>NC_043707.1:135198048-135234592 GCF_006229205.1 Suricata suricatta
CCCGGCGGCCGGAGGTGGGAGGTGGCCCGGCTCCTGGCAGCCCCGCCTTCCTCCGTTCCCGCCGCGCACGCAGGCTGCCCTGGCCTCCAGCACGGACCGCTCTCAAAACTTGTCTTTTCTCCGCTGTAGGGTCTTCCCAACTCGTGGTCAAACCCGGCAGTACTTGCAGAGCTGTTCTGCCTTAAGTTGCGGCTCTTTGAGCCACTCAGCTAGACAGTAAATTAGTTTATGGGACCTAGAACATGCACCCATAGGGACGAGGGTGGGACAAATCACAGGATAGCCCAACTTCTTAATGTCTATGGGTGGGTGTTGTTGGCCTGGAGGGAGCATACTGTTCAAGAATAAGGAACATGCACAGTGATTTTCCTAGTAACAACGGTTGTATTAAGAAACTCCTAGACCTGGGCAGGCGTTACCTGGGTGGCTCAGTCGGTTGGGCGTCCGACTTCGGCTCAGTTCATGATCTCACATTCATGGGTTCGAGCCCCGCGTCGGGCTCTGTGCTGACAGCTCAGAGCCTGGAGCCTGCTTCGGATTCTGAGTCTGCCCCTCCCTGCTCATGCTCCGTCTCTCTCTGTCTCAAAAATAAATTAAAAAAGGAAAAAAGAAACTCCTAGAATATGGGTACACTTGTAGGAAGTCGAAAACTGTGAATGCTGAACTACAGTCACCCCAGGTGGGTGGATTTAGAGAAGATTCACTTGATGCTGGTTTCTGTATGATTGGCTTGAGCTGAATTACTTTCATGACTAAAAAACCTAGTCGGTTGCAAATATTTGTATTTAATTACACAGTATGCGGGCCAGTGTCTACACTTTTCCAGGGTTTTCTGAGGTCAACATCAGAGCTCTTCCCGGTGGACAGGGTCAGTGTCCCGGCTATTTAGCAGCAAAGGTGTCCCTTGTTTTCTGTTGTCAGTTAATCTGTCCCACACCCTAGTCCTGTGCTACTAGGACTGCAGAGAGCAGGCAGGAAGCAAGGTGCCAGGGCCTGGAGGCCGGGAGGGGCGGCAGGGCTCCCTAACAAGTGGGTGTTGGAGCAAAAGCCTTTCCTGCGCCATGTCGCTGCCTCCACAAGTGAAGGGCAGCAGTGAAACCTTCAAAACCGGTGGCACTGTATTTAAGTACTGGTGACCACACCACGTCCTCCACTCACAGGAAGGGCTCTGAGTGCCACGTGGGCAAAGAACGACTCCATCCTGGGTGTTACGAGTATAATCTCATATGCATCGTGGTAATGCCCATGAGCTCGTGATCCTTAAGGCAATGGAATGGTTTGCTGGGCCCTGGCTTCAGTCAGCCCATTCCGCGGGTTTGCTGCCCCCGCTACCTTATATTCATCTACGCAACAAACCCACCGTGGGCCATTCTACTAACGGTCTCTCAGACCTCGCAGGTCATCAAACTCGGGCCTCTCTGATCTGTAAAATGTGGAGGATAGTAATCCCTGCCTCACAAGGTTGTGTCAGAAAGAATTTAGATGAGAAAATCTATCACCTCTGACACAGTGTGCGGTACCCAGTAGGTGAACAATGAGGCTTTTACGAGTCTTATATTTAGGTCTCCTCAAAAATAATAAAACTCCAGTGACTAAGCTTGTGGAGATGAGAGAAATCAATCATGGCGTCTCTCCACGGGCGGCTCAGACAGACACAATTCCCATTTCAAATCCAACAAGCCCCTCTATAGAGTTTCCTGCTTATTTTCTTCCTACTTCTGGTGCTCACCTGTCTCATTTCAGTGTCCTAGGGCAGGAGAGGCAAGCAGAGAACTAAATTACCCCAGGTCAGCATCCAATTTATTAATTTAAGAATGCAGAAATGAAAATTATTTTCAAATAACTCTTGTGCCCAATTAGTGAATATTAAGCCTTTTTTTTTTTTTTTTAAAGTAGGCTTCACACCTACCATGGAGCCCAATGCAGGGCTTCAACTCACAACCCTGAGATGCTTAGCCGACTGAGCCACCCAGAAACCCCAATCAACCTAATTTTTATTTACTTTAATATTTAGTTGTGAGAGAGGGTATGAGCAGGGGAGAGTCAGAGGATCCAAAGTGGGTTCTGCACTGACAGAAGGGAGGGAGCCCAGTGTGAGTTTCGAACCCACGAACAATGAGATCATGACCTGAGTTAGTCGGACGCGTAACCGACTGAGCCACCCAGGCGCCCCATAATTTTTAAACTTCATATTAGATACAATCTTGAGGAGGGGCGCCTGGGTGGCTCAGTCGGTTAAGCCTCCGACTTCGGCTCAGGTCAGATCTCATGTCCCTGGGTTCGAGCCCCGCATCAGGCTCTGTGCTGACAGCTAGCTCAGAGCCTGGAGCCTGCTTCCGGTTCTGTGTCTCCCTTTCTCTCTGACCCTCCCCCTCTCATACTCTGTCTCTCTCTGTATCAAAAATAAATAAAACATTAAAAAAAAAAATCTTGAGGAGAAATGCAGGTTTTATGTTTAATAGGAAGGCTAACAGGAAGATGTTGCTAAATGCCCCTATCAAGCAGTTAAACTGAGCTCCTCGAATAGAAATCTCTTGACTGCCATGCATTTTAGGAGTGTCGATGCTCGATTTTTATACAGTTGTTGACAGTTGAAGTAAATTCTACTAGTGAGCTCAAGCACATCAATAACCTTCATGACTAACGGTGAACAAAATTAAACTAATCTAAACACAATTTGAGAGGCGCCTGGGGGGCTCAGTCAGTTGAGCACTGGACTTCAGCTCAGGTCATGATCTTGTGTTCGTGGATTTGAGCCCCGCATTGGGATCTGTGCTGACAGCTCAGGGCCTGGAGCCTGCTATAAATTCTGTGTCTCCCTTGCTCTCTGCCCCTCCCCACTCTCTCAAAAATAAACATTAAAAAAATTTTTTTTAATGTTTTTAAACACAACTTGAAACATTCTATTCCCATCCCCACCAGGGCATCTGCAACCGGATCTGAAACAATGATGCGCCAGGCATTAGAGTCCCGCATCCTTCTAGATATTCAGGCTGAAAACTAACCTTAATGGACAAATAAGCAAATTCCAGTGAGAGAGCTCATGAAGGGCCACTGATCTTCCTGCCTTCTGTATTACTTCCAGTCCCTTATTAAATTTCCTTTCCAAGTGGGGAGTGGTGGGGGGGAGGGGGGCTGAGTGATGCCTAGGGGAAGCGTTCGACTCCTGACTGTGGCTCAGGCCGTGATCTCACAGTTCGTGGGTTTGGGCCCGGCATCGGGTTCGTGCTTGGGATTCTGTCTCCTCTCTCTGCCCCCGCCCCCACTCGTGTGTACTCTCTCAAAACTAAATAAATAAACTTAAAAATAAAAGGAGAGGAGAGAGTGATGACTCAGTGTGGCTAAAATTCTGGCAATTTGTCATTTCTAGGTTTTTCTTTTTTTATACGTATTTAAATACACCTCCTGTCAGAATAAAAGTGAACTCCCTAAGGGGTGGGCAGTCAACCCGGGGCCGTGTTCCCCGCTTCTGATTCCAAGGGACCGAGAACAGGGGTAAGGACCTGACGGGAAGGGTCTGTTACTCCCCATATTCCACGTTCACAGCTGACACTTACAATGTACCTGGGCTTGGCCAGCTTACCTTCTAGAAAATAGGTCCAGGAGTAAGGCAATTGGTAAGCAGTTTGTTAAAACTCTTGCCTTTGGTTCAAACTGGGGATAAAGGATAACTTTAGAAACATGTTCACAGTGTAAAACATTTGGTGTCAGAAAGTTGTACTTTTTTTTTTTTTAAAACTCAGTAGCCTGAAAGCTTAAAGCAGTAGTCAATCTGCATGAGACTTGGAAACGTACAGAAGAAGAAAAATGGCTGGGAATCTGTCCCGGTCTACCCAGTGCCACTGAAACGTGACACATCTTACCTGTCCAATAGTGTGGTGTCAGATTAGGAAACAGGTCAGATTCTGACTTTACACGTTTTCTCTGCATTTCTAGAGTTACGTTTCACTAAATTCCTTAGCCATAGTTTATAGCACAGTGAACATAAAAAAGGACACAAACCAAATTTATACTTAAATTAAATAGCGTGATTTAATTTAGCTGCTGCTTAATCCTGAATCCTCTTAAGTTAAAAAAAAAACACACAACCAAAGTTATAATTAACTATTAACGTTAATGAATTTAAACCTTCCAGAAAACATGAATCCAAAAGGAAATGTCCAACAGGTGATATGAGCCACATTTCTTATGGCCTTTCCTGTTTCCGTCTCAAACGTTCTAAACATCAATGGGGAAAAACTTCTCTAGAGTTTTCAATTTTATTCTAGAGCACAATTTTCTGGCCTCTTACTGAGCACGGTCTTCTAACAGGTACACAATCAACTCGTAGGTTGACAACACGATGGCAGTGTTCGGGATCTGCCGGATGAGCTGGGCAAAGAGTCCTCTATAAAAGGCCAGGTAGCCTTCTTCCCGGAAGACCAGCCGAGCGGTCTGGACGAACGACTTGTACTTGGTGCCTTCCTCCCGGAGCCGCGTCCTTATGACTTCTGCAGAGAGAAACACAGACTTTATGCTACGGACGAACCGCATCAGTCACCAGGCAATTCGAGGGGAGGAGGGGAGGTGTGCGGCCCTGTGACGAGCGGTCACGGTCGGCTCTGGCTACCTGCCCGCCCAACACAGTCACTCTGGGACAATGAAAAGTCGCAATCTTTTTCGAACCTTCTCGGACTCTGGGACATGGTCAGTTAGGGACATTACACACACATACATACAAGTACGAAGTCATTTTAAGGGATTAAGAAAAGGTTGGTTCGATTGGGACCTTGTTTAGAGAGAGTTTGTGGTTTTCTACTCCCAATTAAGCAAACACTGTAATTTCACAGAGGGTGTGATCTTTTATTAAGTGCGGCAATATCAACACGATTTTTTTCACGTACTCCCCAGCCTTCTCTATTAAAACCCTTCTCCGCTCTGTCCAGCTTAAAACCTGCCTCCTCCGTTTTCAACCTTTGGCACACCTGCCCTTCCCTCACCCAGACACCCCCAGCAAGACACCTGTCACTGCCCATCACGTAGACCTCAGTGCACACACTTCTGTCTCCCTATCCTACAGGAGGCACCCTGACCTCCTCTCCGTGAGCCCCGTGGGGCTGCTTAGTGCCCGACTGAAGATGGGGACTCAATTACCTGCTCATGAGGTGACCAGGGACATTTGTCACAGCAAACAGTGCAGCAGGCTTTTGAAAACAAAACCTGTTTTTCATGGTACAATACACTAAGCTATTTTTTAAGTAGGTCAATGGAACATTCCATCTACAATTCCTTAAAGAAGGGACTTTGCAAAGTCGCCTTACTCAGCACAAAGTGGATGCTGGGAGTCTGTTTGGCACCCATATCATTTTTTTAAATTGAAGAATGTTAAGTAAAATCCAGATTTGTGGCTTTGAGAATATCCAAAGCTACCCAATGCAGGGCCCCCCTTCTGCACAGAACGTTCTGGCCACCATTAGCTGGATTGGAGTAGAGCCACGTTCCCGCCACACGCATAACCCACAAACAGGTGCTGAAGCCAGTCCCTGTCCCCCACCACCATTACCTTAGGACCCGCAGGCGCCCGCATGTCGCCGTGAGCTGCAGACCCACTTGAGGACACTGACAAACACCACAAACCTCACGGCTGGGCCACTGTTCTGGAAGGGGCAGGACATACCGTGTGGATAAGCGATGCAGGAGGCACATCCCTTAGAAATAGCAGCAGCTGCCATGAGTCCAAAAAAACTCGTGGAATTTTTCTCAGTCCCGTTTGGAGAAGAGGCTAACGGGGCTTCTTTCAGATACTTCTTTAAACTTTCATAAATAGCAAAACAGATGATGGTTTCTGAAATGCCGGCATACGAGGCGGTCAGCCCCCTGTAGAAGCCGCGGACGCCTTCTGTCTGGTAAACGTAGCGAGCACAGCGGAGGCTGTTCATCTGCTTGGAGCCTCTCACTCTGTGGACACAAGACCGACGGAAAACCATTAAAAGGCACACTGATGGGCCCGGTTCCTGTCGCACGCTGCGAAACCCGGGCGCGGAGTGTAAGGGGAAAGGATGTACAGGGCAGGTGACACGCGCCGCCCTCCTCCCCCCTCCTCTGCTCAGCCGAGCCCTGGCCCACCAGCTGGGCCCCCCCGACAAGCCCACGGGACAGCACGGGCATCTGCACCAATGGGCGCACAAAAACGTCCGTAGCCTCTGACCTAATTCTGGAAAGCGCCCTACAAAGGAAGACGTTCATCACAGAGAAAAATGTAACTGCAATATAATCAAAACAATCCAAGTATCTAAAAATAGGAATAGATAAGTAAACCACGACACACACACAAGGCTGAAACAGTTGTGAAAGCAGGAAGTTAGGCGGAAGTGCAGCAGCAGAAAGCAGGACGGAGTCCTATGTGAAGTATAATAATCGTGGCACAAACACGCTTTAAGAAAATGCTGAAGGAAACCTCACCAACATTCAGACCGGGCAGTGAGTGTAAGGGAGCACTTTCTTCACTCGAGTCTCCAGATTCCATTATTTCTCAATTTATGAAATCAGGAACATCAAAACACTACATAGTAACTAATAAAAGGCCTTAGGCTTGGCCGCTCTTGGCTCCTGATGGAAAGCATCCTCAGCTGCCTGATGCACACGGAATCCTGGGACCTGACCCCGTCTCCACCGGTCCAGTTCAAAGACCTCTCCCTTGGGGCCGAAGCCCACTGGCTCCCTGTGCCTCCAGCCAGCCACGACAGGCTCTCTCGCTCTTCACGGTGTCCTTCCACACCCCGGCTGGAGCGACCTTTCTAACCCCGCACCAACCACTCCACTGCCCTGCTTCAAATGCTCCAGTGCACGGCTTCTCAGCCTGGGCGCTCTCAGCCAGAGGATTCTCTGCTCTGGACAGCGTCCTACACACAGTGGGAGGCTTCACAGTACTACCACCTTTACCCGCTAGATGCCAGGAGCCCCCCACCTAAGTTGTGACAAGGTCCCTAGGTACCATCTAATGTCCCCTGGGGGACAAACGGTTCCCCACTCCTGCCCTGAACCATGGCCCTCAAAATACAGCCCAAGGCCAAATTCCAAGCCCTACCAGGGATTGTAAGAATCCCGCCCTGGTGCATTTCTGCAGCCTGGGCTCTTCCCCCAGCTTCAGGGCGCACGCACGTGCACGCATACACACACACCACACACACACACACACACACACACACACACACACACACACACGCTTCCCTTCTTTCAGCTCCCTGGGAACAATTGCTTCTTGTCTCTGGATGTTCCACACACTCCATTCTCTGCCCAATGCACCTGTGGTGCCACCTACCCCCAGTTATTTTCCAGAAGGTGAGGTGGCTGTCACTGCTGGAGGCCCATCCTGTGCCCACCTGCCTGGACTGCATTAGGGACCCTCTGGGGTCCTTAGCGTTTCAGGTTCCTGTCTCATGAAGACTCTAATTCTCTTTATTTTCTGTAAAGCTGGGAGCTTCTGGAAGGCAGGACCCAGGTCTTATTCCCCCTGGTTCCCCAGGGACCGGTGCACAGCAAGCACGCCATCACTATCACAGGACGGGTCAGCAGAGCCCTCCCACACAAAACTGTAAGATGTCCCGAACGTGGCACATTCCGTTCCCCAGTGGGTCTTAAAGCGCACACATAAAGGCTCTGAGCTGACTGCGCACGGATGTGCTCCTAAGCAGGAGAGACTGCATTGCACACCTGGATAGGGAGTCGCGACCCAAGGTCTCCAAGAGAGGATGCTGCTCGGAAGCCTGAAGGACAAGCAGGTGTTCCTCAAGGGGCCTTGCTTGTTAAGGGATTTAGATAACTGCCAGGGACCTTGGATATTAAGCCCGGCAGTTAGGATGTGACTGTGAGAGTGAACAAGACTCCTCAAAGATTAGGAGCAAGCAATCTGTCCAAAATCATGAAATCTGATGCCTTCTAGAAAGTTCTTTCACACAGAACGGATTGGGGGGGCATGGAATCTGAGAGCAATTCAGAAGTTTTTGTGGTCATGAGAAACATGAAGGCAGATCCTGGGTAGGCTCCCAGAGGGTGTTCTAGTTCTCTCTTTAGAGGCTGCTCAGAATTAGACTAGACTAGCCGAAAGCTCCGAGAGCCCACACACAGTTCCCCACAGCATGGTTACACAAGGGCTCTTAGGATTCTAGTATGAGGGCGCCCCGGGGCCTCTGTTGGTTAAACATCGGACTTCGGCTCAGGTCATGACCTCACAGGCATGAGATTGAGCCCCATGTCAGGCCCTGCACCGGCAGCATGGAGCCTGCTTGGGATTCTCTCTCTCCTTCTCTCTCAAAAAAATAAGAGTAAACTAAAAAGAAAAAAAAAGAGAGAGAGAGAGAGAGAGAGAGAGAGAGAGAGAGAGAGAATTGTATTAGTGTCCCTTATGACCATCACTTCTGTGAAATTACAGTGGTCATTGGGCCACTGCTTGTATTAAAGAAGTATGTGACCATGTCGCATTAAAAAATATATTGATCGTTGTATTTCAACAACTGGTTTCCGCTGCTTTCAAAACTATTGCCCTGAAAAGTGACTGCAGGCTTCACTAGACTCCCGAAGGGATCCACAGCATCAAATGCTAAGAACCCCCGGCCAGAGTTTCAGGGCAGAAATCTAGTACATTTGAGGGCCTTGGAGATGAAAAATGACCCTTTGGAGGCCTGATGGCACTCGCCGTTCTACCCTTACCGGCATCTGCCCACTGGAGAGAGAGGCTGGCTGGAGGTGACCCCACAGCGCACCAACGCGGAGTGTGCCCACCAACCCTCCGAGAGGAAGTCAGGAGCACCTCAGGGGCCACAGGTGCGTGACCTGCCAGCCCCCGCTGGGTGTGATTTCCATTGGCCTCCCCTCCCCCACGGTGCCTGGCACCGCACATCTCAAAGGAGTTTCTCCATATGCTTATATTCAGGAAAACCCAGGAGGGGGATGGCTGTGGCCTCTACATTTCAGTTCACAACTGGGACTGGGAGGAAGAAAAAGATCCCAAGCATATTAAGGAAGGAACAATTAATGACTTACTTCCGTTCTAGCTGCATCCGTGTTTTAACCATCCATATAGGATTCATTAAGGTATTTGTGATAAAAGCTGGAAGAGAAAAACCAGAAAATGTCATCCCTGAACACAGTCCATGTTTACTAAGCTGTCTATTTCATAGGATAAACTTTGAGGTCAGGATTTAAATGGCTTAATAGTAAAATTAGACATGGGCGCCTAGATGGTTCAGTTGGTAGATCGTCTGGCTTCGGCTCAGGTCATGATCTCATGGTTTGTGGGTGCGAGTCGAGTCCCACATCGTGCTCCAGGCTGACAGTGCAGAGCCTGCTTGGGATTCTCTCTCCCTCTCCCCGTCCCCGTCCCTCCCTCCCTCTCTGCCCTCCCTTCCCTCATGTTCGCTGGCTCTTTCTCAAAATAAATAAACCTTAAAAAAAAAAAAGATGGTAGGAAGCAGTTACTTTTCTACACTGCAGCCAAAAGTTACAGTCTCCTAAAATGCAGCCTCCATTGTTATGTTGGACCTAAAAAAAATCTATTTTCTAGAGCTCTGTCTAGTTTCTACAACCTGTAGGTGGTGCTGTTGATATTCTGGTAAATCTAATTCCTTCAGTAAATATGGAAACTATTCTAATCCTCAATTTGTAAACTTTAGGTCCAGAAATAATTTGTTTTAAAAAGCTGGTGATCTAACCCAAGAAGGTCACCTTTTATCAAACCAAAAATCGAAGCCACTAAGTCTCCACTTCCCTGAATTCAAACATCTACATCTTAATACCCAACTCATCATTTCAGGAAATTGAAGTGTGAAGACTGATCTGCTTAAAGGAACCATTTTTAAAGACAGTCTTCCTCATCTTAGTCCTGTTGATTATTCCAGACCAACCCACACGGCCTGACACAGGGAGTGCAGGGCACCTCTGTGGGTACACAGACGCGTTAGGAACTCAGACAGTGGTTTAGAAAACTCCTTCCAGGTCAGCTTTATTTACCACAGGTTCCTCTGAGTTACTTTGGCAAAAGGTACACAACTGATGAAGAGGCGAGAGCTCACGGCCCCCTCGCTGCCCCCTCGGAAGGGAGGCTGCCTGCCCCCACGGCCTGCCCCTGGAGCAGCTCTGCGTGCGCTACCCTGCCTCCTGCCGCAACGATCCCCCCTAACTGCTCAGAGGAGCCTCCAGAACTTTTGACTGGGTGACAGAGGCGGACAGAACTTGTGGGCACACACCTCCCAGGTTGGAAGAAGGCAGAGATTTCCCACAGAACGCAAATTTAAGTTCTCCAAAATACTTTCTATTTACACAGGTCTTAAAAGGATACCTAGAGGCGCCTGGCCGGCTCAGCCAGTAGAGTGTGTGTCTTGATCTTGGGGTCATGAGTTCGAGCCCCATGTTGGGCATAGAGATTACTTAAAAAAAAGAAAGAAAAATCTTACAAAAGAAACACATAAAATGCTATCTATAAAGACACAGCCTTCGTTAAGCAATCTGGAAGTCCACGGTTTTCCCCAAGTATTTCCTGGGGGAACAAATCCTGTTATGAATTTTCTAGAGTAAGTGCAAGGACTCCCTCAAGAGAGAAGAGACACCATCTGATCTGGTAGGAGCCCTCCTCAAAGAACCCTCCCCAAGCCCCCAGCCCTCATCACAGTGTCCAGCTGTTAAGGACAGAAATGCCAACCGCACACGGGGTATGCTGGATGCTGTGGTGAGTCACAAAACACCCTCAAAATTTTAAACTAATTTAGTGAAACAAAATGATATGAAAATGCATTACTATTTCTTTATTTAAAATTTTTTTTCATGCGTGTTTATTTTTGAGAGAGAGTGAGTGTGTGAGCAGGGCAGGGGCAGAGAAAGAGGGAGACACAGAATCCGAAGCAGGCTCCAGGCTCTGAGCTGTCAGCACAGAGCCTGATGCGAGGGTTGAACCCACAGACTATGAGATCATGACCTGAGCCGAAGTCAGATGATTAACCAGCTGAGCCACCCAGGTGCCCAATATTCCTTTTCTTTTTTCCCTGTTTTTTATTTATTTTTGAGAGAGAGAGAGACAGCATGAGTCGGGGAGGGTCAGAGAGAGAGGGAGACACAGAATCTGAAGCAGGCTGCAGGCTCTGAGCTGTCAGCACAGAGCCCGATGCGGGGCTCGAACCCACGAACTGTGACATCATGACCTGAGCCGAAGCTGGACGCTCAACCGACTGAGCCACCCAGGGGCCCCCAAATATTCCTTTTAAAGGAAGCACAACACTGGCCAGTAGTATGCATGAGCACATGGAAATTCTGAGGGAGAACAAAAGTTTGTTATCAAAGAAGATGGAAGCAAGTTACAAACTATTCTCGAACATTCATACTTTATTAGTTCTAGCATAAAGTGCCAGAAAAATGATTTTAGAGGCAAAAGAGTTTCTAATTCCTGGAAAACGCTGCAGGGCACGGCACGCGCCTCAGGACAGCAAGGCGCCTCTCTCCCCTCACTGGGTGACCCACCTGCAGAGCCGGCCGAGAACACGTGCACGGTATTACTGTTAGGCACGAAAATGCCATTGAACTGCTCTTTGGCTTTGGAGTAACACGCAAAGTACACAGCCCTGGAGAAAGAAAGAGAAAACACTATAGACACCGGCGTGGCGCTGTGTACGTCCCTCCACGACCTCTGAAGAGTTCAGGAAAACACAAGGAAGAAGGTTAATGTGCAACCCGAAGCTTGACTTTTATCTGGCAAAACAAAAGCACCTGCAGGAGACCTTCTGTGTGTCCCTCCAGAAAGTGCCCAGTGATGGTCAAGCATCCACAACGACTGAGGCGGATGAGATTTGGGTTAATATCCAAAGTCCATTTACATTCTTCATTCTGGATCAAGCCTTTAAGCATCAAAATATATACTAAACCTTCTACAGTTTCTAATACTACTTCTAGAATACAGCATACGCCTGTCCTGCCTTACACCACAATGAGAATGTCAAACGTAACTTGATGACTCAGGGTCAGTAGGAACTAGCATCCTCTGTGTTTTCAGGACAGATGCTCTGCCACTGAGTATGCACACGCCCCCCCAACACCTACAGCGGGGTCTGGCCTCCCCCGTGGCTCCCTGGTCTGGTCTGGTCTCCACTCCCCCTCTCCTGACTCAGCTCTCACTGGGGCTGGTCGGCATTTCCCTGCTCCTTCACCAGCGACGCCAGGGAAAATGCTTCTTTATTTTGGCTGGCCTATGCATCAATCACAGAATGTACTTTTCAACTTAGGATCTGGACTACTTATGTTATGTAACATTATTCTGCTTTTTATAGGTCCCAACTGTTCTCAACGGATTGCGGCAGCCAGGAATCTACATCAGATTAACAGGCATCACCAAACGGTCCCCAAGCAGACACGACTCTGCTTTATTTACTACATACATGTGCTATACCCACCGTCCAGTCATAATACACACCCCATACAATCTCACACACTAGGACTTTTATTTTTTAAGCAGATTATACACATATGCTGCAAAACTCTAAAGGAACAAAAGGGTCTAATAAGGATCTGAATTTTTACAACGTTCTCAGGTGACATGTGGATAATTTGGGAGAACTGATCTGTAAGAATTCTAGGAAACTTCCAGTCCGTACCTTACATAAAACATTTTTGTTTTTGTTATCAAAATTAATTCTCTTTAAAGTCTGAGTATTACATGCAGTAACAGAAGTATGTTACTTGTCACCAGCTCCCCTCTGGGAGGCCAGTTCTAGAAGCAGCTTATCTACTTTTCAGAGATACGCTGTACACACACTCACCTGTTCACGTTTGTCAAACAGGCTTTAAAGGACATGAAGCCTTGTGACAGAAATGAGGATGTTTTAAACAAAAGTAAAGCCTGGGAACCCTGAGAATTGCTTCAGCTCAGTTCCAAGTGCACACAGACCACCAAGGGACGTGTTAGGACACAGATTCGGATCTAGGTCTGGGGTGTGGTCCAAGTGTGCAGTGCTAACCAGCTCCCGGGCACACCGACACTGCTGCCACGCACCATACCTGACATAGCCAGTACTTGTCTGGAGTAGATTCCAGGAGATGTGAGCAGATGAATTTTCATTTAAGAATAAAAGAACTAGAATCTCTCTCTCTCTCACCCAACGCCCCCCACGCACGCACGCACACCCACACACCCCCACGCTAAAAGACACACCGGCACTTATCACTATTCTGTGTGTCCAGTGTTTGTAGGCAAATCCCACACTGAAAGAGACACTGGCCACCTAGCGGTAACGCACCTCAGGAAGAAAGCACGCAGTATTATGTACTATATGCGGTGAGTGGCTGAAAATTTAGTGCTTACCTTGACGGCGCAACTCCAACCAAATTTGGACCCAAGCCTCTAAAAAGTGACTTTGGTCCCTCCTTCTCCAAGATCGACCTAAGTAATAAGAAAAAATCTTTTAAAATCCTTAGGCACAAGCTATGCAAAGCAATGCATCAGCCTTCACGTTAGCTCCTTGAACACAGAACAGAATGTTTACAGGACCCCAGACTCCTATCAGCGCAGTTACAGCGTCAGAAGTCTGAAGAACACTGCTTTCATGTTACGCTGGAAAAGCATGCTTCAAAAGCCATCAGTTTGACATGTTTTCGAGGAGCCCTCTCCCTGGTTCACACAGGACCAAGACGTTCAAGGTCTGTCCTCGGCACGGAACTCCTAGGAAGGCAGGACCAGCATCTGACACAGGGAACGATGTCCTAAGTATAACAAGATACACGGAGAAACTGGCTCAGAGGTTTCTCTGGATGACATTTCTTTTGGATTTATTCCTTATTTCTAATAATCCTATCTTCCAGATCTTTACTTATTATAAAAGAGCCCCCAATCCGGGGTCTACAGAATAGAAAAACACCTAATGATCTCCATGGGCTGACTGTTATTAAATTTTTTCAACATTTATTTTTGAGAGACAGAGAGAGACAGAACATGAGCAGGGGAGGAGCAGAGAGAAAGGGAGACACAATATCCTAAGTAGGCTCCAGGCTCCAAGCTGTCAGCACAGAGTCCGATGCGGGGCTTGAACCCACGGACCCCTAGATGAACGTTATTTAAGGCCAAAGCATAGTATCTCCGGTTCAAAGAGAATATTGCATTTTCTTTTTAATTTTTAAAATTCACGGTGACATTTGCGTAACACAATTTTACCATTTTAACCATGTTTAAGCGTACAGCTCAGTGGCACTGTGTCCACAAGACCGTGCAACCAGCACCATCCACCTCCAGACCCTTTCATCGCCTCAAAGGGAAATCCACACCCGCTGAACATTAACTCCCTGGGGCATCTGGGTGGCTCCATTGCTTAAGTGTCCAACTTCAGCTTAGGTCATGATCTCCTGGGTCCTTAATTTGAGCCTCGCATCAAGCTCTGTACAGACAGCTCAGAGCCTGGAGCCTGCTTCGGATTCTGTCTGTCTCTCTTCCCCTCCCCCGCTCTCTCTCTCCCTCAGAAAAAAATGAATAAATGTTAAAAATAAATAAAAAACAAACAAAACCCCACTAATTCCCCATTTTCCTCCTCCCCCAGCCCTTGGCAACCATCGTTCTGCTTTGTCTCTATAAATTAAACTACTTTAGGGACCTCATTTGAGTGGAATTGTACAGTATTCATCCTTTTGTGGCTGGCTTATGTCACTTGGCATAGTGTCATTAGGCTCATCCAGTTTTTTTTTTAATGTTTTATTTAGGAGGCAGAGAGAGACGGAGCATGAGGGGGGAGGAGCAGAGAGGGAGACACAGAATCCGCAGTAGGCCCCAGGCTCTGAGCTGTCAGCACAGAGCCCGACGCGGGGCTCGAACCCACAAACTGTGAAATCCTGACCTGAGCTGAAGTCAGATGCTTAAGGGACTGAGCCACCCAGGTGCCCCCAGACTCATCTATGTTGCAGTAGCTGTGAGAATGTCCCTTCTGAGGCTAAGACTCTACTGTATGTCTACCACACGTTGTTTATCCATTTATCTGTCCATGGATACTCAGGTGGCTTCCACTTTTGGCTACTGTTAATAATGTTGCCATGTCCAAGTATGTGTTCAGGTCCCTGGTTTAAATTCTTAGGGGTGGGGCGCCCGGGGGGCTCAGTCAGTTGAGCATCTGACGTTGGCTCAGGTCATGATCTCACGGTTTGTGGGTTCAAGCCCCGCATCAGGCTCTGTGCTGACAGCTAGCTCAGAGCCTGGAGCCTGCTTTGGATTCTGTGTCTCTTTCTCTCTCTGCCCCTCCCTTGTTCATGTTCTCTCTGTCTCTCAAAAATAAATGAATGTAAAAAAAAATTTTTTTTAAATCTTAGGGGTACATGCCCAGAAGTGGAATTGCTGAGTCACACAATAATTTCTAGGTTTAATTTTTTGAGAATCTGCCATGTTATCGACCACAACAGCTGTACCATTTTCCACTCCTACCAACAATGCACAAGGGTTCAGATTTTCCCACACATTTCCCAACAGGCTTAAAAAAAAAAGCGTTAATGTATTTTCTTCTTTTTCTTCTAAGTAGGCTTCCTGCCCAGTGTGGAGCCCAATGTGGGGCTTGAACTTACAACCCTGAGCTGAGGTCAAGAGTTGGACACTTAAGTGAGACACCCAGGTGCCCCGTGTTACTATGTTTTCTGATCGAAAGTGACCAAGGAAGGATTCTGGAGAACATTCTTTAGAGGCGTTTTCCCACTCCAACATAATGATTCAAGTTGAAAAAGAAATCTGGTTAAATGTATTCTTGTCAATGGCTCAATCTTCATGGTGGCCTTGAGAATTTACACTGTTACACTGAGGTCTTCTCTAATTTAATCTCCTTTTCCTACTGCAGCGTTTTCTCCCCTCGGTAATCAGTGCCTCCAATCTGGTAGCAACCCCAGGGCTTCTCCAGGATTGTTGTCCAAGGAGCTTATATAATGGTTTATCTTCATTATGACACTGAAAGTAAAATAAAAAGGTGTCTTCTCACTTCACAGAAAAGCTACTGGTAAAGTGAATCTTGCCAATTCTTTCTCTGCTCCCTTCCACTTTTCCCGAAGGGAAAGTTTCTAAAAGCACAGCTGACATTTTTGGTGAAGAGGTTAAATTGATGTTTTGGTTCCTGACACGCTGGAAAACGTTCAAGTTTTATATCCATTTGTAGCTTCCTTTCCTGTTCTTTGGGTCAATATAATTTTTCATGGTCTAGAGTCCTTGAATGTACAAACTTAAAATATGAATCTTAGCTTCTCATCTTCAAATTTTTAGAGGTTTACAAAATATTTCAATTGCTTAAAAATGGAAGAATATCTGTCCCTGTAAGAGTTGTCCTCAAAAGTAGGAGCTCAGCAGTTAAACAAGAAAAAAGAAATAGAAGGTACTTAGACTGGAAAGAAAAAACCAAAACCATCTTTATTCATATAAGACTACCTAGTCTTATTACACAGAGGTACTAACGGGGTGCCTGGGTGGCTCAGTTGGTTAAGAGTCCAATTCTTTGACAATAAACTATTATTAAAAAAATAAATAAAATAAAATTGCATGAGGCAAATGCCCCCCCCCGCCCAAAAAGAGTCCAATTCTTGATTTTTGACTCAGGTCATGATCTCATGGTTTGGGAGACGGAGCCCCAAGCTGGGCTCTGCACCGACAGTGTGGAGCCTGCTTGGGACTCTCTCCCTCTCTCTGCCCCTCCCTTGCTTGTGCATGGGCGTGTACATGCTCTGGCTCTCAAAATAATTAAGTTAAAAAAATACTACGGAATACCCTAAAAAATTACTATAGTAAGTTCAACAAGGTTACAGGACACAAGATCAATATATGAAACTCAACTGCATTTCTACACAGTAGCAACGAACAATCTGAATATGAAAATAAAAACCGATTCCATTGACAAGAGCATCAAGAGGAGTAACACACTCCTACCCACAGACAGATGAAGCAGAGCAGCGGTTGCCGGGGGAGGGGCGGGGGGGGCAGGAGGGAATGACTGTTAATGGGTACATGTTTCCTTTTGGAGTGATGAAAATGTTCTCGAATGAGTGGTGGTAGTTACATAACTCTGTGACTCTACAAAACCACTTGCACAGTTTGAAAGGATAAATTTTAGGGTATGTGAGTAGTAACTCAACAAAGCTAGTATTTTAAACAAGTAATAAACTAGACCTCGGTTCCACTGCAATAATTAAATTACTTCAAAATATTAGGGAGACCGGTGGTCTTATTTTCTAATCATAGAATGTTTTCCTTACTGGCAATTATCAGCCCAGACCCTTGAAGTGATCCCAGGACATACTCTGGTCGGTGTGTGGCCCAGCCTAAACCCTCTGGCCACCCCTGAGCGTCACACGAAGGGCCTCTGTCTGATACGCTGGACAACAGGGGAGCACAGTGTCCATTTCTTTCTTTCTTTCTCTTTTTTTTCCCATGGCATCTGGGGACTGTCAAAGCAATGCATTTAGAATGAGCCCGAGTCTTACAATGTAATATTATTCGGCAATAAAAAAGGAAGGAAGGACTCTCACACACCAAGGCTGAGCCTCCAAGACACATCAGGTTACACGGAAGAAGCCAGACACAAAAGGCCATATGTTGTAGGATTTCATTTACGTGAAATGTCCAGAGAACACAAATCTGGAAACAGACAGTGGGTTAGTGATTGGCTGCCTAGGCAGGGAGCAGGCAATTGGGGGGGGGGGGGGTGACTGCAAATGGGTGAAGGGTTCCTTTTAAGTAGAAATGAAAATGTTCTAAAATCAAATTAGTGGTATTGATTCCAGAGTCTCTGTGCACATACTTAAAACAGCTGAATGGTATTTTTTTTTTTAAATTTTGTCTTTTATTATTTTATTTTGAGAGACTGATAGCGATCGGGGGAGGGGCAGAGAGAGAGGGAGACACAGAATCTGAAACAGGCTCCAGGCTCTGAGCTGTCAGCACAGAGCCCGATGTAGGGCTTGAACCCACAGACTGTGAGATCATGACCTGAGCCGAAGTCGGACACTTAACCAACTGGGCCACACAGGCGCCCGAATGATACTCTTGAAACAGGTACATTGCAAGGTATATGGACTACGTCTTAATAAAGCTGTGTTACACAAATTAAAAAAAAAAAAACCAGCAAGGAGGAATAGAAGGCTCACTGAAAAAGGTCCAGGAAGCAGAGGAGACATTGGCAGGAACAGAGCTTTAAAATAAAATTTAGTCCTTCCGTTAAATCAATTGCTTATAACTGATTCCCTGGAATACGGACTGTTGATTGGTTATGAAGCAGTATATGAATACTGGATTTCTTGAATTTGAAAACTGTACAGTGATTTTCAGAGAATACCTTTGTCCTTAGGAAGTAAATGCCGAAGAATTAAGGGTAAAGGGGCAGGAGTGAACCCATGTTTCAATGGTTCAGAAAAATAGGCAGAGCAAAAATAAAAAAGCAAATGTGGCAAATTGGTGGCTTGAGGTACAGAATATAATCAAATTATCTGTACCATTTCTGTATCTCATCTGTAAGTTTGAAACTATTTCAAATAATTCTTTAAAAAAAAAAGGTATAGGTCATAAAAATATCAAACTTTTTTTTTTAAATGTTTTTATTTATTGTTGAGAGAGAGAGAGAGAGACAGCGTGAGCAGGGGAGGATCAGAGAGAGAAGGAGTCACAGGATCTGAAGACAGGCTCCAGGGTCTGAGCTGTCAGCACAGAGCCCGACGCGGGGCCCGAACCCACGAACCATGAAATCATGACCTGAGCCGAAGTCAGATGCTTAACCGACTGAGCCCCCCAGGCGCCCTTCAAACTCTGGACAACAGCCCATAAAGCCACAGGAGCAAGGGGTGGGGTGAAGACAGTTCTTGGGCTTCTGTGACGCTCACGCACCCACCGGAGTTCGCACTCGGAGAAACCGCTCACGCTGGCAGATGGGAGACAGCTCAATCTTCAGAGGGGCACAGGAAGTTAGTGTTTTCAGCTGTAAATACTCTGCTTTGACGCTTTTGCAAAACAGGACTGTGCATTTTACTTTTTTTTTTTTACCAAGTGCAGCACCGTTTGGCCCAGGAAAAACAGGACTGTGTTTTTCAAAAGCCACGCTCTCTGAACAAAACATTCCCCAAGTAACACCTTGGCCTGACCTCCACTTTATAACACAGGATGTAAGATTTCAAGTGGCCAGGAGATTCAAACATGGTCAAAGTTGAGATTCTGTCTGTGGCCCGCCTTAGCGTGCACTGGCGGCCAGGCCCGGGAGTCGGTCAAACACAATTAAGGGACTCCCGGCTCCAGGAAGCTCGAAGCGGCTCATCTATAATGCAGTAGGGGACTCGTGTCCTCAAGTGACTCAGGCCTTTTAAGAACTGCAGAAAGACCGTCTCCATAGTGACGCACATTAACAGCGGGCAAAAAGTCAAACCTGTTACATAATTCAAACTTCTAGCCTATCTGGATGTTTACAAAATTTTTCGGGAACAATCAAGTTTCTACTATAAATGGTACCCTTCAAGCTTCGTAATAGAGCATGTTGGGATCCAGACGGACTTTCCCAGAGTCTCACGAACTTTCATGTAGAAAAGAGATGAGAAAGGAAAGCAGGGTCATGTTTGGGACACTTCCTCCTCACTAGTTCTAATCACAACGCGGGCACTACGGACTAATCCGAAACACAGATCTCCTTGGAACACCTAGGTTTTTATAAGATAAGAGACTAGCTCACTAAAAAATTACTTTTTGGATTAAAAAGGATACTTGAAAAAAAGAAAAATAAGGTACCTAAGTAGTTTACAGAATAGGAACTCTGATTAAAGAAAAACATTAACTCACAAGATTTTTTTTAAAGATCAGAGATAAACCGATAGATTAATACTCCCCTCGGCATATCTAACAGTGCGGGCCTACATGTGCCAGCATCTTGCCCTTTTCAAGTAACTATTAAAAATGTAAAGGTTACTGGTCCTCCAATGGAGGGTTCTTTCTTTCCTTCCCTAACAGGAGACACATGCACACTGGCTTGCAGTTTGAAAACTGAACTCCCTGTAAACAAACTCCGTTGGCTGTGAAGTCTTTTAAAGTAGTGCTGCCGCAGAGAGTGAGACTAGAAAGAAGGTGCGGAGTTCGAAATGAATAACCAATTTAATCGCTTGGGTTTTTGGTAGCTGTATCTTCTAAAATGTGAACCAGGGGGCACCTGGGTTGCTCAGTTGGTTGAGCATCCAACTTTGGTTCAGGTCATGATCTCGTGGTTCGTGGGTTCGAGCTCCGCGTCAGGCTCTGTGCTGACAGGTAGCTCAGAGCCTGGAGCCTGCTTCGGATTCTGTCTCCCTCCTTCTCTCTCCCTCTCTCTGCCCCTCCGCCACTTGCATACTGTCTTTCAACAATGAACATTTAAAATAAATAAATAAATAAATAAAATGCAAACCCTGACAAGCTTTGTGGTCTAGAGAAAAGGCCTGACACCTGTCCTTCCTCCGTCACTTACCAGGTCCAGAGCCCTGTCTGCAGACTATTGCCGCTGCCCCTCGCTCAAGCTGCCTAATAATCTGTGTGCAGGGGTGAGGGGAGCTTCAACCAGCGTGGCGGCAGGGGGACAGCAAAGTGGTCACGGTCTTCCTTGCCGGCGCCCTCCCTTCACCCAAGTGCCGAGCACACTGCTTTTCGGACCATCACAGGGAGAGACCTCAATCCGCTTACCCCGAAGAGCAAGTGCGCTTTCTTCAGACGAGAATTCTGTGATAGGATAGGCATTTCCCTTTTTGCCTCGGCCACCAAAACACCCGGTCACAAATCACAGCCGGTACCGACTATGACAGCAGGCAGGAAGATTTACACACTGCGGGGGTGTGTGTGTGTGTGTGTGTGTGTGCAGGAAGATTTACACACTGCGGGTGTGTGTGTGTGTGTGTGTGTGTGTGTAGAGCTTTCTATCCAGCATCTTCCCGACATGCCAACATTCATTCACTCAATCGGTACTGAAGGCTTAAGCTTACTATGGGACAGGCAGCATTCTAGGTGAGTGGGGACACTTCCGTGACCAAAACAAATCAAAGTCCCTGTGTCCAAGGAACCTCCCTTGTGGTGGGGGCAGGGAGAGAAAATAAACAATATAAATATGTAGCCCACAGTGCTGGATGGAGGTAAGCACTGTGGATAAAAATAGAGCAGGAAGAAGGAAGGGATGGGGTGTGAGGGGAAGGCTCATTTAAAAAAAAAATTTTTTTTAGAAACAGAGTGTGAGGGGGGAGGGGCAGAGAGACAGGGAGACACAGGATCCAAAGCTGTCAGCACAGAGCCTGATGTGGGGCTCAAACCCACGAACGTGAGATCATGACCAGGAAGGCTCAGTTTTAAATAGCATGGTCACCGCAAGGCCTTCCCGAAAAGGTGGCTCTGGGAGCCAGCCATTCAGACAACATCCATACAAAGGCCCTTCCTTGGAAAACGTTCTAGAGTTCCGAGCGTAAGAGACTGCGAAGGCACCGCAAGGAGGGCGGTGTGGCAGCAGTGCAGAAAGGACAAGGTCAGGAGGTGAAGCGGGAGAAGTCGTGGGAGGGTGGTGGCCATGGGGAGCCTCGGAGGGACAGGGCGGCCCCTGGAGGACTGTGAGCCCAAGATCTGCTGACTGCTCCGTGGAGACCACGCCGGGCACCAGGGTGGGGGCGGGGGAGGCCAGCTAGGAAGCGAGCCTACTGACACAGGGGACACACACTGGCTTCCATCAGGACATGGCGGGGCGAGGACCAGGAAGGAGTCAGGGTCTGCGTGCGTCCTGGAGGGCTGCGCGGAAGGTCTTGAGAGGACTCCGGGCTTTGGGTGCGCGCATAGGGAAGCCGGGAGCGGGACCCAGGAGGACCCTGGGAGCAGCGGCTGGGGGCAAGTTCAGTGCGCACAAGCTCCACCCTGGATGCCCAGTAAACAGCCGAGCAAACCGGCAGTGGCGCGGAGGAGAGACACTGTCAGCTTACAGATGGCACTCAAAGCCGCAAGACCAATGGGACCCACTCCAGGAAGGAGGGCCTGTCGCTAGGGCTGAGGCCACCAGAGGCGCCTGGGGCCCTCCCACATCAGGAGGTCGTCAGGGAGACTGGGCAAAGCAGCGGGCAGTGAGGTCCCGGCGAGGCGGGACCGTGGTCCCAGCAGACTGGGGCGGGAGCACCTGTCGCCTCCTCGTGAGGGCGGCGCGTTAGGGGGCCTGCCACCGTTCACTCTTGGCTGCTTCGAATCGTTCTTGGAAACCAGTGACCATACACTGGAATGACGCTGAGCAAGTCCCTCACCCTCTCACGTGCCCTTTGTCATCATAAAACGGGTGATCACGCCTAGCACTAAGCTCGGGGTTCTTGTAGTCATTTTTTAACTTGAGAGCCAGTAGGTATCCGTTGAGAATGCTGAAACTATATATACACCAAGCTGAGGACAAAAAGCTTACCAGAACAGCTCTTGGGTGAAAAATGCCACTTTACAAACACTTTTCTAACAAAGTATCATTATGACCAAAAGTTTACTTAATACTTCCGTTACTCCTATTTTGAAGCGAACATAAAATAGGTAGTTTCAAAAAGGAATCGTGGGCCAGTGAGGTCTCATCTCTGTGTAGCTGCGGCTGCATGAACCAACGGTGGCCTTGGGTCCACAGTGACAACCAGCGGTCTCATGTGTGGTGTGGTGTGGGCACTGTTACCGTATTTTACAGGATAGACGGGCGTTTCCCCCTTTGGTTAAATAATTGTGGTGGTACCTGGGTGACTCAGTCGGTAAAGTGTCCAACTTTGGTTCAGATCATGATCTAGCAGTTGGTGAGTTCAAGCCCTGCATTGGGCTCCGCTGACAGCTAGAGCCTGCTTCGGATTTTGTTTCTCCCTCTCTCTGCTCCTCCCCCACTCACTCTCTCTCAAAAATGAATAAACGTTAAAAAAAATAAAAATAAAAATAAATTGTGCCCATGGGGGGATACATACATACACACACACACACACACACACACACACACACACACACACAGAGAGAGAGAGAGAGAGAGGAGAGATTTACAGGAGATGGAGAGACAGATACCCAAGATCTAGAAAATACATCCTAAAATCTTCAACGAGAGAAATCATCCCCATTTACCTACATGCCGGCCCCACTGACAGCCACAACTTCTGGGTAACAGTTTCCCAGCTACAGTAAAAATATAAATCTACTGGTCACGAGTTATTTGGCAAGCACCTAAGGGGAAGTTCTTTCGGGATGTCAGTAAAGTTGGCAAATTACCTGTCCGCTTCATTACATCCAAAGCACTCTGTGTTCCTCAGAAGAAAGGTGTCATTTGAGACACTGCCTCTGCCTAAACATAGAACAAGGCAAACCAGGATGGGGATGTTTTGCCGGCCATGGATTTAAGGATGTGGGTTTGTCTCTCTCTCTCTCTCTCTCTCTCTACTAAGATCCAAGTGTGTCTCCGCACCGCTGTGTCTCTTTCCCAGCGCTCTGCCTTTCGTGTCTTTGCGCCTGTCCTCGGTGTGTATCTGAACTAGCTGACCCTCCTGGAGTCTTGGGGGCCGGCCTCCTTTTTCTCTAGCTGATTCTCTCACTTGGGTCCTTGCCCTCAGCGGCCGGTTTCGCTGTCCAGTTTTGCTCAGTAAACTCGGATGTTCTCCCGTACACACGTCTGGCACGGATGCCCGGGTGACTCATCAGCAGAGGCTTAACAAACAAAATGTATCTAAAAATAAATTAACCACTTTCCAATTCATTCCACCTTATCTACAATGTGACTGCATTCTGTCCAAAGTGCTAAGTGGTGTGGTTAAGACAGAACATTTCCACTTTATGGCATCTTTTTCTAACGTTTCCCCAGTGAACCTCTACGTGGATGGACAGCGCTGTCTGGAACACGCCCTTTCCCAGGGCTGTCTCGGAGCTCTGGGAATCACGTTTAGCTCAATTCGACTACCGTTTATCAGCACCTCTCCTATGGCGCACAGCCTGACACTAAGACTCCAGCGTTGCCATGCGCCCTTCCGAATTTCCGGTTCTGCCTCAAGCATGGAGACTCATAAGCCAAATTCAGCCTATGAATATTCAGCCACTTTGTAATCAAAGGCGGCATACTTCATGCAGTAAAAATAATACACTAGGCAGGTAGCCTCAGTATTAAACACACGTTGAAAAAAATGGTTTCACTAAATATGTGTTGCAACTTTTCTGTAAATGTAAATGATCTCCAAACAAAAAGTACAAAATCTCAAATGTTCTGTTTCTATATTACTTTCTCTTAAAATAGTCACAACACATCTCTTGTGCGGCTTTAAAATTTTTGCTGGCGCTCTACCACCCAGGCCTTGCGGGCCCTCAAAACATTTGGGGCAAGAGCCACCCTCTGATGCAACACTTTCAGCAGGAGCACCGCTCTGCTCTGAGGTTCACCCTGACATCACTGGATGCTGATCACATGCGACCCGGCTGCCAAGGGAGGTCAGGGCTCAAAGGTTCTGGTACACAAACCAGATTCTTCAGTTTGGACAGCGGCGACAAGCGGACCGTCTCCTCTGACAAGCCCGATGGACACTCTGCACTGAGGGCGGGGACGGGGGTCCAGAGGGGGACGGAACTTACTTCAGAACCTGGAAGAGGCCCGGCGTCACCGATGCTGGTCTCACCATTCCAGGCCCACTGATGGTCCCCAGATGAACCTGAGGATAATAGACTGTCCGAAGAGCCAATCTTGAAGACTGCAACCGTGTCTTAATGACTTCCAGTGGACAAGTGAAAATAGCACCAACCGTGCCCCCACACCTGTCACAGAAGAAATCACAACGGCATCAGAAAAGTGATACTATTCCCTGTCCAAAGAAAATGTAAAATTTAAGGTTTCCCTATTAAGGAAAAAGACACCTAGGTTTATTCCGTAATTAGAACACACTAGGAGGTTAGAAAGAATTGGTTGAAATCCCAGCCGCTCAAGAGGGAACCACGGCTAACAGGTTAGCATGTCCCTTAGGGTTTTCATTACCGACTTCTCAATCTCTGACCCCCGCCCCCAACTTATGTGGATGCCATGACCGTCTGTGTTGAATCTACGCCTACATTATCCACCTGTAATGACTACACACTATTACTCGGTGCCGATGTCTAACATTTTCACCCATTACTACTGTTAGTCTTTTCCAACCTCACTGCCACGCTGCAACAAATATTCTAGAAAATGTAGCTTTTCACAGTCAAATGTTATTCAGGTAATGCTACTATTCTGAAAAATCAATGTTTACTACAACACAGACTTCTATTAAAATAGGATTGATGTGGGAGCACCTGGATGGCTGCATCAGCTAAGCGTCTGACTCCTGGTTGATCTTACAGTTCACGAGTTCAGAGTCCTGCACTGGGCTCTCTGCTGACAGCGTGGAGCCTGCTTGGGATTCTTTTTCTCTCTCTGCCCTTCTCCTGCTCATGCTCTCTCTCTCAAAATAAATATATAAACATAGAAAAAAAAAATAGGATTGACTTGAGGGCACCCGGGGTCTCAGCCGGTTGAGTGTTCAACCCATGATCCTAGAGTTGTGGGATCAAGCTCTGTGTCAGGCTCTGCCCTGAGCCTGGAGCCTGCTTACAATTCTCCCCCTCTCCCTCCCTCCCTCCCTCCCTCCCTCCCTCCCTCTCTCTCTCTCTCTCTCTCTCTCTCTCTCTCTCTCCCCCCCTTCCCCCCCCACTGTGCCCCCTCTCCTATGCGTATGCATGTGCATGCACACATTTTTCTGTCTCTCTAAAAAAAAAAAATTGATTTGGACTCCACTAAAAATTAAGCTAAAGTTCCTTTTTTTAAAATATTTCTTTTTGAGAGACAGAGAGAGAGGCAGAGCAAAGCAGGGGAGGGGCAGAGAGAGGGAGGGAGACACAAAATCCAAAGCAGGCTCTAGGCTCCAAGCTAGCTGGCAGCCTGACACGGGGCTCGAACCCACGAACTGTGAGGTCATCACCTGAGCCAGCTTAACCGAGGGAGCCACTGAGGTGCCCCATGAAGCTCCTTGTAACGACGAAGTCCTCACGTGTCCCTCAGTCTCCCCGAACCAGGGCTCCCCTAACCACCCTTTGTAATTTGTTCATACCAAAATGTTACTGCAATTAAAAATTTAAGTATTTTGCTTCAAAACAACTCACCTGTTTATCCTAAAATACCCACGTTCACCTTTTCTGAATAATACCCGCGCAACCGCACGGCTGACGTGCTGTGTAACTAGGATGTGACGTGCCACCTAAACCATTCCACCCCCATGAATCAACGTCTTACTCTCTGGAAAACAGATCTGTGTCTTACTCATCCCTGTCTCCCTGGCTTCAGGAGTCGCAAGGTCAGGAACAGGCTTTGCTAAGCAAAGGGATTATTAACTTGAGATTTCAAGGAGAGTGTCTTTCAAGGGATCTGAATGTTTGAAAACGGCACACTCTCTCTACCTTCTGTCTCCGGCTCCCTTGGCCCAGGAGCTCCTTGTGGGGAGGGACTGTGTCGTTACATGTTCTTGCACTTAGAGGACAGCACCTGGCTGACAGGTGGCTCAATAAAAATGATAAGCACCAGCACCTGTGACTGGGAAACAGTCACAACAGGAAAGGACGGGTGCTGGCAGACAGAATGCTTACGTTAGCCCCCCCACCCCACAGGAAAGAAGTGCTGGAAATCTGGGAGTGAATCCAGCAGCCGGCACAGGCTCTGAAAGTAGTAAAACGCCATACAGTGATATTATCATTATTATCATCATTTTGAGAGAGAGAGAGAGAGCATGTGCATGGGGAAGGGGGCAGAGAATCTTAAGCAGGATCCACACCCAGTGAGGGATTCAATCTCATGACCGTGAGGATCATGACCTGAGCTGAAATTAAGAGTTGCACTTAACTGACTGAGCCACCCAGGTGCCCTCCACACACAGTGTTTTAAAATCAGGAGCCTGAAGTCTGATAGAGCAAGTAAAATATAGGTACCTAAGAGCTGGAAGCTATCCATTTAAACAACAGCATTATTGCCGATGACGGAGTATTACAGCCAGGCATTCCATCCTCTAACAATCCTATGAGGTAGGAGCTTTTATTTACTCCAATTTACCATGAGGAGTATGAATGGCAGAGAAAGAAAATGAAATATACAGACTAGGGTGGAGGGTGGGAGGATGGAGAGGAAATCAGTCATTTTTGGCCATTTATGCAAACCTGCTTCCAAAACAGGTCAGCAGTGTTTTCTGAACTGTGGGCCGAAGCCTGCCGACCACAAAAGCAATTGAGGGGATCACAATCAGCGCGGGAAGGGAGGAAGGCAGGAAGGTCGAGTACCAGGCCACTATCATTAGACCCTCAAGGAACCTGCAGCTATTAGCCTTACTTCTTAGATGGGAGACACAGGTCAAGGGGGTCCATACACATCCTCAAAATCACAAAGTGACCATGTGTCTAATCGGAGACCCAAATCCAGACAGACCCTCTCCTTCCAAAGCCAGCGCTCCTCCCACTGCACTCTTGGGGAGTATGGCAGAAAGATGGGTTTGTTGGCTCATTTAGACTATTTACTTTCACACTCAAAATGGGAAATGGCTGGGGGGCGCCTGGGTGGCTCAGTCGGTTGAGCGTCCAGCTTCAGCTCAGGTCACAATCTCACGTTTGTGGGTTCGAGCCCCGGGTCAGGCTCTGTGCTGACAGCTCAGAGCCTGGAGCCTGCTTCAGATTCTGTGTCTCCCTCTCTCTCTGACCCTTCCCTGCTCACGCTGTCTCTGTCTCTCAAAAATAAATAAATAATTAATTAAAATTAAAAAAGGGAAACGGCTCATCAGACAACCAGGCCTTTAAAACTTTATGTTCTTTTACATCAAGAAAAAACTGTGAGCCTAACTAAATCCTGCTAGCTTGCAGAAGTTGCTCTAAGCACCGGAATATATCTAAAGAAAACAGGTCACCACTAAAGAAAGAGGTGTGGGGGTTAAAAAAGAGGTAAAGATTAACTTTCCAACTCAGGTATATTCACACAAAATAAACAGCCCTGACTTATTAGAAAAATGACCGTGTGCTTAAAAGTATTTTAATTTTTGGAATTAAATTCCAAATGGCATTTGGTATTAACATTTGGAAATATTGGAAAACTTATACACTGCAGAGTAAGGTAAAGAAATATCTGAAATCTATTCACGATCGGTATCACCACTCCACACTGCTGAAAACCACCCCCCCCCCCCGAACTTCTGGGTAGTCTTTCATAAGAAAGTCAGTAAATTCAAACACAGGGTGAAACATGTTACCGCTG
Organism: Suricata suricatta; assembly: GCF_006229205.1. Classification (NCBI taxonomy): domain Eukaryota; kingdom Metazoa; phylum Chordata; class Mammalia; order Carnivora; family Herpestidae; genus Suricata; species Suricata suricatta. Next base: position 135,226,269 of record NC_043707.1, read on the forward strand.
GCCAGGAGGCCCCGCCGGAAGGTGCGTTCCCCAATGAAGAGAGTGCCCCGCCGCCGAGGGCAGACCCCGCTTCTGCCACAGTCACTTTCTGCGTTCCGCACGGGGCCTGTGGCAGGAGGGGCTGCGGGCACTGGTCTTCTAGACCACTCACCAGGCGCCTCTTCTGCTGGACGGAGGGGGCGCTGCCTGTTACAGGAAAAGGCTAGCGGGGAAACGCTGCCAACTGGAAACAGGGGTGAGAAGTCCCTACTGAGTGGGGGAGCCCCTCTCTGTACTAGGAAAAAAACCTTAGATGAGGGACATGGCCATCTATTTTAAGTCATTTGTTTTTTAAGTTTATTTATTTTGAGAAAGAGAGCGTCAGCAAAGGAGAGGCAGACATGGAGGCAGACCAAGCGGGCTGTGCGCTGTTTGCTCGATGGGGCTCGAGCTCACAAACTGAGCTCATGACTGGAGCTGAAACTCAGAGTCAGATGAGGCTTAACCGACTGAGCCACTCAGGTGCCCCTAACATCATTTTTTAAGTCATCAGAAAATATTTTAAGTTATTGAGCTGTGTTGAATATGTAGCCACTACAATACTCAATTTTATTTAGAAGGAAAGAAGTTCTGGCACTAAACTGAAATTTCCAAAGACTCTTCATGAAATTCAGAACATTTCAGAGCAGAATGTTTCAAAGTCTTTCAGCTCAACTTTTTTTCACTTCTCTGAACTGGCTTTCCACCTTTTTGCAAAAATATTTAATCACACTGGGTCCAAAGCACTTATGATTACAACAAATTACATTAAATGCAGGAAGAAGTTCCTATCGATTCTCAATTCTGTGATACAAAGACTACCTGTAATATTAGCTTTGGCTCCTGACCGGGGTCAACTCAGCTCAAAGCCCTGTCCACCATGACTCTGCACTGTATTTATTTATTTTCACTGTTTTTATTTTGAGAGAGACTGAGAACATGAGTGGTACAGTAGAGAGACAGGGAGAGAGAATGCCAAGCAAGCTCCACACTGATTGACACAGAACCCAGCGTGGGCTTGGATCCCACGAACTGTGAGATCGTGACCCAAGCTGAAACCAAGAGTGGGATACTCAAATAAATGACTGAGCCCCCCAGGCGCCCCGTACAGTATTTTAAAAACTGGGCTCTGGGGCGCCTGGGGGGCTCAGTTGGTTACACATCGACTTCAGCTCAGGTCATGATCTCACAGTTTGTGGGTTTGAGCCCCGCGTCGGGCTTTGTGCTGACAGCTCAGAGCCTGGAGCCTGCTTCTGATTCTGTGTCTCCCTCTCTCTTTGACCCTCCTTTGCTCACGCTGTGTCTCTCTCTCTCTGAAAAATAAAAAGAAAATATTAAAAAAACAAATAAAAAACCAAAACACAAACCCTGGGCTCTTCCTGAATCTCAATTCAGAAAAAGTTGCCAGCTCTGCCCACCGGCCCTCCCCCATCTCTGCTTTCTGGTTGTGCTCTACTGAATCCCCCCTTTCTTATCAATGACACCAAGGACAGAGTCCATGATTTTTCCAGTGACTTCCAGGTCCTCAAATTCAATCCCAAATCTGATCCAAAACTTCCCTCCAGCACCGCCAGCTAGAAGTGTGGCTTGATGGGACCGGGTCCCTTCTCTCACAGCCCTCGGTGCGAGGACAGAGAGGACCGGAGTGGCCCACGCAACCCGGTGGTCTCGCAGGGGGCGCACCTGGCTGTGTGTCCTACTAATGGCCTCGGCAAACGTTAGAATTTCGGTGCGGACGGTGTGCGAGCCTTCTGGGGGTGCGGGGGGGAGGGTGTTCAATCTCACCATGAGCCCCCACACTGGGAATCCTCGCGCTGGTCCGACGGGCAGTCGGTCCAACCCCCCCATTTCCTCCCAGCCTTATCTGCAGACAGCACTAGGTCATGTCATGTCACTAGGTCCCTGACCATGTTTGGGGGGAGGGGGGAGCAAAAGAGGCACTTGGTGGGAGGTCGGCCCCGCGTCCGCCCTAAGCACACGGGCCCCTTCTCCGCCTGGAGCCCACTGCCAGTTTTAGCCCCGACTCACTTGATCAACAGAATACCACCTATGTTGCCCCGTCATCTGTTCAGAGATGGGCACGTGATTCGGCCCCAAAAAACCACATAATAATCCCCTGGGAGCAATAAGTGGTTTAGAGATGGGTGCATTAGAGTCGATCCAATCAGATTAAGCTCAAGATTTTTCAACGGTGGAGAAACGCTAGGGGCTTCTGGAAGCCATTCGGGGTTCACGATTCCCAATATTGGAATCCTGCGGATGTTTCTGGAACACAAACAAGAATCACCGAGGGGTCCTGTATCGACGTTGTTAAGCCATTTAAATAAGCCCTCCCTGAAGCCTGTTCTCTCTCTAAAATGTAGGTGTAGGCGCCAATGATCAAGCCAGCTGGAAGTGAATTTGGATTACTTACAAATGAAAGCTTCCTGAAGAAAAAATAAATTTACGCCCTCACAAATTCAGGAAAGCACTTCCAGAATTTCGGTATTACCAATAGGTGAGGACTCGTGTTTCTAAGAGGCTACGTTTCTTCCAACAGCTATAAGGCAACTCCCCGGATATGAATTTGATTCTGCTCCTAAGGCAGCGCTGCTCTAAACTACTGACGCCGAAGTTCAGAGGTAACTCCCTGCGGGCCAGTCCATTCAGTGAAACCACGGAAAGGGTCTGAACGGGGCGGCAGAAAGGCCATGAACAGCGAACGGTTAAATGACCTGTCTTAAAGCAGTCCCGAGAGCTGTTCTCTAAAATCTACTTGCCCCATTTTCTAAAAAAACTATTACCTGGATTTTTCTGTGTCTTCTCCTTCTCTTACTACCTAGTCCTGAATGTACCACCCCCAACTCGCTCTCCGTCCTTCAGCCCAGAACTGCAGTCTTGTGTTTATCACACAAACACGTTTTTTACCTTTTCTTTTTACCCACAGAAGCCTCACCTGATATTTCCCCCTATGGATTAGGTTCCTCTCCTCCAGTTTGTGCAGAACAAAGCTAGACTATTCACTATTACAATATCCACGTTGGATTTTTTCTATCTTTATTAGACTAGAGACACAAAAGTGTTTAACTGTGCAAATGTTTGCCTTTGAACTCCAAGTATCAAGTAACAAGGACACCTTTCAAAAACTAGACCTTTTGAACAAGAACCTGTTTGCTATACACCGTCACTCATCCTAGGCACGAAAGCCAAGACCAATATGTTCTTTGTTATCATTGCTGCCCAACTGCGAGTAATCGGTTTTCCAGACTCACAGTCTCTGCCTAATAGCTACCACACGGATTCCACCAAGAGACGATACCGCCAGACAACCTGTGATCCCAATCTTCGGAGTTCTCTAATTGCCCCTTTTCATCTGCTACCTCTACAGTCACTACTTGAAAACACTAGTGCCTGTTTGTATATAATATTCTGGGATGTCTTATTTGAATACCTGGCATAAGGCTTAGAAGATTTCAGTTATGCAGATTCAAAGCAAAATGCATAGTTTTTATGCAGCTAATTATCTTTTAGATGCTCTTTCCTATATTCTTTCATTTAGGAAGAATATTTAAATAGCACCCTATTAATTTCTTTTTTATTTTTTTACTTTTGAGAGGGAGAGAAACAGAGCACAAGTAGGGGAGGGACAGAGAGAAGGAGACAGGGAATCCAAAGCAGGCTGTCTCTGAGCTGTCAGCAAATGAACCGCGAGATCATGACCTGAATTGAAGTTGGATGCTCAACCGACTGAGCCACCCAGGCGCCCATAAATAGTACCCTACTGAATGAATAAAAAACTCTATAGTATTTTCTAAACCTGAAGAGAATCATTTTTAGTAAATCTACAAATCCAACATAATGCCAATTACAGTTTCAGCAAATCTTAATAGAGAACCACGTTCACAACTTGTAAATAATCAAAGTAGTCCTCTTTATTTGGGACAATTTAACAGGCCACATAAATCTAAACTCCAGATAAGACACACACTACCTTTTATTCACTTAGTGAATCATTAAATAAGTATTGATTAAGCATCCCTAGCAAGTGTGATACGGTACTAGAGATGCACCACTGATGGAAACCAACATGTTTGCTGTTCTCATGAAGGTTACTGCCAGGGGAATCCTGCATACAAATACCACACAGCATTTAAAAAATATCTGTCACAGGGGAGCCTGGGTGGCTCAGCAGGTTGAGCGTCCGACTCTTGATTTTGGCTCTGGCCATAACCCCAGGGTCTTGGGATTGAGCCCTGAGCATGGAGCCTGCTTGCGACTGACTGACTGACTGACTGACTGACTGACTGACTCTCTCTCTCTCTCTCCCCCTCCCTTTCCCTCTCCCCTCCCTCTGCCCCTCTCCCCTGCTCACTATGCACTCTCTAAAATAAAATTTTTAAAAAATGTCTCACCTATATCAAATACACTGATGAAGCAAAACACAATTTATATTCTTGATACATAAGTCTTATATAAAATATGTGCAGTTACCTGTCTCACCAAAATTTCCTTCAGCATTTCCAACAGGTCTCGCGTCGTCTCCGCACTGCTCCCCCAGCAAATCCCACACGTGCTTAACACTCCAAAGGTTGGTTAACCATTAGCTGATACGGATCACATTCGTAGAGACGAGCAAAATACAGAAGTACAGCCGGTGACAGATGTCCGTAACGGGGGGTTAGATACTGAATTTGGACATATCTTGGATTACATATTTAAAAATCTTAAAGACATACTATAGTCCCACTAAAATACATTTTAAAGGCTATGGTCTCTATATTTGACAAAAGAAAAAACCATGCCACACACACACACACAACACGTATAACCCAGGCCATCCACCTCTAACTCCTGGGACAGCTTAGCCCAGCTACTCCAGGTGCTGAGCTGTCTACTGAGTCCTCAGCTGGCTGTCATTGCTTGCTCAGCAGGTGACGGGTGTCACTAACATTACATGGACTACCAGAATCCCCGAGACATCTGAGAAGGAAAGTTTAAAGGATTTTTCTTTTTTTTTTTTTTAATGTTTATTTATTTTTGGGAGAGAAGAAAGTGAGTGAGCAAGCGTGAGTGGGGGAGGGTCAGAGAGAGTGGGAGACACAGAATCGGAAGCAGGCTCCAGGCTCTGAGCCGTCTGCACAGAGCCCAATGCAGGGCTTGAACTCACAACTGTGAGATCAGGACCTGAGCCAAAAAGCGGATTGAGCCACCCAGGCGCCCCATTAAAGGATTTTTCTTAATAGATACAAGGTCTGGACCCAGAAGGGCCACTCCAGAGGATTTCAGTTGTTTCTCTTACTGAGAGGACTTAAATGGTAGAAAGGGAACCATAGGCTGTTATGCAGTAACAAAATCTGTTTAAATATGCCTTTTATTTTGACAACAATACAACCCAGATTTTGGGACAGGAGGGAAGAAAGCAGAAAACTGCAGAATCCCTACAGATACTAAAAATCAACAGCAAATGAATGATGCTCGCTCCTGCGGAAGTAACGCGCCGTTAGGTGCTCACAAACGCATGTGCTGGCAAGCATCATCAACCTTAAAGACGTGTTGTGCCTCAGTGATTGTGCCTTTAGTGGCTTATCCCAGGAAAACAGGCCATCAGGCTGTCCAGTTATTTGTGTGCAAGACATCAGAAATGAGATTAAAAACAAATTATGTCATCGCAGTAAGTTAGGTAGCCCCGTCATAGTTACTCTGACATCCTCCCTCAACTCCAGTCACGGGGCTCGGAAAGTGTTTACCTTTTTCACGGCAACCAATGAGCAATAAAGATGGACTAAAGGCGGACTCAGAAAATTCACTACCATGCTGTCATTAAAACTTGATAGATTACTATGAAGAGAGCAATTTATAAAGAATACAAGCCTATTTTAAAATTAGCTATGAAACGACATTGGGTTCACATATACATGCACAGAACCCTTTTCCAAAGAGCTGATTTTTAGGCGTTGGTTTGTAGGTGGTTTTCCCTTCTCTTCAAGGGTAACGCTGTATTAAAAAGATGACTATTGCAGATTCATGTAGGAGTATTTCTTACCTTTGCAAAGAACCCAAGAAACTGTCTTTAAAACAAAAAAGTTAAAGAAACGTAAGGGACTAGGAGTTGTTTGGGGTGCAGTTTTTATTTCCCAGGCTCTAATGTTAATTTTCAAACATACCTAAGTCTCTTGTACCAGATAAAAACAGCGACTCGATATCATTAATTGCTGAAAGCTTTGAACTTGTTGGCTACTAGTTTCCAATGGCTATTCACTAAACAGGAGGAATGTGACAAATTCACAAACAAAGGGCTCTGACTTCCCGGCAAAGATAATGAACCTTAGATTTCTGGAAGGTTGCCAGCTGCACAACAGTGGAAACGAGTTACTTAGAGGGAAGCAGGGAGTCCGCTCTTGGGCCAGGTGGCCCCACTCGGCTGACTGATTTTAACTATATGATACACTAATGTCCTTCCCTAAAAAGAAAGGAAGTAACATATTTTAGGCTAGTGGGAATGAATCAAAACCCGATTCATTACTGCAAAAGCATTCCTTCAAAGACTCATTTGTTTTCCTGATTTCCTGAAATTCGGAGCTGCTGCTAAAGAAGGGACTGAAACCTGTTAAATGCGATGGCTTCAGGCACCACCCTAATAAACTCTACATTTTAATCAGTCCTCCTGAGCTCTGCCGGCTGCTGCAATTTCCCTCCATCGCAGGGTAAGAGGCTGGAGCTCCGGCAAGACAATTAGCAGCCAGAGGGCACTGTGAAGGGCGGGTAGTAAATCCAATGAGACAGGATGATAGATTATGCAGGAGGCCTCGCGGAACCTGCTCCAGAGCGGGTGACTCTCCTCGTCTGGGTTACAAAGAATTCTTAAAAAGACCATCTCACTAAAAACAGGAAATCAAAATCACGGAGTATAAAACCATTTTTTAAAATTACCCTTCTTGGCTTGAGAAATAACTTTTGCAGTCAACCTACTTAAAACTCCCCAGAATGAAAATATACTGTACTAATTTAGGAATGCACCCCCACACCCGTTACTCCCGGGAAACACGAGGCTGAAGTGACCGGATGGAGAGGGAAGGTCAGGGAAGAGATGAAGCAGAGATTCTTCCTATCTATGAAGAACCAAAACTTTCTGGCTGTAGAAACAAAGCGGGCGATACCTACAATAAGAACTAAGAGTTCGGGAACATTTTTCATCAGTTATTTTTCAGGCAAGTTCTCAACCATTACTTGTTCGTAATAAGGAGCATACTTCAGGCCAAGTTGCAACTAAAATACTCAAGTCAAGATGACAATCCACAAGAAATTCTATTTTATGCAGAGTGTCCTCCACTTATAAATTGCTGTGCCAGGCTTGTGAGGTCCTCAAATAAGACCAATGATCTGGAAGGCTCCAGAAGGACCCAAAGCCACCGGCTGCAGTATAAGAAAAAACAAATTAGGAACGCTCAAAAACACTTTCACTCCGATTTTCTGAAGAAACAATCAGCTCCCTTCCTAACCCCCCTACCACCCAATCTCCCTAAAACTGCGTAGCCACCGTTGAAAGATACACGGTGCATGACGATCCAAAAAACGCAGCTCTCAAAACAGGGCACATCTTACGGTGGAAGCGGCCACCGGCAGGTGGGGAGCACGTCAACACCCCTCCCTGACCTCATGTCCCTCCACCCCCACCCCAAGTCCCCCAGCAGCCCCTCCGGAGGGGTGCTGGCCAGCAGCGCGGCTCGCCAGCACTTTGCAGGCCCCTGCTGATGGCCGCCACCTGCAGCCCTCCAGGCCGGCCGAATTGGCCGCGGCGCTACCCTGAGGATCTCCAGGGCCCACCCAGCACCCCCAAGGCTGCCCAGGCCCCTGAAAAAGAGGCCCGGGAGCACCATCCAGCCAGAAGGACAGCGAGTGCAGCACAACCGGGGCGGCGGGCTGGGAGGATGTGGGGCGGACCGAGCCACCGTGCCCAGGCAGGACCGCCCTCGAGTGACACTCGGTCACGCCAGCCTCTAATTGTTCAAAAGGAGAAAAAGCCAGATTCGCCGAGCGGGGAGAATGGGCGTGGGGGCGCGGCGGGCGCGGCGCGAAACCATCCCCGGGGGATGCGGCCCGGGGCGGGGGAAGGCCCGCGCCCCCAGGCACCCCCCCCCCCCACGCCGGGACTTCCTCCTCCGGGAGCCGGCGCTCCGGCCCGGGGAGGGCGGGTGACCGGGGTGGGGGTGGGGTAGGGGTGGGAGAAAGCGACTCAGGGCGCTGGGGGCGGCGCGGGATCCGGCCCGGACGCTCACCCGCCGGCGAAGAGGTGAAGCAGCGTGTTCTCCTTCTGCTGAGTGCCCGTC
>NC_043707.1:135234692-135263915 GCF_006229205.1 Suricata suricatta
CTTTTTTAGTGTATCTTTAGTTTAGCTTTTGTGATACGGTGTGCAAAAAGGTGTATAAATTACATACTGCATCCCACGGCTCTTTAGTCAACGTCCAGATTAGGGAAAACACATAATCACAACAGCCTAACTTATTTTTGATTTTTCTATAATTAGCATTATGTTCTGCAAAAACGCTTTTGGTCTACCCTACTGATCATCTGCCGCCCAGGCTTCTGAACTCCAAGCTTCTCCATTCAAGCTGCTTCTCTACTTGTATGTCCTTGGGTCACTGTCAAACTCAGCTTGGCGTCTTACCTCCAAGTCTGATAGACAGGCCTTCCCTGGCCACCCTACAGCACCCTCTATCACATGATTCCATTTCATTGGCTCACATAGGCTCCTGCAGTTATTTTGTTGATTTATTCCTCTAAGCTGTCCTTCTACCCCTGGAGTGTAAGCTCCAGGAGAGCAGGGTTCTTGTTTCTTTTATTTCTGGTTGTTTCTGGCAAGGTACCTGCCGAGAGTAATGATGAAGAAGCTAATGAATACTCGTGCCCCCGAAATGAACTCATCTCTCCATTCTTCCCCTTCCAAACCTGCCCTGCCTCGTGTATTTCCTGTCCTTGCCATGATCCCGCCATCAGCACAGCCACCAACACCAGAAACTTTCCTGTTACCTTGGACTCCCCACTGTCTGTTTCTCTCAGCAGCCCATCATTCACCTGGCACTTCTGTCTCCTGAAATTCTCCCAAAGCCATCTACTTCTCTGTGTTCCTTCCATTACTGCCGTTGAAAGTTTTCATGCCTCTCATCTACTTTGTAATAAAAAATCTGCTCCTTTACCTAGTCTGTTATTCCCTACTTCCATCCGCCTCCAGAGGCACAAGGTACAAAATATACCAACCCTTTGTTTTCGCTCTCCAGAGTGGCTAAAAGCAGTACCTTGACCAGACCAAGTTGCTAGATGTCCAGTGTGTAAACACAAAGAGAGCTTAAGCAGAAGGGAAATTGTGTGCAAACATAGGAGCTAGGTATTTGATTGCTGGGACTCTTTAAAAACAGCTCTTAGGAGCAGTCATCCAAAACACAAATGCAGTGAACACTCCATATTAAAACCATTACTTCTAGGCTTAGAGAGGGGGAAAGTCATATGGGAAAAAAGAGGAAAGGAAAGAAATAAGGCAAACAGGAAGGAAAAAAGTTGAGTTTCTTTGTGTTTCCTGGATCTCCCGGATCCCTTGCTTTATTTAGCTGCTTGTGAAGTCAGCATTGGTCTTAGCTGAAGATGATTTATGAGGCATGACTAGAAGGAAGGAGAAAGTAATTCAACCTTGTTACCCAGGAGGGAACCTCACCCATCGAGGCAGGATTCTAACCCGAGGGGATGCCATCCTTGAGACACAGCCCTCCACGTTGGCTTCTCTCACAGGAGAGTCTGAGGCTGGGACCCAGGCTTCTAACACCAGGGCTAGGTGCCAGCCTCTTGCTTTGTTTGTTTGTTGGGGGTTCCACGTGGGGCTTGATCTCATGGCTCTGAAATCAAGAGTGTCATGCTCTACCAACTGAGCCAGCCAGGTGCCGCCAGTCTATTTATTTATTTTGAGAAAGAGAGAGAATGTGCATATGGAAGTGAGTAAGGGGCAAAGAGAGGATCCCAAGCAGGCTCCACACTGTCAGCACAGAGCCCGATGCGGGGCTCAAACCCACGAACTGAGAGATCATGACCAGAGTGCAAGTTGGACACTTGACTGACTGAGCCACCTGGGCACCCTGAGGCTCTTGCTTTCTTTTGCTAAGCTGGTCTAGGCTGTGCTGGACTCATGAACGGGCTGCCCCGCCTCCTTGTTCGTAGTAAGGCTGCCTTCCTGTTAGAGTTTTTCCAAGGTCTTTCACATATATTATCTTGTTGGATACTCACAATGTTTGGCAACCCTGTTGTTTTTGTTCCCTTTTTATGGATAAGCAGAACAAATTTGCCCAAGGTCGCACGGCTAGTTAGCAGCTGATGCAATGATCAGGCATGCCTCTGTGCCTTGGAACATGCTGTTGCCTAGGACGCCCCTTCCTCTGCTGGCCTGACGCCTTCTGGACCTCCTCTGAGACCAGCTCAAAAATCAGCTTTTATGTGAGGCCGCCCTCGTTCACTGGGGAATCGAGCGCTCTCCCCTGTTGCCTATGACTCAGCAAAGGGATCGTGGCTGTGGCTACCAGGTTACCCCGCTGTGTCTTATTGCAATGCATGCCACCAACGTTCACTCCCTGCCTGGCATCTGGGTTGGTGGGAGAGAAGGCTGGGACAGTATTTTCAGAAGGAAGTCTGGACATTTTGTCAAAATGTTGAGACGTGCACGTCCTTTGCCACATTGAGGAAGCTATTTCATTCATTCATTTATTCAACACCTGTTAATCAAGCATTTACTCAATCGCTTCTTGGCCTTTTGGCTAAGATCAAGTGTAATCAAGCATTTACTCTGTTTCAGGTAGCATTCCGGGCTCTGGGGGCACACCGGAGATTATGGATAAAAATCCTTGTCAAAACAGGAGCACTCAGACCCAGCATTACATCCAAAGGATTATGCATCAAACCAAACGAGATATGTCCCAGGAATGAAAAGTTGGTTAACATCTGGAAGTCAGTCAATATAATTCAGCATGGGAACAGACTAAAAGAGAAAAACCTCTGATCATGTCAGTAGATGCAGACAAAGCAGTTGACAAAACCGAATACCCAGTCCTGAAAACAGCCCTCAGCAAACTGGGAACAGGAAGGATTTCCTCTCCCTAAATGAGGGCGTCCACAGCTAGTCTACACCTGACATCGTATTGGGGTAAGATTGCTCACCTGTCTCCCTAAGATCAGCGACAAGAAAAGACATGTACCCTGACCACTTACTCAGTGTAGTACTAGAGGTCCCAGCCGGTGCAATAAGGCAAGAAAAATAAATAAAAGATATAAAGATCAGAAAGGAAGAAGTAAAACTGTCTTTAGTCACAGAAGGTATAACAGTTTACTCGCGAGTCTTAATGAATCTGTATAACAAGACCTAGAACTAGTTAGTGAATTTAGTAAGATCTTAAGAGACAAGGTTAATATATGAGGAAGAAATAACATTTGCCGGCTGCAAGCAGTTTGAATATGAAATTTTTTAGTATTTATTTATTTTTGAAGGAGGGACAAAGCATGAGTGGGGGAAAGACAGAGAGAGACACACACACACAGGATCTGAAGCAGGTGCCAGGCTCCGAGCTGGCAGCACAGAGCCAGATGCGGGGCTTGAAATCACGAGCTGTGAAATCATGACCTGAGCTGAGTCGGACACCTAACCAACTGAGCCACTGGGGCACCCCCTAAAAAACTCTATTTATGACAGCATTTGAACAACAGCAACCATAAAATGAAGCCAGACATAAAGGAATATGTGATTCCATTTATATGAAAATCTAGAAAAGGCAAAACTAATGTACAGGGACAAGACATCAGTGGACGCCTAGGGCTGGGGCTAGGAAGGGGGCTGACTGCAAAGGGGGTAGAAGAAATTCTTACGATGATGAAAATGCTCTCTAGCCTGATCGAGGTATACATATTCATCAAACTTCAGGAAAATGTGTGCATTCCATTGTATGTAAATTCTATCTCAAGAAAGTTGATTGGAAAGGAAAAAAGCCAAGCAGACTACAGGTATAAGTGTATGTACAACAGATCAAGTTTAGGGATGAGGAAGGGCGCAGACAGTTCTACAGGGAGATCCACTGAGGCATGACTCCATCCAAGCCACCACTCCCAGACTCGGTAGGTGGGGAAGGGAGAGGTTTGTTAGCGGTTTCTTTGCAGCTTTAAACTTTGAAGGGCCTGAGGCTTCCTGCTGACCTGATGCTGGTTTGTTCTTGCTTTCTTCCTTAGATTGTTAGCTGTCAAACCTCTAATTGCTTTTTTAATCCTGTTTTTCTGCAAAGCTGATGGCTACTGGGAAAACACCTCCCACGGCACCCCCACAGGCTATGATTTCAGATGTTTGAAGGGAGTTGAAAGGAGCATTTTGGTTCCTCATTGAACCTAAGGTTGGAACAGGGCTGTTTTCTCTCTCCCGAGAGGCCTCACCTAGAACGAGCTGATGTTCAAGGCCTTTGTCTTCCCAAGGGCTGGTGGGTAACCGGTGCAGGGGGTATGGTTGGGGGGCAAAGGACAAAGGCCCAACGGGCTACTGCTCTCCTTCCTTTTGTTTCTCCTTAAGAAATCCAGCCTGAGCCAAGTTTCCGCCAAAGTCCTAATGAGGCTCCGGGAGCCCAGCCTTCTTGCTAATAAAAGGCCTGTGTTGTTCCTGCTCCGCACTAAGCCACTGCCAGCAAGTTGCCCTCTTCAGGTCCCCAGGCTGGAACCTGTTTGTCCAAGCCCTTTGTGAGCCCATGATCCCTGCCCCCATGCTCCCCTGTTCCTTTCTTAGAAGGAATGCACTGTAGGGGAGGGAAAATAAATTTACTTCTACCCTTCTTGGCTGAGACCCCCCATAATAAAAGAGAGAGTAACAGGAGAAAAACAATTTAATTTCATATGTCTGGGGCCCCATAGATATTAGACCCCAAGAAGTGACCGAAGCAGATAAGTTTTCTACCTTTTTTATTTTTTTTTAATTAAAAAATTTTTTTTAATCTTTATTTTTTTTATTTTTTTAATGTTTTATTTATTTTTGATACAGAGAGAGACAGAGAATGAGAGGGGGAGGGGCAGAGAGAGAAGACACAGAACTGGAAGCAGGCTCCAGGCTCTGAGCTAGCTGTCAGCACAGAGCCTGACGTGGGGCTCGAACCCACGAATGTGAGATCTGACCTGAGACGAAGTCGAAGGCTTAACCGACTGAGCCACCCAGGCGTCCCCTACCTTTTTTAAAGGAAAACAATAAAATTTTTGAAGAATTGACAAGACAAAGAAGTTAGGGCTTTTTTGGAAATTGGAAAGGAAGTAACAAGGTTTGTTTATCTGGCCTTCTGAGCCAGAAATCCGTAACTCTGGTGATGTCTTTCTTTCTCCTGGTCCAGGGAGGGTGCCTTTCACATGTGAGGTCGTTTCCTGCTTTCAGGGGGGACAGAGGAGGGTCAGAGTGTCCTTTATGCACTGGGTGCTTCTTAAATAACTTCAATTCTAAATAATCAATATGCCAAAGTGGCACATCTCAGGGCGACCTGCCCTGAACCCCAATGAGCATCTTTGGCATAAGGTCAACTCCAGTGTATTTTGAATAACGCTTGGGGGCGCCTGGAGGGCTCAGTCAGTTAAGCCTCTGACTTCAGCTCAGGTCATGATCTCATGATCTGTGAGTTTGAGCCCCGCTTTGGGCTCTGGGCTGACAGTTTGGAGCCTGGAGCCTGCTTCAGATTCGATGTCTCTGTCTGTCTCTCTCTGCCCCACCCCTGTTCATGCTTTGTCTCTCTCTGTCTCAAACATAAATAAACATTAAAAAAAATACTGCTTGGAACTTGGTGGAGACTGGCTAGAGTAACCCTGGCACTTGGAACCGAACCGGCCAGGCAGGCACTGTCCTACCCTCCTCCCATGCTTCCTTCTGTTCCAGCCTCTGAGCAAAGAGCATAGAGCTCTGTTGCCCAACTAGCAGGTCACGTCATCCCTCCATGCCACAGCTTCCCCACCTGTATGCTGAGGCTGGTCACCGTCCATACTGCAGAGTGGAGATGAAGCACGGTGATTCCGCTAACACCATTCTCCCTCCTGCTAGGACTCTTTAAGTTGGAGCTGTGACCGTATCCCCATTTCCTATGTCACAGAGACGTCAAATGGTAGTCCTTGCCACTGAGCGGCAGAGCTGGGATCTGAACAGAGGAAGTGCCATGGCGGAGGGCATGTGCTTAACCACCCAGTGGCGCAGTCCCAGGGGGGACTGTGAGCAGGGCTGAGTACTGAGCGCACAGACGCTGTTACTGGGATTCTTACTCGTACCTACTTGCAGCCACTGAAATGCACAAGGAGTCTTGTTTCAGAGTGGGCTGGAGAGAAAGAGGTTAAGGAGCTGTGTGATCCTAAAAGAAGAGAGCTGTCATTTATTGAGCACCGGCTGTATACCAGCCTTGTGTGGAGGATGCCGTCAACACAGAACCCCTTCTCCCAAACCACTGGAGCTGTTCTGACATCAACTAAGTCAGATGACGCATAGACCTTACTTACACTAAATGACACCCCCAGAGCACCACGCCCTAATCAAGCTCCTAACAGTTACGGACAGTTCTTCTTCCTGGGATTTAACAACAGTGGGTAAATAGCCTCAAGGTCAGGCAAGGTCAGGGTTATCCATAAAATGAGGTGGAACCCCATCAGCTGCCCAGGGAGTTAGCCTTCAGGTCTTTTTGGATGTTGGAGTGTGCCTGAGGGACTGAGCGGGGCTGTTCCCGTTTCATCCTCAGGCAACCCTGGGGGGCAGAGCATCTGCCAGGCCGCGGGGCCAGGGCTATCTCCCCTAACCCTCCTGAGAAGCCATGCTCCTGCTCCTTTTATTATGCCCCTTTCCCAAAAAGCAGACCGAGCTTAGGAGAGGCTGAGCAAGCTGCCCCTGCCTGCAGAATGGGGGCATTTCCCCACCAGGCTGAGGCTACTTCCCCAGTAGGCTGAGCACCCTAGAGTCAGGCCTTGTGGGTTCAAGTCCCAGGACCTCGGGCAAGTCAGCGTCTCTGAGCATCTGTTTCCCCAACTGCAAAAGGAGATGATACTAACTGCACCTGCCTGACGTCAGGGGGCTGTGCCTCAGTCGGAGGAACCGCAGGAAGCACACCCCTTGTTACAGGCTGGCTTCTAGCCCCCCCAGCCCCTCCGGGTGGGGGTCAAGCCACATTAGTAGTGGGAGGTGGCTGGCAGTTGGAAAGGCTTGATAGGGCAGGGGTCTTTGAGGACCCTTGGCACAGGGAGTGGGGTCTGGGTTCTTGTCCCCAGAGTGTGGCCCTCAACTGGGGAGATGCCCGCTGCTCTTCTCAGCCTGGCAGTGCTGAGTCCTGAAGGTCATGTGCATGTGGCCACCGCAGGGGGAGAAGCAACGCTGACCTGACGGCAGCTTCCGGCCCCTGGGGAGTGGGGGGTGGGGCAGAGCAAGAGAGAGAAGTGGGGTAGACACCACCCATTCATTCGTCCCGTGCCAAACACTGCTTTGTCCCCCACTCTGCTGTGCATCTGTGCGCGGCATGGGACATCCGTGATGGTGAATGTCACACGGTCCTGCCACCTGGAGCTTCAGTCTCAGAGAAGAAAATCCCAAGTCAGGAAGAGTTCTTTTCCCCCCGAGGTGGCTTCCCCTCAGTGGCAGCCTGCCAGAGTTTTGAGAGGCGCCAGCTCTCTCTGGCTTCCTGGAAGGCCACACGGGGGTCAGTAGGCAAAGGACACAGAATGTGGCCAGGCATCCTGACTGCTCGGGGTCCCGAGAACCTGGGTCCCGGAACCGTCGGTGAAGCAGAACAGACTTGGATGAGTCACTTTTCTTTTTTGTTTGTTTTATTTATTTATTTATTTAGAGAGGGAGAGAGTGCGCAACAAAGAGCAGGAGCGGGGGAAGGGCAGAGAGAGAGAGGGCAGTGGGGAGCCTGATGTAGGACCCGAACCCACGAACTGTGAGATCATAACAAGAGCCGAAATCAAGAGCCGGCTGCCCCACAGACTGAGCCACCCAGGCGCCCCGGATGGGTCCTTTTTCAATGGGCTTTTTTTTCTGAGTCTGCGCGCTCAGGGAGGCAGAAGGAGGGCATCCTTTAGAAGGCGGGAAGGGCAGTGTGCCAACAAGCCCTGGGGGTTTGAAGAATTCATTAGCTCCTGGAAACGATCCCAAGCTCACCGTGCTCCCTGGGGAGCTGGCTTCGGTTGCCTGATGCTGTTGCCCTGGCCCAGGTCAGGGGAGGAGCGTGGATCTGCAAAAGGGACCCAGAATCCTTGCTAACATTTATAGAGCACCGATTCTTGTATTAAGTCACCTGACTGTTGCAACCACTGTGTCAGGGGGAGACTCTTATTATTGTTCCCATTTTACAGATGTGGACACTGAGGCACAGAGGATTTGAACCAGTGTGTTTTGGCTCCGGAGTCTGTGCTGCGAGCCCCTCCTCCCAGGACTGGGTTAGAGGCTTCCTCTAGCTTCCTCCCTCTGACGTTCCAGATAAGCTGATCTGTGAGCCACCTTCCCCATGGGTCCCTCCTCTTTGTGCCGATGTGTAAACCTGATACTAGCGAGGCAGGGACAAGGAGGGAGGACAAACAAATAAATAAAAGGTTTGCCTCCCACCAGGTGGTTCAGAATCTTCCCAGCCCTCTCTGAACTAGAAGCGGCCCCTCCCGCTTCCCCAGGCTCAGCCCAGGTTTCCTCACAGCTCTCAGCGGTCCCCAGGCCCCTCCCACTAAATGGGCGGGGTCCAGGACCGGGCCACACGTTCCCCAAGGCAGTGCTCTACAGCACTTGGGGGGAAATGTGGTTTGTTTGATTGTTGACAAATAAGGTAGGTCACGTGGCCTGTGGCAATTTTACAGATGGGGAGACTGAGGCTCTGGGAAATTGCATCTTACGGAGCTGTACGGCCAGGAGGGGCAGAGATAAGATGAAAACTGAGACTTATTCTTCCAGAGTCCCTCCTCTGTCTTCACCTGCAACTCACCGCCAAAGGCCATGTTCTGGGCAGTTGACACTGCGGTTTAAAACGTGGTTCCCTGCAGCTCAAACATTGCCAGGCTTCCCAGTCTGTGATGGCGGGGCCTCAGTCTTTCCCTGGGTAACCTCACCCAACCCAATAAGACTTTCAAAACCATCTATAGGGATTCCTGTGACCCCACCCCTTCCCTGAGATCTGTCCGGATCTGATCCACCTACCTACTTGACCCTTGCAAAGGGGTAGCGAACAAGTGGGTGGAACTGAACTTTGACAAAGCCCATCTATTGATTCCTCATCCCATCCTCCCCCAGATCTGCTGTCCCTGCCCCCAGCCTGCCTTCTCTTCCCCATTGGACAGTCACCAGTTATCATTAGAAGGACACTGCCACACACAGGTTGCTTTCAAGTTCTAGAATTAGTCCGGGCTTAATTGTGTCATTGAATCATGAAAGGCCTGAGTTATATATATAGTTTTTTGGGAGGGGTATACCTTTTTTTTTAAATGTTTTTTTATTTATTTTTGGGAGACCGAGAGAGACAGCGTGAGCAGTGGAGGGTCAGAGAGAGAGGGAGACACAGAACCTGAAGCAGGCTTTAAGCTCTGAGCTAGCTGTCAGCAAAGAGCTCTATGTGGAGCTCGAACCCATGAACCGTGAGATCATGACCTGAACTGAAGCCGGACGCTTAACTGACTGAGCTGCCCAGGCACACCTACCTTTTTTTTTTTTTTTTTAAAGCTTGTTTATTTACCTGGAGATGGGGAGTATGAGCGGGAGAGAAGAAGAGAAAGAAGGAGAAAGAATCCCAAGCAGGCTCTGCACTGTCAGGAGGGATTCCCACCCTCCTGGAGCTCAAATTCCAGTTGGGGAGACTGTCAATAAGAAAGAAACAAACAATACATTAAATCATTAACTAGTGTCCAATACCATAAAGGAAATAGGTGGGGTTCTGGGATGGTTAAGTGTGTGACCTATCAGGAGCACTGGGGTGGCTCAGTTGGTTAAGCGTCCGACTTGAGCTCAGGTCATGATCTCATAGTTCATGGGTTCGAGACCCATGTCGAGCTCTGTGCTGACAGCTCAGAGCCTGGAGCCTGCTTCTGATTCTGTATCTCCATCTCTCTCTTCCCTCCCCTGCTCATTCTGTCTCTGTTTCTCTCTCTCAAATAAACATTAAAAAAAATTACAAAACAAAATGTGACCTATCTAAGGGACCACCGGACTCTCCACTCTTTGGTTCCAGAGCCTGTGCACCTGAGAAGTGGCTGACTTGGGACAAAAGACCCCCTTGCTAGAAAACTCCTCCAAATCCAAGATGAAACATAACAAATAACTTAGAAAAAAATTTTTTGTACTGTTTTTATTTAATTTAGTGAGAGAGAGAGAGACAGCGTGAGCAGTGGAGGGTCAGAGAGAGAGGGAGACACCAAATCTGAAGACAGGCTCCAGGCTCTGAGCTAGTTGTCAGCACAGAGCCCAACATGGGGCTCAAACCCACGAACCATGGGATCATGACCTGAGCCGAAGTCGGATGCTTAACCAACTGAGCCACCCAGGTGCCTCCATTACAAATAACTTTTAAACCACAAACCTGAGTTAGTCTCTGATTCATTCGCTTTTAAGAATAATAATATGGATGCAACAACACTTACCATTTTAACCATTTTATGAATACTGTTCAGTGGCACTAAATACATTCAGGTTATTATGCAGCCATCACCACCATCCATCTCCAGGACCTTTTCATCTTCCCAAGCAGAGACTCTGTCCCCATGAAATATGACCTCTCTAGCTCCCTCCCGGAGTCCCCGGTAACCACTCTTCCACTTTCTGTCTCCAAGAGTTTGACAGCTCTAAGCACTTCCTGTAGGTGGAATAATACAGTGTGTCTTTTTGCATCTGGCTCATTTCACTCAGCAGAATGTGTCCTGAATGTCCAACCATGTTGTAGCAGGAGTCAGAATGTCCTTCCCTTATTTTTTTTTTTTAGTGTTTATTTATTTTTGAGAGAGTGAAAGAGAGAGAGAGTGTACAAGTGAGGGAGGGGCAGAGAGAGAGAGGGAGACCCAGAAACCAAAGCAGGCTCCAGGCTCTGAGCTTCAGCACAGAGCCCGACACAGGGCTCAGACCCAGAGACCATGAGATCATGACCTGAGCGGAAGACAGAGGCTCAACAGACTGAGCCACCCAGGCGCCCTGTCCTTCCGTTTTAAACGCTGACTAATACTGCATTGCGTGTATAAACCACACTTTGTTTATCCATTCATGCTTTGGGGGTTGGTCACTTGGGTTGCTTCCGAATTCTGGCTGTTGTGAAGAAGACCGGTATGAACACGAGTGTGCAAATATCTGTTGGTGACACAGCTTTCGGTTCTTCTGGGCATGTGCGTGGGAGTGGCGTTGGTGGATCACGTGGTCATTCTATGTTTAATTATTTGGGGCGCTCCCATGCTGTTTTCAGTAAGACCATGGGAAATCACCGGAGGTCAACAGACAGAGAGTTGTGGCCACCCTCTGATTATTTGCTGAACTTTATAACCCAGGGGATTGGGGGCAGATGGTTGACGAAATGAGGGTGCAGGTGGGGTCCTCTGGGGCCATAGTCTCTCTGAAGGGTGGAATTTTTTTAAACATTTATTTTTTAATTAATTTTTTTATATTTGAGAGACAGAGAAAGACAGTGAGCAGGGGAGGGTCAGAGAGAGAAGGAGATACAGAATCTGAAGCAGGCTCCAGGCTCTGAGCTAGCTGTCAGCACAGAGCCCACCTCGGGGCTTGAACCCACGAACTGTGAGATCATGACCTGAGCCAAAGTTGGACGCTTAACCAACTGAGCCACCCAGGCGCCCCAACATTTATTTACTTTTGAGAGACAGAGAGACAGAGCACGAGCAGAGGAGGGCAGAGAGAGAGAGACACAAAATCGGAAGCAGGTTCCAGGTTCTGAGCTGTGAGTTCGAGCCCTGACTTGGGCTCTGGACTGTCAGCCCGACTCAGGGCTCGAACTCACAGACCACGAGATCATGACCTGAGCCAACATCAACCGCTTAACCAACTGAGCCAGCCAGGCACCGGTGAAGAACACATCTGCCCACAAAGGTAGGTGAGGAGGATTGTCTATCATCTGGATGCAAGGAGGGAAAAAAAAGCCCCCCTGGAAATGTGTGTTCACAGGCTCACCTCCATGTGACTTTGGGTTTGAATTTGTACCACCTGTGTTCCAGAATGAACCAAATAGGAACATTTATGCTTGCCTTTGCCTTTCTCCGTAGCATGGACTGTGACGTGGCTTGGGTGAGGGGTCGTTTCTTGGGATGGGGGTCCCAGGCATTGGAGTGAGGTGAGGGGAGAGAGGAAGGGGGTGCTCATGAGCTGTTACCACTATGGGAATGTGGGGCCAAATCCTCTTGGGACCCCAGGGCAGCTGCGTAGGGTTCAGAATGTCCCCCTAAGGGACCGGGAGGAGACTGGGTGTCTGTCCACCAACTCCTATTCCTCAGGGGCCCTAGTTTGCTAACCCGGGATCCCTCAGACTTCCAGTGCTCCCATAGCCGGGGACGGGTCTCATGGAGGATTCAGGAAGCCACAGGGGCCTGCCTAGGAGGTGTCTGCCCTGACTTTCGGGGCTGGCTGAGGGGATACAGGTGGGTCCCTGACTATGTTTGATCCATTCAGTTAATAGCCCTGGGCAGGGGTGGGGGAAGCAGGGCTGGGGGGGGGGTGTCTAACAGAGCCCCTGACCCTCAACAGCGGTTTTACAGGATTCCCGTCCTTCTGTGCCCAGCTGAATGTGAGCTCAAATCCACCATTTCAAAACACAATCTGCCCCTGGCAATATTTCCAGATTCTTCTGTCACGGGGCACTCCTGCATGCCTCTTGCCTTTGTACACGCTGTGCCCTCTGTCTGCGCCCTCCCCTCTCCCTGCTGGTCCCTCTACCCTCAAACATCACCTCCCTGCGGGGCCCCTGCTCTTCTGCCCCAGCTCTGGCTAAGCCTTCCTCCCCGGGGTGTCTCTGGTCCTTCCGCCGGAAGTCCCAACCGAGGACATTTGTTTACATTTGTTTTTTCTGCTTTGGTTTTTATTGCACGCCTGTGTCTCAGGACATACATGGAAATGAATCAACAGTGAGTTGTCTGGTCCCTTCTTCAAGCTAGCCTTGCTACGGAAAAGCTGGCCAACTTAGTTTCCATAACCTCGTGTCCTTGAAAATACCAGCACTTAATTCTTTTTTTTTTTAACATCCATTTATTTTTGAGAGACAGAGAGAGACAGAGCACAAATAGGGGAGGGACAGAGAGAGAAGGAGACACAGAATCTGAAGCAGGCTCCAGGCTCTGAGCTGTCAGCACAGAGCCCGACGTGGGCTCAACCTCACAAACCGTGAGATCATGACCTGAGTTGAAGTCAGACGCTAAACCAACTGAGCCACCCAGATGCCCCATTAGCACTTAATTCTTTAAAAGTCTGGGGACTTTAGATCACAAAGTGTGGGTATCAATGTTTTTGTTTTCGCCTTCTTTTTATTTTAATGTTTATTTATTTTGAGAGAGAGAGGTAGAGAGCAAGCGGGGGAGGGGCAGAGAAAGGGGGAGACAATCCCAAACAGATTCTACGCTGTCAGCATGGAGACTGATCTGGGGGCTCAAACTCACAAAGCATGAGATCATGACCTGAGCCAAGGTCAAGAGTCAATGCATAATCGACTGAGCCACCCAGACTCAGTTTTTTTTTGTCTTAAAGGAGCTCTAACTGCTATTCAGTGGGGTTTAAAATAATTTTTTTAACATTTATTTATTTTTGAGAGACAGAGAGAAACAGATCATGAGTAGGGGAGGGGCAGAGAGAGAGGGAGACACAGAATAGGAAGCAGGCTCCAGGCTCTGAGCTGTCAGCACAGAGCCCGACATGGGGCTCGAACCCACGATTCTGAGATCATGACCTGAGCTGAAGTCGAACACTTAACCGACTGAGCCACCCAGGTGTCCCTCAGTGGGGTTTTAAAGGTACCTGTCAGCTCAGGACTCAGGGCTCAGGCCCCCCTGTGGCCCATCCCTGGGACACTGGCTCCTCCTGGCAGTGGCCCAGGAACTCACTGTTCTGTGACAGCATGGAGAAGCTTGCTTCCCCACGGGCTTTCCCCTGGGGGCGGGCAGGGGCTCAGCTAAAACTCTAGGACAAGCCTGGGGGTGCCAGCACTTCTCAGGCAACCACGGGGACAAGCCAACCTTTCCACCGAGGAGCACGGCTGGCGCCTCAACCCCGGTTGGTAAGGACACCGCGCAGGGACTTGGCTCCCGGCTGTGCCCTGGCTGGCAGGCCTGTCTGGCACAGATCATATTTCCATCCCAAGGCCTTTAGAAGTTCCTAAACGGCAGATTCGGTCACAAGTCACAAGTCTCCGGTGAGGAGTGGACTGGGAAAGTGACTTTGAGTGGGTGTTTTCTTCTTTTAACTGTTTATTGGGGGGGAGGGGCAGAGAGAAGGGGACAGGGGATCTGATTCAAGGTCTGCACTGACAAGATCTCATGAATTATGTGATCATGACCTGAACGGAAGTTGGCTGCTTAACTGCCTGAGCCACCCAGGTGCCCCTAAGGATTTTATTTTAAGTCATCTCTCCCTGTACTCAACGTGGGGCTTGAACTCACAATCCCCAACATCAAGATGGCATTCTCTCCCAACGAAACCGGCCAGGTGCCCATCAAATTTCCCCTCCTTAAAGTTTTATTGGGACACCACTGTGCCTGCTCATTTACTTGCTCCCGGTGGCTGCTTTTCCTACAAAGGCAGAGCCGTGTAGTTGAGACAGCGATTGGACGGCAATAAAGCCGAAAATAGTTACTGACGGGTACTTTACAGAAAGTTCACTGTGCCCTGGGTTAGAATATTGGTGATAAAACAGTTCATAATGGCACCCATCAGGAGCACCTGGTAAAATGCTGGGCGACACTGAGCGTTCCGTACACGTGTGATGAATGAATGAATGAATGAATGAAGGCACGCATGAAACGAACACGATAACTTGGCCTCATGCAGAGGTTTAAATGCGGTTGTTCCCAGATCCGGCTGCACCAGTGCTGAGACTCCACACTCCAGCAGGGCAGAGCCAGTGTGCGGGGACCCGGGCCTCAGGAGACTGCTCTTGGGACAGCCACCATGCCAGCTCTGCTCAGGAACACACCTGGGCCAGAGTCAACGCCACTTCCTTATTCTCGGAGCTGAGAATGTCAGGTTACCCTGACATTTGTCCAGCCTGCCTTAACAAAGTGGCCCCAGACTGCATGGCTTCAACCACGGGACCCAGTTCTGGAGGCTGAAGCCCCAGCCGGAGGTGCCACCAGGTCTGGCTTCCTGGGAGACCTCTCTGCTTGGTTACAGATGGCTCTCTTCTCCCCGTATCCTCCTACAGTCGTTCCTCCCTGAGGGGACACCCCTGGGGCCTCTCTCTTCTTATGAAGACACCCGTCAGTCCTATTGGAGGAGGGCACCGCATGGCCTCATTTAACCTTGATCACCTCCTTCCGGGCCCTATCAGCAAATACAGTCACGTTCTGAAGTATCAGGAGTTAGGATTCAACGTGAACTTGTTGGCAGGGGGGTGGGGAGAGACAGAGTCCATCACACCTAATTTTTTTTAAATCAAAGTGTACGGGGCAGTGCGGCCCTGCCTTCCCACCTGCAGATGCCCTGAGCATGCTCTGCGGCCCTGACACCGGGGACAGGACCAGCGGAGCTTGCGTCCTGCCGGTCGCCGCTGATCGGCCCTGTCTCCCAGCCACCTTCTGGGGGAAGCCACAACCCCGTGGCCCCCTCCGGGGAGCTGGTCCTCGCCGGCCCTTCTCTGCCTCCCTCAGCCCCTAGCCTCAGATACCTCAACATTTTTGGAAACCGAAGAAAACTCTGAACTTTGTCCCAGAGCAGAGAATCCCTGAGTTTCTAGCCTCAAAGGCTGTTAACGTGGGAGAGACAGGAAGGGAAAAGGGGTTGCGATCTTTCTTCCAAGAGGAGGAAAACAAAGTGCTCCTCGTTCCTCGGCTCCCTGGGTGATGGCCCGTCCTCAGCTGGGCGCTCCCCTCCGCCCAGCAATGGGCTCTGCAAACCACCTTTTTGCTCAAGACCTCGCCAACCCTTTCTGCCCCCAAAGGTCCCCAGCTTGGCTTTGAAGAGAAAACAGGCGTTGGGGCTGCTGGCCTCCAGCTCCTGGGGCTTCCTGCCAGGGCTCCGCCAGGCGTCAACCTCTCTCCTTCCTTCCGTGGGGCGTGAGGGGGGTCCTCCCTGTCTCTGGCCGATCACCCCCCCCAATCCCCTCCAGCTCCACTGATGGGCTCTTCTGCATTTAAGTCCTTTTCTTTTTTAATTAAAAAAAATTTTTAATGTTTATTTTGAGAGAGAGAGAGAATGGGGAGGGGCAGAGAGAGAAGGAGACTGAGACTCCCAAGCAGGTGCCACACTGTCAGCACAGAGCCAAACGTGGGGCTCGATCCTATGAACTATGACATCATGACCTGAGCTGAAATCAAGAGTCAGAGGCTTAACTGACTGAGCCGCCCAAGCACCCATTATTTATTTTTTTTAAAGTTTCTTTATTTTGAGAGAGAGAGGGAGTGTGTATGTGTGTGTGCATGCGCACCCGCTTTGTGCTCCAGTGGGGGAGGGGCAGAGATGGGGGCGCAGCGAGAATCCCAAGCAGGTTCCTCACTGTCAGCACAGAGCCCAACTTGGGGCTCGATCCCACGACCGTGAGATGGTGACCTGAGCTGAAATCAAGAGTTGGTCGTTTAACTGACTCAGCCTCCCAGGCGCCCCTCAGTTTTGTTTTTTAATAAAACCTTTAATTTTAGAATCATTTTAGATTTACAGAAAAGCTGCAAAGATAGTACAGAGTCGCACGCAGCCCACCGTTTCCCCCCCATGAACATCTTACTTATTATAGCCTGTTTTTTACGACTAATGAACCAGCTTTGATACATTATTATTAACACACTTTATTCTCACTTCCTTAGTTTTTACCCAATATCCTCCTTCTGCTCCAGGATCCCACCCAGGACACATGACATTCATCGTCATGTTCTCCTTAGGGTCCCCCGGGCTCTGACAATTGCTCAGACTTTTCCCGTGTGATGGCCTTGACCGTTCTGAGGAGGACTGATCAGTGTTTTGCCGAACGTCCCTCAGTTGGGAATTATCTGATGTCTTGCTCAGGGTCCGGGCTTGTGCGTTTTTAGAGGGGAAAGACCTCGGAGGAGCAATGCCCTTCTCGTGGAGTCGTATCCAGCGTACCTGCTATCGGCATGACTCACACTGCTGGGGTTGACCTTGGTCACCTGGCAGAGGTGGGGTTTGCCAGCTGTGAGCCCTGGAAAGTTCCTCTTCATCCCCCTTCTGTGGGATCCTGGTTGGAAGAAATCACGATGCATAGCCCACACTTCAAGGACGAGGGTTATGCTTCACCATCTCGAGGGGTCAGTATCTACATCAGTTATTTAGAATTCCTCTGTACGTGTTGGTCTCTCCAACGTATGTCCTTATTCAATCATTTATCTGTACCAGTATGGACTCACTGATATTTATTTTATATTTGGGTTGTTAACAATACTACACTATTTAGTTTGTTGCTCAAATTGTTCTAGTGCTAGCCACCAGAAACTTCCAGTTGGCACCTGTCTCTTGGACTCGGCCCCACGATTTTGATTTTCAAGCACTTTCTTACTTTCTGGATCTCCAAGATGCTCCAGCCTGCTCTTTTTTTAAAAAATTTTTTTTAATGTTTTATTTTATTTTTGATAGAGAGAGAGAGACAGAGCATGAGAGAGGGAGGGGCAGAGAGAGGAGGAGACACAGAACTGGAAGCAGGCTCCAGGCTCTGAGCCAGCTGTCAGCACAGAGCCCGACGCGGGGCTTGAACCCACGAATGTGAGATCTGACCTGAGCCGAAGTCAGAGGCTCAACTGACTGAGCCACCCAGGCGCCCCCTAGGAGAATGGGGTCAGAAATCCAGCTCTGGGGGCACCCGGGTGGCTCAGTCGGTTGAGCGTCTGACTTCGGCTCAGGTCATGATCTTACGGTTTGTGGGTTCGAGCCCCAAGTCAGGCTCTGTGCTGACAGCTCAGAGCCTGGAACCTGCTTTGCTTTCAGTGTCTCTTTCTGTCTCTGCCCCTCCCTCACTTACATTTTATTTCTGCCTCTCACAAATAAATAAATGTATAAATTTTTTTTAATTAAAAAAAGAAAGAAACCCAGATGTGTGTTCGTGGCTCCTGGGTGCCATTCCTTTTAGCCCTCCTGTGGGACAGAACTGCACATGTACCCATGAACACAGTAACCGGTGACTGTCTGCATATCTACGATTTCTGGGCTCATCCATGTGCACTTACATGAGGCTGAACGTGAGCTCCTGCTGTGTCTCCGGCGCTGACCCCACGTAGATCACACGGTTTGCTTTGTGCCTTCCCGGGCTTGTCTGTCTCGGCCTCTGCAGCCCGAGAACCTGGCTCCCACCGTCCACCGGGCACCGTCCTGTTCACTTATCCTGGCGCACGCGTGGGAAGTTCGCCCGCGCACCGAGAGGAACTGCTTCAAGACCAGGGTGCAAGGGCTTTCCCTCTGTCGTTCGTCCCCTGGTCTCCACTCGTCCCCGTGTGTCCGGTGACATCCGCGGCACCTCCTTCAGCGAGCTCACGGCCCAGGTTCGTGACATGGTCAGGTTCTTTCTTCCCTTACAGCCTGCCTTCCATGCTGGGTCCCCCCAGCCTCCTCACTGAGCTTTGAAAATGTTGCCTGCACTAAGGGTCTCCCCTGGTACCAGCGATCTTGAAATGTAGTGTCACACGGAACAGATTTGCTGCCCCCCACGTCCCCCGTGTGTCACCTACTCTGCCTTCCCTCCAACCCTGGCAGCCTCTGATCTGTTGTCCATCTCCCTCCTCTGTGTGTTAACTGAACTCGACTTCCCCGGGGGGGGGTCCTGTCCTCTGGCATTTGGTGTCTCTGAAAAACCTTGTCCCCAAAGACCTTGGGTTCCTCCCACGCTGGCAGCACATATGCTCCTCCCCCCACAGCCCTTTAAAAATTTTCGTAATGTTTATTTTTGAGAGAAGAGAGAATGGGGGAGAGTCAGAGAGAGAGGGAGACACAGAATCCAAAGCAGGCTCCAGGCTCTGAGCAGTCAGCAGAGAGACCGACGCAGGACTCGAACTTAGGAACTGTGAGATCATGACCTGAGCCGAAGTCGGACGCTCAACCGACTGAGCCCCCCAGGTGCCCCTTGCGTTCCCCTTTTATAGCCAAACTCTGTATGTGTCCTCAGCCTGACTTCTCTGCTCACCACTGAAACTGCTCGAGTCAAGGTCACCAACAGCTTCCTGGTTGCTACACACAGAGGGCCCTCCCTCCGCCCTGCAGCCACTTCCCGGTGCAGGAAGCCCGGCCTGCCCTTCTCACTCTGCACTGCCTCTCCCCATGACTCACCTCCTCTTGGGTGTTAATGAGGGCCCACAGGCTGGGGCCCCCACGTGGACCCCTCTGCCCAGACTTGTTTTCCGGACCCCCCCCCGCCCCCCCGCAGCCTCAGTCCCTTGCCGCCCGCCGCGATTCTAGAACTCACCACAAAGGTGGGGATAGAGGGACATAAAAACTTGTGTTTAAATCCAGAAATTTAAAAAGTCACTTAAAAGTTAATCTGCTGGTGGGGGGATGGGAAGCGGTGCCTGGGCGGCTCAGTCGGTTAAGCCTCTGACTCTTGGTTTCCACTCAGGTCATGGTCTCCCAGTTCAGGAGTTCGAGCCCCACACTGGGGTCTGCACTGACAGTGAGGAGCCTGCTTGGGATTCTCTCTGTCTGTTTGGCCCTGCCGTGCACTTTCTCTCTCTCAAAAATAAATAAATAAACTTAAAAAATAAATAACTGAAAGTTAATCAGCTGGGCAGCAGTCTGCTGGCATTCGCTTCCCCACAAGTGCACGTCCTTGACCTTGCACTGCTGACACCATGTGGGGTGAACTGTGGTGAGTGGTGGAAGCATTTCTGGAAGCCTCTTCTGCAGTCACTTAACATACACAGACCTGGCTATGGGTCATGCAAACACACATCCCTGAAACCCGACTCCGCCTCCTCTCACCAGACCCTGAACTTGGCCCACAGCCATTGTAGCAGCCCTGGCGGGGGGGGGGGGGGGGGGGGGGGGGGGGGGGGGGGGGGGGGGGGGGGGGGGGGGGGCGGTGATAAGTGGGGGAGGGTCTCATGGGAAGAAGCAATATTTAACTGACTGCAAATTTTGCAGTCTCTTTTGCAACTTTTGCAAAGTTTTGCAAAAACATTTGGCCATTTCTATGGTGCCTGATGCATAATCTGCACCCCCCTCTGCATACAGAGGCCCCTCTTTCCCTGGAAAGAGTTCATGACCCAAGCTCTCCTGGTGAGCGGGCCAGAGGGTGCCCACGATTCTCTTCTCTCTTTTTTTTTAAGCATTACTGTTTTATTTTTTATTTTGTCGAATACACATCTGGTTTACTGGCAGTCCAGATAAACAAGTATTCTCTTCTCTTTTCTTAAAAATTTTTAAAGATTTATTTATTTTAAAATGTTTATTCATTTTTGAGAGAGTGAGAGAGAGAGACAGAGCACGAGCAGGGGAAGGGAGCCAAGAGAGGGAGACACAGAATCGGAAGCAGGCTCCAGGCTCTGAGCTGTCAGCAGAGAGCCCGACGCGGGGCTTGAACTCACCAACTGTGAGATCATGATCTGAACCGAAGTTGGACGTTTAACCGACTGAGCCCCCTAGGCCACAGTTCTCTTAAGGACATTTGCACATTTTCTGCTTGTGGTCCCAAAAGAAATGCAATATTTTACAAACTCATTTACATGAGTACTCACAGCAATATTATTCACACGCAAAATAGCATAAGATCCCAAGTGTCTCTTACCCACTGAACAGATGAACAAAACGTGATCTATCCGCAGGATGGAAATTGCTCAGCATAAAAAGGAATCGAGCGCCGGAGCCTCTACAACGTGGATGAGCCTGGAAGACATTATATCACGTGAAAGAAACTGGACACAAAAGGCCACATACTTTACGATTCCATGTCTATGAAATGTCCGGCACGGGCAAATCCATGGTGATGGGACGAAAGCAGACTGGTGGCTGTCAGGAACGGAGGGGAGACAGGGGCGCCTGGGGGGCTCAGTCGGGTGAGCGTCCAACTTTGGCTCAGGTCATGATCTCACGGTGTGTGAGTTCGAGTCCCACGTCGGGCTCTGTGCTGACAGCTCAGAGCCTGGAGCCTGCTTCAGATCCTGTGTCTCCCTCTCTCTCTTGGCCCCTCCCCGGCTCTTTCTCTCTCTCTCTCTCTCAGAAATAAATAAACAGTAAAATAAATAAATTAAGAAAATATTTTTTTTTAATTTTAGTGGTGGGGAGCACAAGTGGGGGAGAGGAGGAGAGAGAAGAGAGAGAGAATTTTAAGTAGGCTCTGAGTGCGGAGCCGGACACGGGGCTCGATCCCACGGCCCTGGGATCCTGACCTGAGCCAAAATCAAGAGTCGGAAGCTCGGCGGACGGACGGAGCCACCCCGGCGCCCCGGGAGGCCACTCTCCGGTGCCAGGTCAAACACGGACGCACTTGCAGCGCCGAGTTAGGAAACAGCCACGAAGCAGCCAAAGCACTCGGTGGCGGACGCTAATCTGGGAGGGAATGTCCATCACACGCAGTGACAGACGCATCCGTTGTCATCGAGAGTGACCGTCACCGGGGAGGCCCCGGGCGGGGTGGGGGTTCCGAGCAGTGACGGAGAGTTCCGGCTCGCCCGGCCGACTTTCCGGCTTCGCTCGCGGCCTCCCAGCGGGTTCTCGGAGGGTCTGGGCACAGTGTGGATGGCCCGGTGCCCGCTTCTCCCTGTCGCCCCCAGGGACACCGAAGGGGCTGCTTTCAGCTTCCCTTTCACTGCTGACTCAGCGGGGCCTCGGGCCTTGCGCTCGGTCGAATGGTGGCCCCCAAGACGCTTAGAACCCAAGAATGTGAGCTTCTCTGGGAAAAGGGTCTTTGCGGAAGCGAAGAAGGACCCCTAGAAGAGGCCGCCCTGGGTTATCGGGGTGGCCCTAGGTCCCACGACTGGTGTCCTCACTAAAGAAGAGAAGACACACGCAGAGGGGAAAGCCACGCGTAGAGGAGGCAGAGGTTGGGGACCGTACGGTCACAAGCCCAGGAGGGCCAGGACCCACCGGGAGCTGGAGGGAGTAAGGAAGGACCTTCCCCCGGAGGCAGGAGAGAGTGAGCTCCTGTGGACACTTGACTTGTGGCTTCCAGGCTCAGGAAGTGTGAGCGAACCCGGCTCTGTGGTTCTCAGCCCCTCGGTTAGTGGTGATTTGTTGACACGGCGCGGAAAACGACACATCCCTTCTGAGTCTCTGCACCTCGTTTATAACAAATTTATTTATTTTTTATTTTTTTAATGTTCTTATTTATTTTTGAGAGAGAGAGAGACAGCATGCACAGAGGAGGGTCAGAGAGAGAGGGAGACACAGAATCTGAAGACAGGCTCCAGGCTCTGAGCTGTCAGCACAGAGCCCAACGTGGGGCTCGAACCCACGAACTGTGCGATCATGACCTGAGCTGAAGTCGGAGGCTCAACCGACTGAGCCACCGAGGCCCCCCGACAGATTTATTATAAAATAAAGGAGTATTTGCCACACGCCAGGAACTATGTAGGCTAAGTATTAACCTACTTCCACCACCTAATCCTCGGGACATCTGCAAGGTGGGTGTGCTGGCCTGTTCGCACTCGGCCGCCCTGGGAGGCAGGTGCACGCAGCCTGTGCGGCCTGGTGGCTGGAGCAGGACCCGCCGTGTCCTTGGCTCCCCCAGGGCTCCCCCAGGAGGCTGCGTAACCCCCAAGGCCTGGGACTCCAGCACAGCCTCCCCCTGGCCCGGCCCTGGGATCTGAGACTCCTGAGACCAGCACTGCGGGGTCCCGAGGGCCGGGTGGTGAGAGGGCTCCATCCAGGCCTTACATGCCAGCCTGGAAATGCTCCGGGAGTCTCCTGCCGCTTTGCCCCGCAGCTCTTCCCTCCCCTCCCTTCTCCCTAGGCAGCCCTCCCCACCCAGCCCCTCCCCTGCAGCAGCCCTTCTGGCCCCTGCCAACCCCCTGAAGGGCCCTAATCAGAAGACAAATGCCGAGTGTCAGGTGGGACATGAGAGGACGTGACCCTGGACACCACCGTCTCCTCGTGCATGTGGACACCGAGTCTGGCCCGGAAGGCGGGACGCTCATTGGCCCATTGATCTGTTCCATTGTGTGTAAGCAGGCGTCCCGGCAAGATGTTGCAGGCTTGGCGGGCGCAGACAGGGCGCAGTGGCAGGGACAGGGGCCGCGCATGGGGCACAGGGAGGGGGTGGGCTCATGAGAACGCCCTGTGGATGGAGACTCCTTGTCCCTTCGCAGAGACCCCGTTTCTTTTTCTTTTTTTTGAAATGTATACTTGACAGAGAGGGGAGAGAGGGGCAGAGAGCGAGGGAGACGCAGAATCCAGAGCGGGCTCCAGGCTCCCAGCTGTCAGCACAGAGCCCGACGCGGGGCTCGAACTCACAAACTGTGAGATCATGACCTCAGCCGAAGTTGGATGCTTAACCGACGGAGCCACCCAGGCGCCCCTTGGAGACCCTGCTTCTGAAGATGGACGGCTCTTAGAAGGCTGTGCAGGGCACCCCTCACCTCCCATCCCTGCACCCTGGAAGAAAGCAGCATCGGCTGTTAACAAAACACCTAATAATAAAGTCAACAAGTGCGGCTCCTGGGTCCCAGGGCTCTGACGGATGCCCATTCAAGGCAAGTAACTTCAGCCGTGACCTTCCCCGCACAGGCCAGGGGCACAAGTGCACTCACGAAAGTTCACTGAGCCCTTCCTCCCCTCCCTTCTCCCCTCCTCCCCTCCCTCCTCCCTCCACCCCTCCCCTCC
This sequence comes from Suricata suricatta, assembly GCF_006229205.1. Taxonomy (NCBI): domain Eukaryota; kingdom Metazoa; phylum Chordata; class Mammalia; order Carnivora; family Herpestidae; genus Suricata; species Suricata suricatta. The sequence continues at coordinate 135,258,258 of NC_043707.1, forward strand.
CTCCTCTGGCTCATAGCAGCCCGCTGGTGCCAAAGCGGGGGCTGGGCCTGCGGGACAGACCGTGCCCGGCTTCCCCGAGCCAGGCCCAGAGCCGATGTTGACAAGCCCTGGCCACCCGCCACGGTCCGGTCCGGGATCAGACTGGTTTGTTTGAGTGTCCAGCGCCAAGCGCATTCTTTTCTTTTATCTTTTTCCAACGAGAGTCTGAACCTGCACACAGTCAGGTAAACCCAGAATCGGGTGACCAGATCGATACTTACTCAGCGCTCTCGCTGCCAAGGCCTTGAAGCTTCAGAAAGCAGGCTTTGTCTTCCACACCCTCCCGCGGGCACAAATCCCTTTACGGTGGGAAGGAAGCGGAGGGGCTGTGGGCAAAGGGCTGTGGGCCCCCAACAGCGTCTGCTTAAGATTGGTCCTGGGTGGCGTCCTTCTCCAGGAGGGAGGCATCAGACTCCGCTGTTATTTACAAAGTAGACCAAGTTTCCAGAGAAAGCACCCCAGAGGGTGAACGGTGGGGGTCAGGGATGGGCTAGGACTCCCAAGGGCTCTGGGTGCTTTTGCTTCCGTGGGCCTTTTTTCCCTGCATAAAGAAGTCATTAAAAGTTATATTTTAGGGGCGCCTGGGTGGCTCAGTCGGTTAAGCCTCCAACTTTGGCTCAGGGCATGATCTCACGGTTCCCGAGTTCAAGCCCCGCGTCTGGCTCTGTGCTGTCAGCTCAGAGCCTGGAGCCTGTTTCAATTTCCGTGTCTCCCTCTCTGCCTCTGCCCCGCCCCCACTTGTGCTCTGTCTTTGTCTTTCTCTCAAAAATAAAAACATTAAAAAAAAGTTATACTTTATAACTGTATCAGTACAAAGGCAAACATAACTCAGGCTGGATTTGCTATCATATATTTATTAGTAATGTATTCGTTTCTTCTGATTTTATAAAGCAACTGAAACCTTTCTGGGAGCTCATAGAAGCATCAGGGCCTCGTGCCTCCTGGGCTCTGCCTGGGTCTGCGGGGGCCCCTATCCCACCTCTGTTTTATTCTTTCAGAAATTTTTAAAAAATGTTTTTATTGAGACAGAGAAACAGAGCATGAGTGGGGGAGGAGCAGAGAGAGGAGACACAGAGTTTGAAGCAGGCTCCAGGCTCTGAGCTGTCAGCCCAGAGCCTGACCTGGGGCTCGAACCCACGAACCATGAGATCATGACCTGAGCCGAAGCCGGCCGCTCACCCGACGGAGCCCCCCAGTGCCCCATCTGTTTTACTTTTTAATGGTTACCTGCACGGATGCTTACTGTGCTTGGCCATCTGCATGTGAACTCTTATTTCTTCGCCGAGACGGGCCCCTGGGGCGGGCACCCGTGCTACCCCACAAGCCGCAGATGCGGAAGCTGGGAAGTTAGCTAACTTGTTCGCAGTCACACACACCTAGGGCTGACCCCGTGGCTCGCCACACTCCATGAACCCCGTGCGTCCTTGACTTCTGTGCTGGATGCCTCGTTACCCACATTTGACTTTGAAAAGTTCATGTGCCCGCAGTTCATTGTAAAAGCCTCACGCTGCCGCCTAGAGGCTTCTGTTACTCAGGAGCCACTCGGGGCGCCTGGGTGGCTCAGTCGGTTAAGCCCCCGACTTCGGCTCAGGTCATGATCTCACGGTTCGTGGGTTCGAGCCCCGCATCAGGTTCTGTGCTGACAGCTCAGAGCCTGGAACCTGCTTCACATTCTGTGTCTCCCTCTCTCTGCCCCTCCCCCACTCATGCTCTGTTTCTCTCTGTCTCAATAATAAATAAGTAAAAAAAATTTAAAGAAAATCAGGAGCCACTCGCGCCTGGCCCAGCGGGCACCACGGGGGCAGAAAGCACTGTGCGAGGAGAGCCTTGGGGCTGGTCTGCCTCTGTAGCAGGCCCTGCCCACTCCCTTCTCTCGTCCTTGCCGGGCCCAGCGTCCTCAGTGTGGTCCTGTAAGCCAGGCGGCTTGTTCCTTCCAGCCTCGGCTACCTCAGGGCCAGGGCCATCGCCCCGTGAGAAGGAGCAAAACGCAGCCCTTCCTCAAGGAAATCGGTGCGATGGCCACACAACAGGTTCCGCATGTTCATGATGTGAACAGCACTCTCTATTAATGTGTGTTGTGCACATCCTGGCCATCTGTACAGGGCGACCCTGTTCAGGCCTCCAAATTGCCTCGGTGCCATTGCCTGCTTCCAGGAGTCCCTGATCTCAGGGATGATAGGCCAGTCCTGGGAGGAGGCTGGTGATAGAAGCGTCTGCTGCAGAAAGAAGGGGTACACTGGGAAAGGGACATGGTGGCCATGTAGGGACACTGGGGACCAGCGCTCTGCTATCCCAGGGAGTTGCTGGCGTTGGGACCGTCTAGCAGAGTGTACACTGTGGGTGGGGCTTGGGGCATGTGCCAAGTGCAAAGGTGAAGGGGCGATTAATTCTGCTTGGGCTGAAGGGACAGGCACGGAAAGTTTGGCGGAAGAAGGAACATTTGAGCTGAGCTTTGCAGGAGGAATAAAAGTTTGCAGTGTTAAGAATTCAGGAAGAATATTTTATTTTATTTTACTTTAAATGTTTATTTAGTTTTGAGATAGAAAGAGAGAACATAAGCAGGGGAGGGGCAGAGAGAGAGGGAGACCCAGAATCCGAAGCAGGCTCCAGGCTCTGAGCTGTCAGCACAGAGCCCTATGAGGGGCTTGAACTCACGAACCATGAGATCATGACCCGAGCCGAAGTCGGAAGCTTGACTGACTGAGCCACCCCCGCCCTCAGTGCCCCCAGGAAGAACATTACAAAAGGAGCATAGAGCAGAAGGAACAGAGATGCTGGAGACCACGGAGCTTTTAAAAGTCCCCGCCCTTCTGGCACTGATCCCCCGGGTTACGTGGTTAGTTTACCGCCACCCGCTTCCCGTTGCACTGTTGGCTCCCGAGGCGAGGGACTGGGTCTATTTGCCTTGTGTCTCAGAACTGGACTTAGGGGGGCGCCTGGGGGGCTCAGTCAGTCAAACGTCTGGAATCGGCTCAGGTCATGATCTCATGGTTCGTGGGTTCGAGCCCCACGTTGGGCTCTGTGCTGACAGTTCAGAGCCTGGAGCCTGCTTCCGATTCTGTGTCTCCCTCTCTCTCTGACCCTCCCCTGCTTGTGCTGTCTCTCTCTGTCCCTCAAAAATAAATAAAAACACAAAACAGATAAAGGACTGGACTTAGGGTCTGGCACAACAAGGGTCTCAGCACATACTTGCAGGGTGAATGCACCACTCGCTGACTTCCTGTAGCCGGATTTTAAGGGGCTGGTGATTGGAGTGAGAAGGTAAGAGGAGACAAGGCAGTTGGAGACACCACGTGGGCTGGGTGCTCTCCCATCGAGCCTGGGTCTCACCATGTAGGGGATGTGGGGTCCACAGAAGGGTGATCCAGACTTGCCCTTCCTCTGTTGCATAAGGTTTGGGGTGACCCCCCCCAGCTCAAGATAGCAGCGGAGAGAGGAAGACAGTGTCGGGAGTGTGGGCTTCTAGCTACATTTACCTGATCTGAAATGAAGGAAATGGTCCCACTGAGGGAAGAAGGGAGTTCTCCAAATTAGAGGCCTGAGTCAGGAAAAGCATCATTTTCTCTCCTGGTCAATTTCATTGAAGTAGGTGGGTGTGGCGTAGGGCACAGGGGACCCATAACCTGTCACAGGGCTAGTGCGTGAATTATTCACTCAGCACCACAACCAATGAGGATTTATGTCAGCTCTCCAAGGCTGGTTCGACATTAGAAAATCAATTCGTGTAACCCATGACAGGGCCAGGCTAAAGAAGAAAGATCAAATGATCATCTCACTAGATGCAGAAAAAGCAGGTGACAAAATCCAACACTCATTCATGATTAAAAACCCTCAGCAAACTGGGAATAGAGGGGAACTTCTTCAACTTGATAAAATATGTCCACAGGAAACCTAGCACAGCTATCATACTTAACAGCGAGAGGCTCGATGCTTTCCCGCTATGATCAGGAACAAGGTGAGGATGTCCCTACACTATTTCTTTTCAACCTTGTGCTGGAAGTCCTGCGTAATGCAAGAAGACAAGAAAAGGAAATCAAGTGTCTGTACGTGACATGATTGTCTGTGTAGAAAATCTGAAAGGATAGACAAAAACAAAAACAAAAAAACCCTTCCTGGAACAAATAATCAATTTTAGCAAGGTTGCAGGATACAAAGTTAATATACGTAAGTCAGGTGCTTTCTGGTATACCTGCATGAAACAAGTGGAATTTGAAATTGAAAACATACTACTCCTTACAGTAGCACTATCACAAGAAGAAATACTCAGCTATCGATGAAACCCATATCTCCATGAGAAACACTACAAAAGTCTGATGAAAGAACTCAAACAAGAACTCAATAAAAGGAGATTTCCATGTTCATGGATAAGAAGACTCAACAGTGTCAAGATGGCAATTCTTGTCAACCCGATCTGTCAGTTCAATGCAATCCCAAGCAAAATCCCAGCAAGTGATTTTGTGGATGTGGACAAGCTGCTTCTGAGATTTATATGGAGAGAATCAGAGGACCCAGAATAGTCAACCCAAAACCAAAGAAGAACAAAGTCAGAGGACTGACGCTATCTGACCTAGATTTACGATACAGCTACAGCAATCCAGATGGTGTAGTATTGGCGAGAAAACAGACCAATAGATTAACGAAACAGAACAGACACAGAAGTAAAGTCAGCTCGTCTTTGACAAAGGAGCAAACCCAACACAATGCAGGAAAGATCGTCTCTTCAACAGATGGTGGTGAACAGCTGAACATCCTGAAAAAACAAAATCTAGACACAGACCTTACACTCTTCCAAAACCTAGCTCAGAAGGGATGATAGACCTAAATGGAAAATTCAAAGCTATAAAACTTTAAAACAGGAGACGCTGTAGAGGATCTTGGATATGGTGATGAGTTTTTAGCTTTGATCCTGATGACACTATCCATAAAAGAAAGAATTGATAAACTGGATAGATTAAATTTAAAGACTTCTGCTCCGTGAACAATAATGTCAAGAGAAAGAGAAGACAAACCGCACATTGGGAGAAAATATTTGCAAAAGACACTTCTGATGAAGGATTATTATCCAAAATTGACAAAGAACTTTTACAACTCAGCAATAAGAAAATTAACAACTCCTGAGCGCCTGGGTGGCTCAGTCTGTTGAGCCTCCGACTTTGGCTCAGGTCATGATCTCAAGGTTCGTGGGTTAGAGCCCCGCATCAGGCTCTGTGCTGACAGCTAGCTCAGAGCCTGGAGCCTGCTTCAGAATCTGTGTCTCCCTCTCTCTCTGCCCCTCCCCTGCTCACGCTCTCTCTTCTCTCTCTCAAAACTAAATAAAACATTAAAAAATAACCCTTAGAATGTGCAACACCAACAGTGGACCCCAAAGTGACATGTGGACTCTGGGTGATGATGTGCCAATGCAGGTTCACTGAGTGTAACAAAGGCACCAGGCTGGCGGGGGCTGCTGAGCGTGGGGGGTGGTGGTGTGTGTGGGGTGGGGAGGAGTATGTGGATCTCTCTGTACCTTCTGCTCAGTTTTCTGTGAACCTCAGACTGCTGTAAGAACGAAAGCCCACTAAAATAAATTATTCACTCAGCCAAAAACCTTTCGTCGAGTCCCCCTTCCAAACCCCATCA
>NC_043707.1:135264015-135281081 GCF_006229205.1 Suricata suricatta
GGCTGGAAACTCCTTACCTAGGATGGAAATCCTTCCTCTTTGTCTCCTAACCCCGTCACCCCCCACTCTCCACACCCCTCATACCCCTCAGGCTTTCCCAGGACTCATCCCCAGAGGCAGAGGGAGCCAACCCTCCCCCCCGCCACCAAAGCTGGCACCAGCCCAGGGGAACCCACCCCACCAAGCCAGTTGCTAGGGCTGGGTACACAAAGACGTCCTCTCTTCGGACCCTCCATCAAAGGGTAGGAAAGTCCAGGGAAGGGCGCTGCCATTTGGTTCTTGAGTAAGGTCGAGCACCTTACTCAGGGTGGGTGATGGGCAAGGAGAGAGAGTGGCAGGGCTTTCCCCACCCCCACCTCCAGCAACCCCAAATAAGGATGAAAAAAATGGGAGAAGTGTGTGTTTCAAATCCCCAAGTTGACGATACTACTGTTTAATTCATGAATGGAAGAAATTTAGAGAAAGCGATAATCTACTGGTGAAATAATTGATGGGCCATTAGGGGAAAATTCTAGATTCCATTAAAAAAAACCCTATAAGGTAACCAATTTGTGAGGATAAAGTATTTACGAATAACATCTTTCTGGATTATTCCCTAGTGCTGCCTTCTGATGGCGGATGTTATCTTTCATGTAGCTCAAGCCCATTGAAATAGCCACCCTGGAGCCCCCCTGCTCACCCCCATCACTCCCCACCAACCCAGGTCTTTGACTGGAGCAGAGGTCCTGGGTGCCCCTGGATTCTGGGGTAAACTGGTGAACTGGGCTGGGAGAGCAGAGTAGGACCGTGGGGCACAGAAAACCGGACGACACTGTGTGTCCGTGTTTGGGTTTTTGGTCTAAACCTGAGCGGGTTGTGAAATCAGGGCATTTGAGCCATGTTTGTCTGAATTTCGAAGTTGGCCCACAGTGACACCTAAGTCAGCGACAACATTGAGCGTCATCGGCGCGGTCTTGGAAGTCACGCTGCTGCCCACGGGCTCTGTGACGCGGCCATCAGGGATGGAGAATGGAGGGGTGCTCTGGGAGGAGAGCAGGCATCCGAGCTCGGGGAAGAGGGGCAGCCGAGAGAGAGGGGGGGTCGAGGGCTCCCCGTGGAGGCTGTGGCCACGCTAGGGAGCTAAACGAGGGCCTCACCTGCTCAAACCCAGACTCAGGCTCTCTTGATTCCTCGAATTTCACATCGCTGGGTCTCCACGGACGGACTTATTCATCACAGGCTCAGAAATCTCAGGACACTGACAAATTTTTGGTTCAGGTCACTCGCAGGAGGCCAGTTGTGCGGTATCTTTCAGTTTTTCTCTGGCAGCGTCTCAGGTGCATTTTTGCTTTTTAAAAATTTGTTTTTCTATGATAAAAGATGTAGAAGCATAGGGCCACAGGGAGCTGGGGAAACCGGGAGAGAAAGGGCCAGTAAGACCTTGGTCATTGCTCAGATGGGACGTGGATCCGTTCCCTCTGTTCATTAACGTGGCCGTGATTCGTGACCACTCGCAACGTTAAATCAGGCGTTAACTGATTAACACCTGGGGGGCTCAGTAGGTTGAGTGACCGACTTCCGCTCAGGTCATGATCTCGAAGTTCATGAGTGTGAGCCCCACGTGGGGCTCAGTGCTGACAGCTCAGAGCCTGGAGCCTGCTTCAGATCCTTTGTCCCCTTCTCTCTCTGCCCTCCCCTGCTTACTTATGTGCTTTCTCTCTCTCTCTCTCAAAAATAAAAAACATTAAAAAAGATTATGTGTTAAAATAGAAAAACACTACAAGAACAGACCTTTAGTGTTCTCAACACACACATACACACACACACACACACACACACAGACAACTCTGTAAAGTGATGAGTGTGTTCATTAGCCTGACTGTGGTCATTATTTCACAATGTATGCACACATCAAATCATCATTTTTAAATACAGACGATTTTTATTTGTCAATTACATCGCAATGAAGCTGGAAAAAATAGGAAAGCAAGCTCCTTCAACAAGTTGCAGATGAAGAGAGAGGCTATTGATAAAGAAATGTCAGATCAGCTAACCTCAGTGGATCCTGATTCAGATTGTTTGAAAAAAAAAAAAAAGAAAGAAACATGTTTGGCATTGATGCAACTGTTAATAATAGGACACTAAAAATTTAATAATGTTGAAGAAAATTATTTTAGGTGTAATAATAGTATTGTGGTGATGTTAAAAAAGAGGTCAAGACGAAATGAGAATGGAATTGGCCACATGTTGGTAATTGTCGAAGGGGAGGTTCAGGTTCATGGGCGGGGGAGGGGGGAGTTGGTTCATTAGACTATTTCTCTATTTTGAAGAATATATTTGTGATTCTCCATAAAAATGCCTCATAATAATAAAATGGTTTTAAAAATAAAAAAGGGGCTTCTTGGGGCTCAAGGGGGCTCAGTCACCTGGAGGATCCTTGTGGGCTGGGAGGGAGCACTGGCCGGTCCCTACAGATGCCCCTTCCTTGGCTCAGTCCCCGGTGACCGCCAGGGGGCGGCCAAGACCATGTTAACCCGCCCAGGCGCCGCCCCGTCCTTCCCGCCCTCCCTTGGCCCTCCTTCCCTACCCTCTCTGAGATCCGCTGAGATTTCAGACTCCTCCAGGCGGGAAAGTTGAGGCACAAACCTAAAAGGTGTGCATGAGGTCAAGGCCAAAGCCAAGACTGCGGGAATGAACTGCAAGCTTTCCTGCTGTTTTCTTATCCCAGGATCTCTCTGGACAAGTTTGTTTCCTTGGTTTCTGCCCCAGAGTTTTCCCAGTGTGCCTTGTGTGTGTGTGTGTATGTGTGTGTGTGTGTGTGTGTGTGTGTGTGATTCAAGTATTTTTGGGATATAATTCACACGTCTTACAATTCACCCACTTAAAGTGTGCGATTCAGTTGTTTTTAGTGTGTGCAGAGATATGAAACTAGCAGCTCTGTCGACGTGAGAAGTTTTTATCACCTTGAAAGGAAACCGTGTACCCTTTAGCCGTCACCCCGTCTATCCCCCTGCGCCCCGCCCCCAGCCCTGAGTAATCACCCATTTACTCTGTCTCTAGATTTCTCTATTCTGGACATTCCCTTGTGGTTTTGATGAGCAAGCAGGCTTCTTTTCTCTCCTGCCCTGGAAGTAAGAGCATTATGGGGGCTCCTGGGGCCTCCTGCCCCTTCCTTCGGCAAGCTTGGTCCAGAACATGGACTTGCAGACCCCGTGGGAATCTGCGGCCCGCTCCCTGAAGCCGGCTTCTCCAAAGTTCGCCTCTGAAGAGTTAGGGTTTCCTGAAGCGGATCACACCCCCCAAACTGCACACATGTGTGCACAGAAGGGAGTAGATCAGGGTGATGAGCAGGTACAGTTCAGAAAGGCCTGACCACCCTCACAGGGCTGGGGGCTTGTAAAAGGGGGCAGCCGCTGTGGAAGACCGCCTGCCGGTTCCTCAAAAAGTTAAACATCGAGTCACCATGTGACCTGGCAATCACACTTCTAGGTATACACGCCGGAAAATTAAAACCAAATGTCTGTGCTAAACCTTGCACACAAATATTCGTAGAAGTGTGACTCAGGAGAGCCAAAGAGCGGGGAAAAACCCAACGTCCATCAACAAAGGAATAGATAAGCCACGTGAGGCACAGCCAGATGGGGGACTATCTGTTATTCAGTCATAAAAAGGAATGAAGTGCTGACACACAAATGAACCTTGAAAACACTACATAATGTGAAAGAGCCAGACACAAAAGGCCCCGTGTTGTGTGACTCCATTGATATGAAATGTGCTGATCATGGGAATCCATGGGGACAGAGAGTAGATGGGCGGCCCCAGGTGCCCCCCAGCCATCAGTCCAGCCTGAGCTGTCCACTGACTCCACACTCCCACGCCCGCCTGCCCCACAGCCTTGCTGGGATGCCCAGTAGGGACTTCAACCTTAATTTCTGCAGAACCACTGTCACCTTCCCGTCCAAGCCAGCTGCTCCCGTAGACTTCCTGACCCCTGTAAACAGCAATGCTGCCCTTCCAGTCGGGGCAGCTGTGGGTGGAATAGAGTTCCCCCATTTCCAGAAGGACCGACCCCATTGGATGCTGTGATGATCAGACACAAGCATGGAGGAATTGCGGCTTCCGTGGGAAAGGTAAGGTCTTGGGTTCAAATCCCGGCCCTACTTCTGACCGTGCAGCTGTGTTTGGTTACCTAAACCAGCCCAGACTGAGCTTCTCTTGCCTGTGAGGGTGGTCGTGAATCTTCTAGGAGGATTGTTTCAGATGAAGTAACATGGCAGAGACCTCTGGCTGGACCTAGTGTGTGGGGGTTGAGCCACTGACTCGTGCGGGGGTCCTGGGCTGCCGGAAGGACCAGTGGCATGGGGAGGACCGGCCAGGGATTCCAGAATGACCCCCTGAGTCCTACACTTGGCCCCTTGGGTTGCCTGTGCTTGGGGCAGAAACAGAGGGTGACATGTGGCAGCTTCTTGGAACTTAAGGAAGGGCATCCTGGAGGGCAGAGAGGCGGGCCAGGAGAGGGGCACCTGTGCTCAGAGAGAGCAGAGACCCTCGAGTGACACAAATAAGCTCAGTCTGGCCAAAATCTTGTCTGCAGTCAGGTGAAGAGGCTGGGGGCCTGGTTATGAGGAGAGAGGGGAGGGCGGCAAGCAGGTGTGTGTGTGTGTTTCGGGGGTCGGAGCCTCTGTCTGGCGGGTTTTAGGGGCCCAGATGGAAGGAGAGGTTTGGGAAGCCTGGGGTGGGGTGGGGGAGGACTGCCGGGGTGATGTCATGAAGAGGAAGTGACAGGCTGATGATGGAGACCATTTCTGCGCCGAAAGCTCGAGTGGGAGAATAATCACATCTCGGGGGCTGCAGACATGTTCCCGGGCTTGACTCCGCTCACATTTTACAAGGTCAAGGTCTTAGCCAGTGCTCTGCAGGGAGCGGGCACTGCCTCGCCACCCTCCACGAGCTCCCCCTGCCTGCCTCTCTCCCCCTGTTGGTCTGGAAATGTCCACAATAGGTTTGCAGCCGGGGGCGGTGGACAGCTCGGCCCAGAACCGGCTCAGAGGAGAGCTTGGCGGCGGTGGGTGGGACAGGCCGAGGGAGCCCAGGTGGATGGGCTTGCCCGATGGAGGGGGCGCTCCGTGAATGTTGGCTAGCATCCAGGGGGCTTCCGGCCTCTGGTCCTGGCCGAGCTGACATTTTCTGGTTCTTTCTGGGCCAGTGGCCTTGACTTTCTGGTTCCTGGCCCCTGGGGTCACGAAATCTCCTGGCTTCCATGCCTTTTGCTGCCTCCGTCTCCTCAGTGCTGCTTGTTGGAGCAGAAACATTTGGGTCATCTTTTCTGACGGTGTGTGTGGGACACCAGGCCCTGGTGGGATGACCCCGTGGCCGGGGCAGCTCTGAGGGGGCCCAGATGTGCCAGGAGCTGCAGGATGAGGTACAGACCTTAATGGGGCAGGGCCTGAGATGCCGCGTTGCCCACTGGCTTCTAGGTGATGCAGTGTGGCTGGTCCGTGGGCCACACTGTGAGAGCAAGGGTGTGGGCCCTGCACCTTCCATCCCTGGGGAGACACAACTGACTCGGTCTCAAAGCCAAACCCCGCCAAGCCTCCTTTGCTCTCCTCCTGCTGGCTGGAAGGACCGAAGCAGAGGACATGCCTTTTACCTCCTGCGGGGGGAGCCCCTGGGGGGGGAGGGCTCCGCAGCAGCCACGGACCCTTTCTGTGCATCTGAATCACAGGGTGTGGCGGGGTGGGGGGCGGCAGTGATTTGCAAACCCAAACCCAAGGAGGCTCCACTCCCTAGAGATTCTGCTTCACTTGGTCTGGGGTGGGGTCCAGGCCCCCTCGTTTTCAGAAGCTCCCCCGGCACTCTGGGCACAGTTTTGGAAAGGGAGGAAGAATGTTCCAGAAAATTCACGAGAGCAGCCTGAACGGAGAAGTACCGATGTCAGGAGCCCCGTGTTTGCATCTGATCCAGGGGTTGCGGCGTCCAGGCTGGCCGATCAGAGCCAGGGGGCCAAGCCCCGCCCAATGTGTGCTTTGCAGCACCCCGCAATTCAGGTACGGTTTCCACGTTTTTAAATGGTTGGGGAAGAAAAATCAACAGCGGAATAATACTTTGTGACATCTGAAAAGGACATGAAATTCAAATGCCAGCGTCCGCAAACAAAGCCTGCTGTTGAGAAACGGCCGTGGCCCTTCCTTCTCCAGCGTGGCAGAGGCGAGCCGTGGCCGCAGACGCCACGTGACCTGCAAACTCACACGGTGCGGGAAATCCGCGGGGCTTTGTGATCCGGGGTTTCAGAGACACAGCAGAGGACAGGACAGGAGTTGGGGCTCCGGGCCGGTGTGGCGGTCCGCTCCAGAGGCGGCTCTGAGGGCAGAGACCGTGTGGAAGGTGATCCTCTCCTGCTTCTAGAACGTCTCCAGGTCCTCTTCCCTCGGGCAGAGTCAGCTAGTGACCTCCGAGTCCGGGCCGTGCCCTGTGAGGCTCCCTCACTAATCCTCCCGGGGAGGCAATGCAGGCATGGGGGCCGCCCAGAACGTTCTCTTCGGCGCAGTGTTTGTGCCCTCACGCACGCTGCAGGCCGGGAAGGAGCCACAGCGCGCCCTTCCCGGGGGCTCGCCCTCTCTCACTGGTAGAACGAAATCTCCCTTTACCTAGAATCAGCTCTTGTTTTGTTTTTCCTTTAGGAATAAACTGTTCATTCAAGGGCAGGTGTAAAACCTTGTTTTTTCTTTTCTTTTCTTTCTTTTTGTTTTTAAGTTTATTTATTTATTTTGAGGGAGAGAGAGCACAAGCAGGGGAGGGGCAGAGAGAGAGGGAGAGAGAGAATCCCAAGCAGGCTCTGCACCGTTAGCCAGATGTGGGGCTTGAACCCACGAACTGTGACATCATTACCTGAGCCGAAACCGAGAGCCGGCTGCTCAACTGAGCCACCCAGGCACTCCAAAACCTTGCTCTCTGCAGCAGGAAGCCTACCCCCTACCTCTGCACTGCAGAGCCCCTCCCCCCCCACGGCTCCTGGAATTCACCTTGGAGGCTTCAGGACAGAGACAGACGAGTCCTGCTCAGAGTTGGCTAGAAGAGCAGGGTGCCCTGAGATGCAAGGATGGGACAGTGCCTGACCTCTGAGCAGGGAGGCCCCTTCCTCCCTGAGTGACCTGCCAGTTGGTGTGAACCGGTCCAGAGAGACACCCCCCTCAGCAGAAGCAGCCTCGACAGTGGCTACGAGCAGTGGCCGGAGCCAGACCAAGGGGAGCAAACCCCGTTCTGCATCCTGCTACTTGGCAGCTGTGTGACTCTTGGCAACTTACTTTACCTCTCTGTGCCCCTGCTTCCCCAGCTTCTATAAAATGTGGTAATCAGGGTCCCCACTTCATAAAGCTGTAGGATAATGAAATGGCTTCACATTTGTCCATTTCGCAGTGCCTGGTACAGAATATTCCGTAAGTCCTTGTTACGTAAACTAAACAAAGGAGGAGACCCTCAGAGGGACCCTGACTCTCTTGCTCTCTCTCAGGTCCTGGAGTACTTGATCAATGTGTTCTCCTAGCACTTAGCTGTTTTTAGCTTCTTTTTTAAAGTTTACTTATTTATTTTGAGAGAGACAGCGACAGGGTGAGTGGGAGAGGAACAGAGAGGGAGAGGGAGAGAGAGAGAATCCCAAGCAGAGTCCTTTTTTTAATCTTTCTTTTTTTTTTAAGTTTTTTATTTATTTTTGAGACAGAGAGAGACAGAGCATGAGTGTGGGTGGGGCAGAGAGAGGGAGACACAGAATCTGAAACAGCTCCAGGCTCTGAGCTGTCAGCACAGAGCCCGACGTGGGGCTCGAACCCACGAACGGTGAGATCATGACCTGAGCTGAAGCCGGATGCTTAACTGACTGAGCCACCCAGGCATCCCCCAAGCGGAGTCTATACTGTCAGCACAGAGCCTGAGGCAGGGCTTGAACTCACAAAACTGTGCAATCATGACCTGGGCCCAAACCGAGGGTCAGAGGCTTAACCGACTGAACCAACCAGGCGCCCGTTTTTAACTTAGTGCTGTGGCTCCAGCGTGGAAACCGCCTCCCACATCTGTGCCCCGCACCCCACCTAGCACAGGGTCTGGCTCATGGAAGGCTCCGGATGAATGCTGACGGATAAACGAATGGATGAAACACCACCCTTCTCCCAAATTGATAGACTATTCCCGAAAAAAGGAATCCCTGAGAAGCAATCTTCTATGGGAACCCTCCTCCCCCCAAACTTTCAGAGCTGGGCCTGGCACACTGCTGCGGGGGAACGGGGCCTGTCCAGGGATTTTCGGGGTGAGAGGGGTCTGGCTGGGGACTTATGGGGTGTGAGGGGTCTGGCTGGGGACTTGCGGGGTGGGGGATCTGGCCAGGGACTTGCCAGTTGGGTGGGGGCGTCTGGTGGGGCACTTCCAGGGTGTCTGAGTGGCACCAGAGGCAGCACGTGGCAGGATGGGCAGTGCAGGTGCCTGAGGAACAGAGCCAGCTGGGGGGTGAGCAGCTTCCCAGGGGACCGCGATCCCAACGAGCCAGGGCCTGTCCTGCTGACCCCAGGAGAGAAGCCAGGACCCGTCGATGCTCAGCCGATGGTGGCTCCCCCGCCGCCCCCCATCCCTGGAATACAGCCTGGAATCCAATCTTCTTGATTAAGTCCTAGGATGGACCAGGGTCATAGCTCCAGGGGCCAGGTCTGCAGCTGAGCCTGGGAACTTGAACCTGAAAGCTGGCTCAGAAGCCTCGCAGCTCCTGGAGGCACGACGTGTCCAGTGAGACAATGCCTGCTCCCTGATGAGCGAGTGGAGGGACTGGCAGGGGACAGAGATTGTCCCGGGAGCCAGAACTAATCTCACCTTCACTCCGGTCACGGCACATACAAATTTATCCTCTAGCTCAGGCCCTCCCTGGAGAGTCACCTCCCAGGCAGCCCTGAGTCACCCAGCTTGTCCCCACCCCACTGGTCACACCTTTCATGGCTTCTAGAGGGGATGGTCCCTTCTGGGAGCTGCAGAAATCAAGAAGAATGTGCCAAGGAGGCTTCTTATCCTGTCTCTGCCCACATCACCTTTGGAGCACCTATTGGCTCATGGAGGCCCAGACACTGAATCAAAGCTCATGGGACCAGCGGCGAGGGGCGGGCAGAGGCCTGACCTCACTGCCTTGGCTGGTCTGCACATCAGAACCGCCCGGTGAGGAAGGGGGGATGATCGATGGATGACTTCCTCTGATGGTCTTCGGGCTCTTGTGTTTAAAAACATGAATGTGGCCACAATCAGAAGCATTAGATAGGCTTTGGGCGGTGCTTAAAGGCCCGATCGGGATTATTTAAGGGTGGGGGAGACCTGTGTACCCCCCACCATCAACAGCAAGTGCCAGAGGCCTCCCGCCACCGTGAGCCACGGCTGGCAAGCGGGCCCATCCCTCCTCATCCCTGCACCTGGGGACTGCGGGGGGCCATGGCCCCAGAGTCCAATGGAAGTCAAGGCAAAAAGATCGATGGCTGAAATATTAGAAATTGCACTCTTGGGGCGCCTGGGTAGCTCAGTCGGTTAAGTCTCCGACTTCGGCTCAGGTCAGATCTCACGTTCGTGGGTTTGAGCCCCGTGTCGGGCTCTGTGCTGACAGCTGGCTCAGAGCCTGGAGCCTGCTTCTGGTTCTGTGTCTCCTTCTCTCTTTGCCTCTCCCCCTCTCATGTTCTGTCTCTCTCTCTGTATCAAAAATAAATAAAACATTAAAAAAAAAAAAAAAAGAAATGACACTCTTAAGCTTGGGACGGAATGGAGCCGACACTGCTTAATGAGGGCCGCTGGTGTAAATTTAAACTATCTTTGGGAAAAACTTGGAAAATGAGTTCTTTCTCAAAGCAGTGTTCCAAGACACTGGGTTCATTCGTTTATTCGGCAGACATGCACTGAAGCCTTGCTATGGTCGAAGCACTGAGCCCGTCAGCAGGGAGCCGAGCCCAGATTTGGCTCAAAAGGACCCCCATTTGATTCTGTTGGGGGGGCAGGGAGGAGGCATGGACAGGTCATCAAGAACACTGCGCAGGCCAGTGACTGGGCCGCAAACAGGGCTGTGGGAGCCCCGGACACGGCTTCTAGCTGGAGGAGAGGTGAGGCAATGAGTCAGGGGAGGCTTTCTGGAGGAGGTAATGCTTGACCCGTGTGATAAAGGATGAATAAGCATTTGGGGGCCAGGCTGGGGGTGATGAGGGCATTCTGGGCAAAGGAGGCAGGAAGGGCATGTATCCAAAGGCAGGAGAAGTAGCGTGTGTGCACGTGTGTGTGTGTGTGTGTGTGTGTGTGTGTGTGTGTGTGTTGTGTGGTTGGCATATTAAATGAGAGCTGGGTGATACAGAGGATGAAGGGGGCGGGCGGCCAGGGGCTGATCAGGATGGCCTCATGCTCCTTGCTAAGGGGTCGTATTTATTCTATAAGGGATGGGGAGACACAAAGGAGAGTGAAACAGAGTCACCTCTGCCATGGGTATTGCGTCGGTTTCTTTCAGCTGCATGTCACAGAAACCAAGTTTCAACTACCTTGAGCACAAAAGTTAGTTATCAGCTTTCGAAACTGTGGTGTTCGAGCACAGTCTGCCCTCAGGAAGAGCTGAGTGCAGGTGACCATCTCGACAAGAACTGTGTCTTTGTGTCTACGTTCCTCTGGGTGGGCTCCATCCTCAGGTGGGCACTCCCCGCACCGCCGCGAAAGAGGACGCCAGCCATTCCGGTCGCCCCGCCTGGACACCCGCTCCAGCGTGAGTCCTGCGGCAGCTCTCATTGGCTGGAGTTGAGTCACGCGCCCATCCCTGAACCAATCATGGTGCCCCGTTTGCAAAGCTTGGGTCACGTGCCACCTGCAAGCCAGGGGTGGGGCAGGCAGCCCCGTGGATTGAGGGGCCTGCGGTGGGATGGCGTCCCCAAAGTAAAATGCCCGTGCTCCGATCAGGAAAAAGGAATTGAGGTGCCGGCAGGTGAAAATAACAGACGTCCAGTCACATACTGTGTGGTTCTGTCTACAGGAAGGGTCTGGAAGAGGTGGATTGCTGGATGCCAGGGGCTGGGAAGGAGGGAGACGGGGAGGGACATTTAATGGTAAGGGGTTTCCTTTTGGGGAGATGAATGGGAAGTAAATAGAGGTGGTCATTGCACAACGTGGTGAATAAACACTGTGCTAAATGCTACTGAATTGTTCTCTCTGCAGTGGTTCACTGTATGTTATGTGAACTTCACCTTAATACAAAATACAAACACAGCAGATGTCCATCCAGGGGATGGATCCCAGGATCCTCATTCCATGGGGCCTGCTCGCGGTGAGACTCAGTTTCTTCCCTTTACTCTTGCTTTCTCCCTTCCTTTAAAATTTTTTTCATTAATTAAAAACATTTTTTAATGTTTGTTTATTTTAGAGACAGAGAGCATGGGTAGGAACAGAAAGAGAGAGGGAAACATAGAATACGAAGTAGGCTCCAGGCTCTGAGCTGTCAGCACAGAGACCAATGTGGGGCTCGAACTCAGAAGCCATGAGATCATGACATGAGCCAAAGTCAGACGCTTAACGGACTGAGCCACCCAGCCGCCCCTGCTTTCTCCCTTTTTCTTCTTTTTATTTTTGTATATTAAAAAATTTTTTTTAATTTTTATTAAAGAAAGAAAGGGAGACACAGAATCGGAAGCAGGCTCCAGGCTCTGAGCTGTCAGCACAGAGCCCTACGCAGAGCTCGAACCCACAGACTATGAGATCATGACCTGAGCCGAAGTCGGACGCCTAACCCACTGAGCCACCCAGGCGCCCCAGCTTTCTGCTTTCTTAGACCTCGGAGGGTTTGGGGCCTGCCAGTGGATTGTAAGCCAGACATAATTCTAGGCACGGTCGCCTGCAGGGCCACTGCCCACGGCAGAGGCCTGTGGAAACCCGGGGGGTTGGTCCAGAAGCTGAGCTCATGCATTTTCCTGGGACCTGGTAGGGGAAGCTCCGGTGGGATGCCAAGGACGTCTTGTTCACCAGCTGTACCTGATTTGCTCGAGGCTCTGGGCCGTGGGACGGAGCTGGGCCGCCCGGGCGTATGGCCGGGACCCCCGCTGGCGGGCAGGCGGAGCGCTGGGCTTCCACCTTCGCCTGGCACCGAGGAGGCGCCTGGGATGCCAGCGCGGGAACTGGCTGGTCCTGGGGAAAAGCTGTTTGTGCTGGAACTGTAAAGGGGAAAGAGGGTTTTGGCTCGCTCTCTGGGCCTTTCCAAATCCTCCATGCTGGGGTTTGGGCAGAGCCCAGAGCTGCCTTGGGGCTCTCCCAGTATGAGCCTGCACTGGCTCCTTCAGGAACGGGAGTTTGAGTCCAAACCTGACCTTGGGTTGCGCAGCGCAAGCTGCCTGCCGCAGGCCGAGGTCCCTGCAGGGCCCCAGCTGGGCTCGCCTGGCACTGGGGGGCCGGTCTCTCTGGCTGCACCCGGCTCTCTGCTCCTCCCTTGAGCTGGACACGGGCTGTCTCCAGTCCAGATCTGGTCTCAATGGATGCTTCAGGGACTCTTTGGACAGGGACCCGTGCGTCCCTGCCTGTGGGGAGCCCCACGGGCTCCAGGCTCTGGGTACCGTGCAGGTTGTGGCCCTCCGCTCCCCCTGCCAGCCGGGTCAGAACCTTCCAGCGATCTGACACGCTCCTTCTGGAGGTTCGTCCAGAACGGACGCTGGAGAGTGACTGGGGTGTGAGGTTGTGCTTTGCTCCTGAAAGTAGAGACTTCCGCCTCGTTCCCCTCCTGCTTGGATGGGAGGGGGGCCTTCTCGCAGAGGTCTGGCTTAGGCAGACACAGCGTGCTGGGTCATGGGACCCCGCAGGACGGGTTTGGATCCCGATGCCACCATTTACCAGGTGAAGGACTCAGGAATCACCACTTCACTTTGCTGCTACTGTTTCCTCATTTTTAAGAAAGGGGATCTGCACAATCACTTCCATCTGCGTGACCTTATTTGGAAGCAGGGTCTTTGCAGATGTCATCAGTTAAGGAATCACTGGTGACATCACCCTGCACCGAGGGTGGACCCTGGATCTGCCGACTGGTATCCTTGTAAGAAGAGGAGAGGCCACACGGAGAGACATGGATGGAGGGCACAAGGCCATCTGAAGGCAAAGCAGAGAGTGGAGTCATGTGGCCAAACGCCACGGAACACCAGGAGCCACCAGGAGCCGGAGGAGGCCGGGCAGAATTCTCCCCGAGTCTTTGGGGGGAATGTGGGCCAACACCTTGACTTCCGACTTGTCCTGAACCCAGAGAACTGATTTGTGTTGTTTGATCGCCCGGGTTGCGGCGATTTGTTATGGGTCACCTTGGGAGCCAAAGACACCCCCTCAAAGGACAGTTATCCCTGAAAGCATTTGTCACTGCACACAGGTGTTCCATGAATGTCCACTATCATCACTGTGCTGCCTGGGGCCCTGCAGAGGGTCAAAGGAGCATGGCCAGCGTCCTCAGGGACACCGTGGTCCCTGTGATGCCCTGTATCACCCCACACCCTCCTGGCTGCCTGAGGCTGGAGCCGTAGGAGGACCGAGCCGGAGGGAGAGAAAACAAGGAGGCATCTGGGAAGGGTAGCAGCAGGGCTGAGGGCTGAGGGCTGAGGGCTGCGGGAGGAATGCTCACCGCGGTGGATCACAGCTTGCAGGCCCATTGAGGCCTGATGACACATTGCACCCCGGGGGGGGGGGGGCAGCGGTGACCTAATGCGTCACACCCTCCAGGCTCCTCCCAGCGCTGGCCCCACCCCACCCCTGCCCAAGTCTGTGTGTGCTCTCCTCCTGCTCACACACAGCAGGACACGCTGACCTCCTAAGCCAAGGCTTCTGGAACAGGCCAGGCGAGCGCACTGACCGTGCACCGCAGACGCCGGTGGGAGCTTCGAAGGGAGTCGTTCTCAGGGCCGGAGTCCCACACTCTCAATGGCTTACAGGCGGGGAAACTGAGGCCCAGAGGAGTCAAGGGCTTACTGTACACCTCTAAATCAGAGACCTTCTTGGTTGAGAAGAGTGACGATTGGAATTCAGACTTGGTCTTGGGCAGGACTCTGGGCCGCTTCCTGGACCAGTGTCCTCATCTGCTTGGCCGCCCCTGGGAATCTCACCTCCCCTGCTCCCGGTGCCTGGACGCACCCTCTAGAAACATCCCAATTTCCTTTGCTCTCGCCTTCTGAAAGCCAGCAGGGCTCTTGACAGCTGTGATGTTAGCTCTGCAAACTCCCCCCCGTGTGCGCCCCCCCCTTCAGAGATGGAGAAAGTTCTCCCCGGGCCCCGGAGTCGGGGTCCTGGCCACTGTATTGCCAGACCCCTGGGAGCAAGAATTTTAGGAGAGTCTGTTGAGACAGGCCATCAAGCGTGGAGAATGGGTCCCTGAGTATCTGAGGGCACGTGCAGCCCCCGACTTATCTTCTGTCCTAGCTGCAGGGAGCATAGACTTGGGTGAGTTGGGCCAACTTGGTACATGGCTTTGACGGCGGATCTGGGACAACAGCCTGGGCCACTTTGAGCTCCCCAAGGCTCCTGCTTGTTTATTTTACCGTTATAACTCGAAGCCAATATTTAAGCATTACCAAAGCAACAGCCCAAATGCTCTAGCCCTTGGCCCCCGTCCAGCCCTACATGGTGTGGACAGAGCAGGAGGGAGGAGCCAGGAAAATGAGTCAGAGTGCCCCCACCTCCCAACCACCTGGGAAAACAGTGGCCCAAAAACCAGATCTCAGCTCCTTCTGCAGGGCAAGTCTTCATTTCCGTGGTCCCACGACTCCGCGCTTGGCACACGAGCAAAACAGAGCCAAGCAAGACCTCTGTCTCCCGGGAGTTTATTTTACGTTTGGTGAACGATTGGAGCCAATCAGCTTCTCAAACATTTTATTGGCATTTCACGTCCTGAAGAACGTGCACAAGCCATCAGTGTACAATTTTTGTCTCCAGCTGAACGCATCTTTCACCAGGACCCAGACTAAGCAACGGCACAGGGGCAGCACCCTCTCCCTGGGCCCCCTGGGCCCCACTGGTCCCCCCTGGTCCCCCCTCCCCATTACTATACCCCCAGGGTAACTGCTGTGCTCTCTGCTCACAGCCTCGCTTAGTTTTGCCTGTTTTTGTACTTTGTATAAACGGAATCGTACACTATGTTCTCTCCTGGATTGGACCCAACGGCATTTTTCGTTCCCGAGAGACCTGAGGGGTTCCTCTTGCCACCAGCTCTGGGGAGGAGAGAACACAGAGAAGGCACCTACACTGTCCCACAAGCCAGCGGGTGTCAAGACAGGAACTGGAAAGCATCTATAGATGGGTGGAGGCGGGCAGCGGTCTTGATTTAAAAGAAAGGCGCACCATCAATTTGTGCCCCGTGTAACCGGGGTTTCCACTGGTGTTTGGGGAAGGAGACAGGAAGGGAAGGTAGAGTCATAATGAGCCCGACTGGTGGGGTCCTTGGAACCTGGCCCCTCAACGTCCTCAGTTTTTCTGGGGTGATGCTGGGGCCGCCTGCATCCTCACTGCCATGGGGGAAGCTCTCCCCCACGGGGCTGGCTCCAACCGCCCCTGGGTTTATACCCGGGCACCATGGGGCACAGATTTACTAGCTGAGGGTCCCCGTGTGCCCTGTGATGTGGGTGGGCCTGGGCTCCTAGCGCCTGATTGGTGGCCCCGTATGGCCCCCCAGGGCTGCCTTGGATTTCAGTCTTTTTTTTGTCCCAGGACTGGGGAGTGGGGGAGGGGTAGTTCATATCCTGGTGCTTCCTATCTCTTGGGTCACAGTGAGTCTCAAACTATCTGCAGAGAAGGACCGGCCTAAAAAATTTACAATTCATCACAGATTGCTGCCTCTGTGAAATCTAGTAACCGTGGCGTGCTCAAGAAAATGAAATGGAAGAAACAAAAGCCATACAAGATATGAGCCCCCTCCCCATTTTTTTTTTTTTTTTTGGTTACTGGATTCAACGGTCACAAAATTGCATTTTACAAAATATAACAGGACCAGCCTAAAAAGGGAAAAAAGGCATTTGGGGGTTCTCAGTGTTTACTCTTTTCTTTTTAGGGTTATTTATTTATTTTGAGAGACAAAGAGCAAGCAAGAGAGAGAGAGGAAGAGAGAGAATCCCAAGCAGGCTCCGAGCTGCAGCACAGAGCCTGATGTGGGGCTCAAACTCATGAGCCATGAGATCAGGACCTGAGCTGAAATCAGACACTTGACTGAGTCACCCAGGCGTCCTTCTTGGTGTTTATTCTTAATTGATACCCCTGTTGTGATGTCCTTGGGACAAGCCGTTACCTGACCAGCACAGGCCAGCAGGCCACCCTGTGAAGCACACCACCTTGAGCGCCCTCCATCCTGCTCTCAGCTGACCTTGTCGGGCCCCCGAGGTTTGTGTCTGCCCATTGCCCCTCCCCACCTTCTTCCTATTTCTGTATATGTTGCTTTAGCAGAAGTGAAAGAGATGTAAACCTCTGCCCGCCCCTTCTGGGGTCCTTGTGTAAGACCCCAACCACACAGGCGGGCTCTCTTCAGTTTCTAGCAGACTCTAAGGAGTTACGCTTCACTTCTTTCTGCCTTTTGAGGCTTCTTTCTTTCAGATGTGGGGCAGGGTCCCTCCAGAGCTGGGCTGGAGAGTTATATGGTTGACAAGAAGACGGTGCTGCCCTCTGGTCCTCTCTTCTCCCTTTGCGCCCACCCACGTGCTGCACTGAATCCTGCCCCGCCCCCTGCCAGTGTCACAGGGCACCCCTAGAGTGTGGAGGAGGCGTCATTTCCCCCCTTGGTGCTTGGGTCTCCGTCTCACAGTCCAGTCCTGAGCCCACCCGTCCTGGGCGTTTCCTCTCTGGAAGGCTCGAGGACCCAAGGGGGCCTGGCAGCTTTATTCTAGCCAAGGTGACCACCGGGTACGTCACCAACCCCCCCCCCCACCCCCGCCCCGGTCCCCAGTGCCCTCTCTGTCCTGGCAGGAGATCTGTGGTCTGGGCGCCTCTTACTGCAAGGAGGTGTCTGAGGTCACTCAGTCCCTTCCCTGTTACCACCTGGTCATCTGTCTCACTGCTGTCTACTGTGTGACCAGCCTCTCTGAAGGACTCTGGCTCGC
>NC_043707.1:135281181-135291796 GCF_006229205.1 Suricata suricatta
GCCTAGGTGACAGAGAAAAAAAGAGGAGTCTGTTTGGGAACAGATTTCGGTCTCCGCTCCAAGGCATTAGTAATTCAAGCAGCAGTGAGTGTAATATTTACTTGGGAAACTATGAAAAGTCTCTAACAATGTTCTTCTCGAAGCTTTCATCATGGGCTTGCTGGGTTCCAAGCGCAGCCAGCCCCCTAATCACAAACAGAGGTGCACACTGCCATCTGGCAGCAAGGGGTCCGCACGCCGTGCCCGCGGGGACCGAGGCCCTCAGAGGGCCACCAGGGTCCTCCACGCGGACCCCAGGACACTGGTCCCACCCAGCCACTGCCCCGGGGACTGCGCTCCGCCTGGGGAAAGAGCAGGGGCAGGGACAGTGTCTGGCCCGGTGCTTTAAACATTTTTCAACTTCTTTTATTTCTCCGGTGGGGGAGAAGGGCGGGAAGCAAGAGGGAGGGTGGCCAACGATCCCCATTTGCCGGGAGCTGAGAGGGTTTCGGGCGAAAGAACGTTATGTTCTAAAACCGGAGAATTCCCAAGCAAACCGGAATGAGCTGGTCACCCTGGGGGGAGGACATGTCCACGGGGTAGGAAAGAGCACAGAACTTCATGTCAGCATGTACATTTCCCCCTAACTCGGGGTTCCCCCCCCCAGGAAGGCAGGGCACCTGCCAGGGCTTACCTGGAAAAGAGGCCAGACCAGTGTGAGGAGATGCAAATTCACTTGTCTACAGGCAGGGCAGGCGAGCTGATGATGATGAGTGGGGGTTGTTCCTAGGGGACTTGGGGGTGGGGGGAGCTCTGCCCCTCACCCAGCCACGCCCCCACCCCAGCAGAATGTGGGCCCTACCAGACATCTGAGGGTTTTTTTTTAATGTTTTTTTTACTTATTTTTGAGAGAGAGAGAGAGAGAGACAGAGTATGAGTGGGGGAAGGGCAGAGAACTAGAGAGAGAGAGAGAGAGAGACAGAATTCGAAGCAGGCTCTAGGCTCTGAGCTGTCAGCACAGAGCCCGATGCGGGGCTTGAACTCATGAACTGCGAGATCATGATCTGAGCCAAAGTCAGACACTCAACCAACTGAGCCACCCAGGCGCCCTGCCCCCCAGATGTCTGAGTTTTTAATTAATTTTTTTGTGAGAGCTCCCAAATTCGGAAATGTTGGCTCACGTATTAATGACATCCTGTATCGGCCACACAAACATATCCGATGGCCAAGTTGGCTTCTGGGCAACTGGTTTGCAACCTCTTGACTCCGCATTTTCCGTTTCCTGTCCGTTCGAAAGTTCAGTAATTTCATAAACTCCAGCCAGCCATCTCCTCAGTTAACTAGAAATGAGTCACGTGGTTCACTTTGAGAAAGAATATGCAAATATATATGTCTCAAAAGCTGATTTCAGGGATTTAATTCTAGAAAATGCTTTTCGAGGTGTCCCAGGCTGTGAACTCAGTGTTGGGAAGACGTGCTACAGCCTGGGTGAACCTTGAAAACATGATTTGGAACAGAAGAAGCCAGGCACAAAAGGTCACGTGTTGTAGGATTCCATTTACATGAAATGTCCAGAACAGGCAAATTCGTTGAGACAGGAAGTACACGAGAGGCTGCCAGGGGAGGGGGAAAGCAGGGGTGGGGAATAACCACTCATGGGGATGGAGTTTCTTTTTGGGCTGATGAAAATGTTCTGGAATTTGATGGTGGTGATGCTCATACAACCTTGTGAATATACTAGAAATCACTGAACAGTGCACTTTAGAATGGGGAGTGTATGGGGTGCCTGGGCAGCTCAGTTGGTGGACAATGTGTCTGACTCTTAGTTTCAGCTCAGCTCATGATCCCAAGGTTGTGGGATCAAGTCCCACATTGGGTTCCATGTTGAGCATGGAGCCTGCTTGGGATTCTCCCTTTCTCCCTTTACCCCTCCCTCGATTTGTGCACGTGCACGCTCTGTCTCTCAAATAAAAATTGAAAATAAAAAGAAAATGGTGGATGTTATGGTATGTGAAATATATCTCAATTAAAAAATATATTGTTCGGGCGCTAATTTCCCTCACACTGATCTATAGATTCTGGGCAATTCCAGTGAAACGCTCAGCAGGCTTTTTGGGGAGAAACTCACAAACCGATTCTAAAATTCAGATGGAAATGTGATGGACGTAGAAGAGGCAAAACAACTTTGCAAAGGAGGAGGTCTCAGCACCTGCTTCCAAGGCTCATAAAGCTTCAGTAATCCAGGAACTGTGGAACTGACCGATGACAAACCAATAGAGCCATGGAACAGAGTCCAGAAATAGACCCACACAAGTACGGATGACAGATTTTCAATGAAAGTTCAAAGGCAATTCCAAGGAAAAGGGATATTCATTTTTTTAAAAGTTTATTTGTTTATTTTGAGAGAGAGAGGAGAGAGAGAATCTCAAGCAGACTCTGTGCTGCCAGCGGGAGCCTGACTTGGGAGGGGGGCTGGTTCTCCTGACCCCGGGATCATGACCTGAGCTGACATCGAATCGGATGTTCAACCGCCTGAGCCACCCAGGTGGCCTGGAAAAGAGATACTCATTTCAATAAATGTTCTGAAATAACCGAACATCCATAGGCAAAAAAAGAACATCAACCCATACCTTGCGTCCTATAAAAATATTAATCCCAACCAGATTTAAATGTAAAACTTAAAACAACTTCTAGACGAAAAGACAGAAGGAAATCCTGTCACCCTGGGTTAGGCAAGGGTTTCTCAGATACGGCACCAAAAGCATAATCCTTAAAAGCACAAATTGATAAATTGGACTTTATCCAAATTAAAAAAAAAAACAGCTTCTGTTGTTTTGAAAGATACTCTTACAAGACTGAAGAAGAAAAGGCCCAGGCCAGTAGAAATTATTTACAAATCCTGCATCTGATAAAGGACTTGTATTCAAACACTGTATGTAAAGAACTCTCAAAAGTTAATAAGACAACCCACTTAAAAATGGGTAAAATATTTGCACCAAAAAATGCTTATTTTGTCTAATAAAGTTACATTTTCCTTATTGGATGGCCAATAAACATATGAGACAGTGCTAAACTCACTAGCCACTAGGGGAATGCAAATTAAAACCACAATGAGATATTACTATACATCTGTTTGAGTGGCTAAAATTAAAAAAGACCGACCATGCCAGGTGCTGGTAAAGATGTGGAACTCATAGACGGCTGGTGGGAATGTAAAACCGTAAAGCCCCTTTGGGAAAACCGTTTGCACCTTTTTTTTTTTTTTTTTTTTTTAGTTTATTTATTTATTTTGAGAGAGAGACAGAAACAGCCCAACATTGAGCTTGAATTCACAAAACCAGGAGATCATGACCTGAGCTGAAACCCAGAGCCAGATGCCTAACCGACTGAGCCACCCAGGCACCCCCGCGGTTTGGCACTTTTAAACAAAGTTCCACATAGGCGGAACCTGGGTGGCTCAGTCGGTTAAGTGTCCGATTCTTGATTTCGGTTCAGATCATGATCTCGTGGTTTGGGGCTCGAGCCCCGCGTTGGGCTTTGCGCTGACAGCACGGAGCCTGCTTGGGATTCTCTCTCCTTCTCTCTCTGACTCTCCCCTCATCACTCGCTCCTTCTCTTTCTGAATAATAAAAAAAAAGTTCCACACATAACTGCCATATGGGCCAGCCATTCTAAGCCTGAGTATTTACCCAAAAGGAGAAGGAAATACATGGCATACAAACATTTGTAAACCGATGTCCATAGCAGAGTTATTAATAGAAAGCAGAAAACTGAAGACATCCTGAATAGTGATAGAGATGAATGGCTAAATTCATTGTGATATATCCATACAATGGAGATTATTTAACAATAAAAATAAGCAACTATCTGCGAAAGCATAGATGAATTTCAAAATAAATACGTTGAACGAAAGAAGTCAGACATAAAAAAGGATGCACCAGTCTCTGTACTAGTCTGCTGGGCGCGCCAAAACAAAGCACCCAGACCGGGCGGCTTCAACCACAGACATTTATTCTCTCCCAGTGCTGGAGGCTGTGTGTCTGAGCTCAAGGCGTAGGTGATCTTGTCTCTCCCGAGACTTCCGTCCTTGGCTTGTGCATGGGTCTTCTGGTGTCTTCACATGGTCATCCCTCTGTGTGTCTCCTAACCTCCTCTTCTACATTTTTTTAAATGTTTATTTTTGAGACAGAAAGAGACAGACCGTGAGCAGGGGGAGGAGCAGAGAGAGGAAGACAGAATCAGAAGCAGGCTCTAGGCTCTGAGCTGTCAGCACAGAGCCCGATGTGGGGCTCAAACTCATGAACTGCAAGATAGCGATCTGAACCAAAGTTGGATGCTCAACCAACTGAGCCCCCCAGGCGCCCCACATAAGGACACCAGTCCTGTTGGAAGAGGGCCCAACCTAATGACCTCATGTTAACTCAGTCACCTCTTTAAAAGTCACATCTCCAAATATAGTCTTGTTCTGGGGTACTGGGGGGGGGTCAGGGTTTCAGAATAGGAATTTTGGGGGAGGGACACAATTCATCTCATAACAGAACTGTATGCTTGCATTTGTATAGAAGTCTAGAAAACCAAGCTAATCTGTAGTGACAGGAAGTAGATCAGTGGTTGCTGGGGAGGGGGTGCAGCAAGGGTGGGGGGAAGAGATGACAAAGCAGCACGAGGAACCTTCTGGGAGTGATGGATCTGTCCATTATCTTGGTCGTGGACATGTTTTCATGGGGGTCAAAAGTTACCAGATTGTACACTTTAGATATATAAGGTTTTTTGAAATGTCAATTATCCATTACATCTGAAGGTTAACAACAAAAAGAAAGGTAACGTCAAGGGTTTAATTCTAAAAGGCAGTCTCTGGGTGTCCTAGGCCTGGTGCTCATCCAGCAGCATCCTGTTCACCTCTGTCCACGAGGACCTGATGGGCGAGAGGGTGCCCCCACTCACTTACTTCCTCTCCACGCGCTGCATCGCCTGCTTTCTTGCTGCCCAGCTAGCCTTGCTGAACCTCCCACAGACCCAGGGAGGATGCTGGCTCCTCTGCCCGGGACCCTCCAACCCCCTCCTCTCAGTTTCCCCTTTGTGCTTGGCCGCAGCCTAGACCGCCTCTCCCCCATCCCATGTCCTCATCCCCAGAACCCGTGACTGCGATGAGGCACCACTCCAGCAGTCATATTAAATTGTGTGACACAGCTCCCCTTAGGTTAGGAAGGCACGCGCCCTCAGAGGCAGAGCACTGCTCTGGCCGCTGGCCGAAGGTGAAGTCACGAGGAGCGAGCCTGGGAAGGACCGGGGGGCCCGAGACTGCTCTGGAGAGGGAGGGGCCATGTGGACAGGAACGTGGATGTCCCCAGTTGCTGAGGGCGACCCCCGCAGACAGCCCACAAGAAGACAGGGACCTCGGTCCATGCTGTCCACATGTTGGAAAAATCTAATCCCACTGTGATTAGGTGGTGAGGCTTTAGGGTGGTGATTGGGTCACAAGGGTGGGGCCCTCACGAGTGGGATCCGTGCCCCCCAGGGAGCAATCTTGCTCCCTTCCGCCATGTGAGGACACGGCGAGAAGATGGCTGGCCGTGAACCAGGAAGCCGGCTCTTACCAGACACTGAACCCCTGGCGCCTTGACCTTGGACATCCCAGCTTCCAGAACAGTGGGAAATAAATGTTGAAGCCCTCAGTAGCTGTTCTGTTCTAGCAGCTGGAACAGACGAAGACGGGCCTCGGTTGGCAAGAAACCGGACTCTGAACAAGGGACTCCAGCCTGGAAGTGGATTCTTTCTGAGAGCTTGCAGATGAGAGCACAGTCCTGTCGATGCCTTCATTTTGGCCACATAAGACTCGGAGCACGGAACCCACCTGAGCCCACTCAGACTCCTGCTCTGTAATAAATGGGTGGTGTTTCTTTTTTTTTTAAATTTTTAAATTTATTTTCGAGAGAGAGATAGCACGAGCAGGGGAGAGTCAGAGAGAGAGGGAGACACAGAATCTGAAGCAGGCTTCAGGCTCTGAGCTAGCTGTCAGCACAAAGCCCAATGTGGGGCTCGAACCCACGAACCATGAGATCATGACCTGAGCTGTAGCAGGACACTCAACCGACTGAGCCGCCCAGGGGCCCCAAATGGGTGTTGTTTTAAATGGCTGAGTTGTGGTAGTTTGTTAGGCACCTGAACTCAGAGAGGAGTCCCTGACATCCTGCCTGGAGCAGCCCCACCCCTAACACCTTTGTTATTTTCTCTCAGGTCCTTTGTCACCTGCAGAACGGTACTTTTGTCACTTTCATGGGACTCTCTCTCCTGCCGGAACTTAGCCCATAAGGGCAGAAGCAGTGTGTGTCTTGTTCATCTGTGGATCCCGAATTCCCAAGACTGAGTCCAACTTGCAACTGGTTCATTTTTTGTTTTTTTAAATTTATTTACTGAGAGAGAGAGAGAGAGAGAGAGAGAGAGAGAGAGAGAGAGAGAATCTCAAGCAGGCTCCGCTCTCCCATCGCAGAGCCTGATGCCGGACTCAATCCCACAAACGGTGAGATCACCACCTCAGCAGAAACTAAGAGCTGGACACTTAACTGACTGAGCCTCCCAGGCTCCCACAACTGGTTCTTGCTAACTGTTCCTGAAAGGATGGGTGATCCCTAAAGGTCGTGCATGCTGATCAAGTGATCTTCCCTGCTCTCTTCTTTCTAAAGGGCACAACTCTGATTTGCATTAGAAGGCTTCTCATCAGACTTTAACACAAAATGGGCTTTTAAAATTCCTGTTGCTAAGTTCATCTAACCAAAGCAGTTGGTTAGCCAACCTTTTTCAGCTAAAATTGAAATTTAGCTCTAACGCTTCTTAAAGAGTCTCTCTGGAAAGATCCAGTGATACTGTTGTTTTGTAAAACACGATTGACCAATTCTTGGGACTCCTGAAAAGTGAAGAGGGGTGGAAATGGTCTGGCGGTTCTTGGAAAGGTTAGATGTGGAGTTTCCACATAATCCAGTAATTCCATTTCTTGGTATCTACCCAAGCGAAATGAAAACATGTGTAAACAAAATCGTGTTCGTGAGTGTTCTTAGCAGCACTCTTCATCATAGCCCAAAAGTGGAAACCCAATTGGCCATAAGTTGGTGAATGGATAAATAAAATGTGGTATATCCATGCAGTGAAAAATTATTTGGACGGGAAAAGAAATCCAGTCCTGATACGTGTTATGCATGGTTGAAACTTGGAGACATTATGCTAAGTGAAGGAAGCCAGACACAAATTTATGTGTCCGTTGATGCAAGATTCCATTTATGTGAGATGTCCAGAGCAGGCAAATTCCTAGAGAAAGTAGATTAGGAAGTGCGTGGGGCTGGAGGCAGTAGGATGTTGACTAGCTTGTGGCTTTCTTTCCAGAGGGAATGAAAATGTTCTGAAATGGACCATGCTGATGGACACACAAGTCTGAATATTCTAAAAATATTCTCCATATATAATTCGCGTACAAGGGCATGTGAATTCGATCTCAATAAAAAAAATTACACCTCCTCCAAGGTCCATCAAAGTCCCTCTTGCATAATTTCTACAGAGGCTGTGTCTGGTCCGTCTGGGGGACTTCAGAATGCCGGGAAGGAACCCACTACCTGAATAACAAAGCAGAGGGAAGATTTCTCCTTGGATCCCCAGGTACTCTGGGTTCATTCACGGCCAGAGTGCTGCCTATCAGTGTTACTCAGAGTCAGATGTTCTTTGATTGATTGATATAAAAATTTATTGTTTTATAAAATTTTTTAGTGTATTTATTTTTTAATGTTTATTTATAAAGCAAGCGGGGGAGGGGCAGAGAGAGAGGGACACAGAATCTGAAACAGTCTCCAGGCTCTGAGCTGTCACATAGCCCTTCCGGCAATCCTCAGTTTGTTCTCTGTATGTAAGAGTCTCTTATGTTTTGTTCCCCTCCCTGTTTTTATAGTATTTTTGCATCCCTTACCTTATGTTCATCTGTTTTTGTCTTAAATTCCACATATGAGTGAAGCCATATGATATTCGTCTTTCTCTGACTTATTTCGCTTAGCAGAATACCCTCTAGTTCCATCCACGTTGTTGCAAATGGCAAGATTTCATTCTTTTTGATTGCTGAATAGTACTCCAGTGTGTGTGTGTGTGTGTGTGTGTGTGTGTATGTATATATATATACACACCACATGTATATATATATATATATATATATATATATATATACACACCACATCTTCTTTATCCATTCATCTGTCGATGGATATTTGGGCTCCATACCTTGGCTATTTTCGATAGCACTGCTGTAAATATTGGGGTGCATATGCGCCTTCAAAACAGCACACCTGTATCCCTTGGATAAATAGCTAGTAGTGCAATTGCTGGGTCATAGGGTAGTTTTTTTTTAACTTTTTACTTTTATTTTTTTAATGTTTTAATTTATTTTTGAGAGAGAGAGAGAGAAATAACGTGAGAAGAGGAGGGTCAGAGAGAAAAGGAATCACAAGATCTGAAGACAGGCTCCAGGCTCTGAGCTAGTTGTCCGAACAGAGCCTGATGCTGGGCTCAAACCCACGAACCATGAGATCATGACCTGAGCCGAGTCGGATGCTTAACTCACCGAGCCACCCAGGCGCCCCTATTTTTAACATTTTGAGGAACCTCCATACTGTCTTCCAGAGTGGCTGGAAATCCGCTGGAAATCCAGAGTGGCTGGGAATCCAGTCTGCATTCCCACCAGCAGTGCAAAAGAGATCCTCTTTCTCCGAATCTTCGCCAACATCTGTTGTTGCCTGAGTTGTTAATGTTAGCTATTCTTACAGGTTTGGGGTGGTATCTCACTGTGGTTTTGATTTGTATTTCCCTGAGGATGAGTGATGTTGAACATCTTTTCATATGTCTATGAGCCATCTGGATGTCTTCTTTGGAGAAGTGTCTATTCATGTCTTTTGCCCATTTTTTCACAGGATTATTTGGTTTTTTGGGTGTTGAGCTTGATACGTTCTTTAGAGATTTTGGATACTAACCCTTTATCCAGTATGTCATTTGCAAGTATCTTCTCCCATTCCATTGGTTGCCTTTTAGTTTTGCTGATTGTTTCCTTCGCCGTGCAGAAGCCTTTTATCTTGATGAGGTCCCAATAGCTCATTTTCAGGTGTTCTTTATGAGAATCAAATCATTCCTGGATGGAAGCTCAGTTTGGGACCTGGAAACTTCAGGCATGAAAATCTGAACCTGGAGAGTTTCTTGCAGCAGCAGGGGCCCGTCCAGATCTCACTCCTTGTAACTTCCCCTCGGCTGCAAGTCTGGGCCTGGAAAGAACAGAATCCATTTCTGGTCTTTCCTAGACTTTTCCACTGGACCCGGGAGGTGAGCCCTGGTGCTGGGCTGCTCTGAGGCCATGTCCCTTTACAGGCATGTGGCATTGTTTTTAATCTTCCCTGGGACTTTCTATCATCATTTCTGACAAGTCCTTTTATCCCAGATGGACCAAGATGCCTGGTTCAACTTGAAGGTTCGTCCGGCAGACCTGATGTCTGCCTAGTCCTCAGCCTGAAGGAGAACTCTGGGCCGCAGCAGGGGTGGCCGGCCAGGAGAGAGTCACGGGTCCTGTGGGGAGCATCTGAGACCACAGGCCTGAGCCTCCTTGACCGTGTGGCTGTCCTTGATCTCAGCCCTTGACTGGTCTGTGCATCCCATTGGGCAAATTCATCCCTCCCCATTTAGCCACAATCTAAATGAGGTCTTCCAAGATGGAGCCACATCAGCTTCGACTTTCCCGAAGGTGCAGACTCCGAAGGGCTTTGTGCAAAGATCTCCATCTTGGGGTTTGCACGAAGGTGGAGGATGTTAGGCGACTGGGGATGAGACCTGAGTCCTCCCTGGGCCGAGGCTGGAGCGGAGCTCTATGGTCCCCTCTCGCCAGGGGGCGCCACACTCCTCCTTTATGGCTCCCGGTCCTGCTTCCAGATTTCAAAGGCTTGGGAAAGGGGATGTCACAAGGGAGAATATGTCTCCTCAGACAAACGTGTCCAGGAACACATGGCAGAGAAGCATTGGCCCAACCACCTGTGTGGCTGAGGGGATGCCACAGATTCTCAGTCATGCCGCTTTGTAAACTACCTATGGGCATCAACGTTTCCTATTGGATAGGCTGACGATCTTCCAAGAGAAGACACAGCTGACCTACCGGACAAGGGCTCTTTGATAACAACAGTTCAGTTTCCTTCTTGCTTTCCATTCTGGTTTCGGTTCCATTCGATGACTCAGAAGTACTTTCCCCCTTTCCCAAGTACAGAGGCAAACCCTTTTGGGATCTTTAGTGGTAAAGAGAGCCTGAGACAGTGGATCTGGCAAAAATGGAGGCTTTCTCTCAAAAGAGTCTAAACACACCCTCATCAGCCCTGGGGGCAGCTGCTATGCCCAAAATTGCACCAAGACATTTTTCTTCCTCGGTGGCCATTGGTTGTTACAAGGAGACCACAGTGGAAGGTCTCGGCCACACAGGTGGTTGGGCCACGCTTCTCTGCCATGTGTTCCTGGACACGTTTGTCTGAGGGGACGTATTCTCCATTGTCGCAGCTCTCACTGTCCATGGGCCTGCAGGAGGGGAAGGAGCTCAGGAGATTAGGGGAAGCCCAGTCAGGGGACCCGAGAAGGT
>NC_043707.1:135291896-135333936 GCF_006229205.1 Suricata suricatta
GTGGTGGGGAGATGGACTCCACCCTGAATACAGCACAGGCAAGTAGGAGATCAGAGCCCAGGGCTAGGGTGGGGGTGGAGGACGGGAGAGCACGAAGAGGAAACATCAGGGGTAAAGGTGGTTCTGGCTAAACCCGCCTAATGGGATTCTTGCTGAAAGCAGGCCAGGGAGGTCAGGCGTCACCTGGGGGCGAGGGGGCGGTGAGGAGCCCCATCAGACATGACGATGGGGGTCTTGCCGATCTGACTCAGCAGGGTTCTTGCGAAGACTGGATTTTGCAAGGAAGGTCACCACTTGGGGTGTGAGAAGTTTCAAGAGCCTGGAAACATTTGTTTGAGCAAAGAGTCTTGGTCTCCAGCATGAGTCCCGAGGATAGTGGTGCGGGATGCAAATGGTACCGCACAGGGCTCCGCCGGCCTTGGTGTGGGAAGGCGGCCTTCTCACCTCCTGGAAGGAGCATCCTCGTTAGGAAACAAAAAGTCTTCAGGAAAATGTCCTGCTAAGGGGTGAAAGGTGAGGCCCTCAGAGTTAAGAGAAATGGGGACCAGGAAACAAAAGCCTCCCAAAACCTTGAGCTGCTCTGCGTGATACAAGAAAGGGCATTTAGGGAGAAGGAGGAGGAGGGCATGAAGATGCTGGAGGCAGGGGAAAAGGACCAGAAGTAGGCTGGAGGCCAGAGCCAGGTTGGCAGAAATGGCATAAGGGTGTTTCGGAACAAGGAAAAGGCTAATAAGCCGTTTTGTTTGCATTTGTAAGCTTGCTCTGTCTCCCCAAGCCTTCGGCGAGAATACACAGAAAAATCTGAAGTTGATAGTGTTATTATTATTATTACTTGGGCGCATCTGGGGGTATCGCAGCAGGCAGCCAGAGTGGGGGTCGGGCCCAGGCTGGACGGTGGGAGGACACCTGGGGACAGTGCCTTCGGCTGCCACCTGCTTGTGGCAAGTCTGCCTGGGCTCGCCTCAGGGATGGTCTGCACGCCGCCTCGAGACGGGGACGGAACCCTGGGAAGAGGAACTTCAGCACAGATCCAAGCTTTCTGTCCCTCCCCAAGTGATGACGGCTCCTCCCGCCTGAAGGTGAGGTCTGAATACCTCCAGAGGATGGATGACGACCCTTTAGAGCCCAGACCCGGCCCACCTGTTGGGCCCCTCCTCTGAAATCCCTCAGGAAGTCCCTCGACCCTCAGGTCACCTCTGATTCCTGGAGTGCGTGGGGCAGGCTGCAAAACCTCCACACTTCAAATTCCATTCCCTCGGCCTCCACGCCTTCTCCCCTGGACCCTTCCTGCCGAGCCTTTCTACCCAGGCCAGTGGGGACTGGCCTTGTGGCTGTCCCTGACCACTCCCGTTCTCCCCAGCCAGCCCCCCAGCCTCCCCCCAACCCAGCAGCCGCCATCACGCTGGCATCCGGGCTCCACGCGGTGCCCCCAGCTGGCGGGGATGGGTCGGATCGCCTTGAGTGGCTTCCACGATGTCTCTCCTCCTGAACTGTATCAGGGAGATCTCTGTCTTACTCATCTCAGTGCCCACCCAGCACCTGGCACTCAATGAGCGTCTACGGAGTTGAGCTGTCTAGGCAGCGAGGGTGAGAATTTCTTTTACCTAAGGCTCTGCAGAACTTTCCCCAGGTGTTGGGAAGACGGGAATATCAACCATGGCCGCAGCCTCCTCTCTGACTAATTTTCATTCAGATCGCGGTATAAATGGCCCCCTTTCCCCCCATCAGAAAACATCTGTTCCCGCTCGCTGCCCGGGCCGGTACAGGCACTATAAATATCCTGGCGGCATCTAGCCTCCTCTGGCACAGGGACCAGGAGAACCTGGAAAGAGTGTGCACCAAGCGAGGTGAGGGCAGCTGGAGGGAAGGCGCAGAAATTGCCCCATCTCCCTCTCTGGCACCGCCCCCACCCAGCCACAGGCCGATGATGCTTCCCACGAGGGCTTGGAAACCCCCAACACTATTCCTGGGAATTGGGCAGAGACAGGTCAACCTCAGCGACTCCTGGTCTCCTGGGTTTCGACACACTGTCTGCTGCAAAAACCCGGCTCAACGCTCAGGGGCTGCAATGCGGTTCGAAACTCCATCTGAGCCGGCTCCCCCCATCCCAACAGGGCCCTGGCAGGGTGGGAGGTGCTCCGGCTTTGAAGGCATTGCTTTCAGGCACCTCGAGAAGGAATCGTGTGCTGCTCTCTGTGCTCCTCGAAGCACCTTCTTCAGTTGAACAAACCCGAGGACTAACTTCCACGACATGGTGTCATGCTCTGGAATCTGCACGGATTTCCAGAGAGGCGAGTAGGAGGCTGGTGTTTGGGAGAAAAGACCTGGGAAACAGGTTCCGTCTAAAAACATCAGCTGTAAGGGCGCCTGGGTGGCTCTGTCAGTTAAGGGGCCGGCTTCGGCTCAGGTCATGATCTCACGGTTTGTGGGTTCGAGCCCCACGTTGGGCTCTGTGCTGACAGCTCAGAGCCTGGAGCCTGCTTCCGATTCTGTGTCTCCCTTTCTTCCTGTCCCTCCCTTGCTTGCGCTCTCTCTCTCTCTCAAAAAAAGATAAACATTAAAAAAATTTTTTTAAACACCAGCTGCTGACATCACATGCTGTTTGTGAAGCCAGAGTGTAGTGCAGCGAGAGTTTTCGGGGCCCTGTGTTCAACACCCCCGGGGGGGGCTGACTGCTCGCTCTTCAAACCCCCTGGTGAAATGTCTGGCAGCCCCGGTGCCCTTCCAGGGGCTGCTGGAGAACAAAAAGTTTGCCGCTCACGTCGAGTCTACAGGGTCTCTGTGCAACGGAGAGATTCACTGAAGTTGCATTTCTCCCTTCCCAGCTCGGCTGCTCCCACTTGGAAGAAGCAATGTTTGGAAATGGGGGAGGGACCCTTCTGGAAGCGCCTGGCGTGTGGGAGTCGGAAACAGAACCAGGGAAACAGAACCAATACGTGTAGTTACTATAAGGAATTGGCCTCCAAGGGTTATGGAGGCTGAGAACTCTGAGGTTTGCACCTGGAGAGCACAGGACCCTGGAGGGCCGATGGGTCTGCTCTGAGT
Organism: Suricata suricatta; assembly: GCF_006229205.1. Lineage (NCBI taxonomy): Eukaryota > Metazoa > Chordata > Mammalia > Carnivora > Herpestidae > Suricata > Suricata suricatta. The sequence continues at coordinate 135,294,942 of NC_043707.1, forward strand.
CAAGTCCAAAGGCGAGAAGACCGATGTCCCAGCTGGAGGACAGTCAGACAGAGCGAGAATTCTCTCTTACTCAGGCTTTCATTCGATTCAGGCTTTCAATGGATTGGCTGAGGCCCATTCACACCCAGCAGGGCTCTCTATTTCACTGTCCACCGACCTGAATGCTAAACTTGTCCAGAAACCCCCTCACGGACACGCCCAGAAATAGCATTTAACCAAATATTTGGACACCTTGTGGCACAGTCAAGTTGACATATGCAATTAAGCCTTGCACTTGATTTCTCCACATTACAAAAAAAATTTTTAAGTTTATTTATTCTGAGATTAAGAGAGAGAGAGAGAGAGCCTGCAGGAGAGGGACAGAGAGAGAAGGGGGCGGAGAATCCACAGCAGATCTCTGCTCTCAGCACAGAGCCCGAAGCGGGACTGGAACTCATGAACTGTGAGATCACGACCTGAGCCAAAATCAAGAGTTGGACGCTTAACCCACTGAGCCCCCAGGCGCTCCAGAAACAGAATCATTTCTAACATCTTGTTCCCTTGGGATTAGCTGAGGGTAGTGGGCCCGATGTTAGCTGTCCCAGTACGGCCTGTCTTCTTTGGCTTAATTTTTGTTCCAACCATTTGCAATGTTCTTCGACTGCCACTGTCCACTACCCACCCCCGCCCCGCCCCCCAACCCACCGGGGAGGGAAGGTTGGCACCCAAGAGACCCTTTGTGCACTGGGGTACGGGTGGCTTCAGAGAGGTGACTGTTCACCTCACAGAATCAGGCCCACATTGAGGAAGGAAGAAGGCAAGGGGCATTGCTGGAAGAAAGCAGCCTTTCCAGAAGGTGTCCAGAAGATATCCCCAAATGCGTCCTTCGGCAGGACTGGGCCAAGGCCGAATCAGGCCCGCCTGCCTCAGTGGAGACGGGCAAGGGAGGAGGGGGCTAGGCAAGCCAATGTGTCAGTCAGGGTGCCAGTGTCATCTGTCACACTGAGCAGCTCACCACCCCCCCCCCCCCGGTGGTGACTGTGCTGGGGACAGCCTCCCCCCCCCCCCATCAGTATCAGATGTGACTGCGCTCTCACGAATGACACCGTGTAGATAAGGCACCGGAGGAGGGCTAATTAGACTCTGTCCTGATTCTGCTGCTGTCCCTGTGGAGTTGGACATGTGCATGCTACACTTTTCACTCTCACCGACAGTGGTAGTGAGTTACCTCGGCTCAAGAAAATTCAGACGCTGCACGGTGACCCGGATGTGGTGGGACCGGACTTCGAGGTGTGAGAATGTGTATCAAACCATTAAGAGAGAAGAGGGAGGGTCTTTGAAATGCCTGACAAAAAATTGGGATATAGCCTTATGTTTGTTTTTATTGTTTTATTTTTACATTATAAAAATAGTTTGTTTTTATTCTTTTATTTTTATTATAAAATATTTTCTTAATATTTGTTTTAGTCTGAAATGGGTTCTGGTATCTGTGCAGACCTTTCCAGATAGAACTGTTGTATAGGCTGCAAGTAGTTGAATTTCTGGTCTAAAATTAGTTTTTCAGTCAGATTTCTCTGGGGGATCATGTGATTGAATCTCTGGAAGCAGGTTGGCTACGCGCTCGGGCTAGTTCTTTCAACATTAAGGGACTACTTCAGTTTACTAAATCCCATCTTTCGGGCCTAAAATAGCTTCAGAGTTACCAGACTCCATGATGGCAGAGGCACTTGGTCTCTATCAGCCGGAAAGAATCGGCCGACAATGCCACGAGAGCCCTTTAACGTCTATCCGTGACGACGTTATTAGGTTTGAGGAGGGGCAGCGTCCTCCCCGCTGAAATCGGGGTCAGCAGTGGGGTGCAGGGGTCAGAGGGAAGGGAGAGGGGGACGTGGGTGTTCCGAGGTCTGTGGGCAAGCGGGCTGGTGACGGAGCACTCCTGAGCAGACGTGCGGACGGACCTTGCCTGGCAGAGGGCTGCCTGGCGCGTTCTCTGCACCCAGGAGACCCCAGAGAGGAGCGGGGTGGGGGTGGGCGTCCTCTGAGCATGTGCGGATCCTCCCCATCCGCCCAAGGTGAAAGCAGCCCAGCCTTTCTTGGGAAAGGAACAGGTGGGAGGAGGCGGGGAGGCAGGGGGACAGAGAGAAGCAAGGAGTGCTCCCCTAGGAATTCCCTCTGCATGGCAGCCTGAGGAGCTGGGAACAGGTGTCTGCCCCCCCCCCATAAACTTAATACATTATAAACACAACCCAGTACAGTATGCTCTGATCTGTCATAGAGCAAACGCCTGGGATTCTAGACTCTTCTGTCTTTTTATAGGCCTCCCTTCACTGACCTATCTGCCATGTGTAAGTTAGCTTCTGTGTCTCCGTTTACTTATCACAACGAGCAGGATCATCACAACAGCCTGCCTATTAATAGAGCTGACACAGAGGTGGTTCTATTCAAGCTAAATCTTCCTTTTGTCTTATCATAGATTTTATTATAATGCTAGTTATTAATAAATAATATCACCCGCATTAGACAGCCTGGCATGAAATACCTATGAAAATTGCTACATCCAGACAACGGGATATTATTTAGCACTCAAAACAAATGAGCTATCAAGCCCTGCAAAGACACGGGGGAAACTTAAATGCATCAGACTCAGTGAAAGAAGCTCACGATGTGATTTCAATTATAGGACATTCTGGAAAAGGCAAATTTACAGAGGTAGTAAAAGAGTCAGTCGGTGGTTGCCAGAGGTTGGGGGGCATATATATGCATATATATATGAAAGTGGTGAATAGAGAGGGTATATTTATTCTTAGAAGTCCAGCCCATTTCATTCCCGAGGTCTGCCAACAAATTCTTCCTCCATATTTGACATGTCGTTTCAGGCGGAGCGAGAACAGCCCCAAGGTTCGTCCAGTGAAGACGTTTATTCAGGCAACTTCACCTTCCTCTGCTCCCCGCCCCCCTCCCAGGGCCACCGCGGGGCTCCCCGGGCTCACCCCGCCCACGAGAACATTGCCAGGTCAGCAGTATACACCGTCCCTTAGACACAAGGAGTATTATTTAGTCTAGAAACTCTCAAAGGAAATATCCGCTTGCACGTGAAAAATCTCTGGAATTTCTCTGTTCCTTGCGGTCCAACATCCCGTATCTGTGAAACCGCCTGGAAAAGCCTCTGTACACAGTGCTGTCTTGTTCACTGACGCGGCGGGCTTGCTCCAGCACACGTCCGTCCCCGCCGATGTCACCCTGAGCTGCTCCTGCCCTCCACACTGGCGGGGCCCGGGAGAAGAGAGGAGGAGGCGGGGGACCCTCTGAAGACCAGGAGTGGGGAGTGTTTCACAAGCAGGGAAATGCACGGAGGGGCAAAAGCCACAGTTCTGGAGTACACGGGCCTCACTGCCTCTTGCTCCATAGTTAAGACTTAGGAGGACTTAGGATCTAGACGATCTAGACAGTAAGAAAGACTGAGCGCTGGCTGGCTTCCCCCGCCCCAGGCCAGTGTTGACAGATCTGGAGTTTATTTAGATCGGGCACCATGGACCCAACGGTGCATCCGAGGGCCTTTCTAGAGTGGTCAGCTAAGGCGCAACCGTATAGAGCAACTTCTTGCGTTCTCTCTAACGTTAAGGCCGGGACCCACTCTTTCCTCCCCATCTCCCAGGCCCCTCTCCACCCCTCACCCCCTAGTGCTCCTGGAGGACTGTCTGAGGATCTGAGTTGGGGTTCAGCAGCAAAAGTGAAAGACAACTCCCCAGCTCCTTATTTTTTTTATATACATATAATTTTAAAATATTTATTTATTTTTGAGAGACAGAGTGCAAGTAGGAGAGGGGCAGAGAGAGAGGGAGACAGAATACAAAGCAGGCTCCAGGGTCTGAGCTGTCAGCACGGAGCCCAACGCGGGGCTCGAACTCATGGACCATGCGAGATCAGGACCTAAGCTGAAGATGGAGGCTGAACCGACTGAGCCCCGCAGGAGCCCCTAGAGATGTTTATAAATATCTTTCCCTTCATGCCAGCTGGTTGGATCAAACCAAACGAACATGGAAAAGGGATGGAAGAAAAGAATCCAAGAGGTAAGGAGGGTACCCTTTGGAAAACAAATATTCAAGCAGCAGGTGTGAACGTTTCAAATAGAAGCCTGCTTCCATGGCACCCGGAGGACAACAGCTGGCATTTGGAGGTCCCGGTTCTTTTCAGAAGACTAACATTTAATTTCCAGATGGTTCCGGGACAACAGTCTTAACATCCCATGGATGCACTGTAGCAGATGGCCAGCTCGATGGCCCGTTGTGTCTGTGCCTCTCACATTCTGGGTTTAGGAATTTATTTTCTGAGTTACGTGCTAAACCTCTTACGTTCCAACACACACACACACACACACACACACACACACACACACACACACACACACTGACTGTTTTTTAAAATGGTGTCATACATGGGAATTTTATGACATCAAACCCTTAAAAATGTGGAAATTTGGGTTTCAAAATCCTTACTGGGGGAACATAATAAACCTCTTGTTTTTGGTTTTTTTGATCTGCTTATGGTTCATTCTGGAACTGTGGCTGGCACACGCTTAGGAGACTGGGTTAGGAGGCAGAATCCGGCATTCACGGATGCCCGGCCCGGGGAACTGCGGACCGCGCCTCCGATCTGGAAAAACTCTTCCCTCCTACAGGAACAGAGAGGCGACTTTTGGGTCACTCCCAACCTCACAAAAGCCTTTTCAAACAAGATGAAGAGCAAAAAAAAAGGAAAAAAGAAAAAAAGAAAGGGAAAAATGCTCTGATGCGTTGGGAGAACGCAGTGAGCTTCCAAACAGCGAGGCTGGGGTGCACCTCTGGGAAGGCGGGTGTGAAAGGGTTACGGCGGGCGGAGGAGCTGAGGGAGGCCCCCCACTTCCTCCAGGTGTCCTTTACACGGACTTTCCAGTCAGGCTCTTGGCTGCAGGAGGTCATCCTTTTTCCTGTGGCTCAGGCATCTGCTTTCCAGCTCTTTCTGGAAAGCCTGTGTAAGGGCCGTCCGCCTGCATGGGCCGCCTGGCCCAGGGCCTTCCAGCTACACAGCCCAGTTCACCTCCAGGGCCCGTGAGCACATTAAAGACACGTTTCCTCCCAGGAGCTCATAAAGATGCAGGACCGGCTGGCCCTGGCGGAGCAAACACCTGTGTCCTAAATCCTGAGAGGCTGCGTCTCCCCTAGAACGACCCCATGTTCCTGCGTCTGTCGGGAAAGCACAATATATGGCATCACCAGGGCGGTGAGGGGGAGGGAGGCAAGCGTTGGCCCAACGCCTCTGGTCTCTCGCAGGACCCAGCAGGGACGGAGTTCAAGGAACTTGGAACCACGTGCGGGAGGGAGCTCAGAAGAGAGGGGTCGGGAGATGCCACCGATGAGTGTGTATGTGCATCAAGAAGGGAGTGAGAGAGCCATGGGGATGACACAGAAGGAGTGCTCATGGTGGAGGGAGTAGCATATGCCAAGGCCCTGAGGTCGAGGTGTGCCTGACGTGTCCAGCCATTGCGGCTGCCGCTGACGAGGTGCAGAGCATGGACAAGGAGTCGGAGACAAGGAAGGAGTGAAATTGTGTAGGGTCCCGTCTTCAAAATCGGCCAGAAGGATACTCAAGGGAGAAGTCATTCAGATAACAGATGACAGCTGTGATGGTGAGGGATGGAACAGGCTATAGAGCTGACGGTGAGCAGCAGAGGTGGGGGTTGGGTAGGTAACGGGAGCATCTTAGGTGTGAGACAGGTTGTGCTCTTGAGAAAAGCGTGTGAGAGAAGTGACCTGAATTGCACTTGGGCAGGCTCTCTGGATCCTATGGGGACATCCACCCTTGAGTGGAGAGAGATGTTTTGAAATCTTCCGTGGAAGGACTGACCCTTTAGATAAGAGAGAGTTGAATCTTCCTCCTAAAACGACCTCTCTTGAGGTCAGAGGGAGAAAGAACTCACTTCTTTTCATCTAGGACGGTATCTCCTCTGAGTTTTCCCTGTGTCCGGTCAGCAGTCACTGGCCCCACTGTTAGGAGATGAGAAGGGGGGGGGGAGCGCCTGGGGGGCTCAGTCGGCTAAGCATCCAACTGGGCTCAGGTCATGATCTCACCGTTCCTGAGTCCGAGGCCCAGGTCGGGCTCTGTGCTGACAGCTTGGAGCCTGGAGCGTGCTTCCGATTCTGTCTCCCTGTCTCTGCCCCTCCCCCGCTCATGCTCGGTCTTTCTCTTTCAAAAAATAAACATTAAAAAAATACTTGTTTAAAAAAAAGGAAATGAGAAGGTGCGGCGTGACGTATCCTCTGCTTTGTCAACGTTGAGAAAGAGGAAAGCGTTTTTATTGAACCCGCCTTTGTATCTATCCAGTTCCCAAAACCGTCTCCCGGGGCAGGTCCCCCGCCCCCTGCCCTGATTTTTTTGTTAGGCAAAACTGTTCTGGTATATGACGCCCACAATTATTTTGGGATCCAAACCAAATCACCATCTCCAAGCTTCCTAGGACCTTACGCTCTAAGGTCAAGAAATCGCTGCCAGGCTGAGAGCCAGCCGCTCTGGACATGGACCCCACCTGCGTCTCTGCCCCGTGCATCGGCACACACCTCGCTTTCCTCTCTGCCCTTGGCAGTCTTCCCGGCAGCTTGCGTGAACTTGGAGAACACCACTCCGTAAATGTGTGTTCTTCGAATGAGTGTTCTGAGCCCTTGTGCGCTTTTGCTTTTGTTTTTACCCATGTGGGGAGTTGGCGGGGAGGACACGCTGGCCTGTGGGACACAGTTACCTTTGGAGGTGGCTTGCAAGGCACTCTGAGTCACTCTCACACCCCACAAATGGAGCCATCCTGGAACAAGTACTAAAAAAAAAAAAACCAACACCAACAAAACAAAACAAAACACCCTACCCTGTTTCCTGGCAGTTCTGAAGCTCATAAGGGGCGAGATGTTGCAATACAGAGGGGGGCGAGTTAGAGCGAATTGCTGGGCTGTGGGAAACTTGGACGTGATCTCGTCCTGCCCGGGCTGCAGCCGGGGCTCTGACTGCTTCCATGAGAAGCACTCGCAGAGCAGGGAGAAGAGCCAGGCCCCAGAAATGCCCGAGAGAGTGGCTAAGCCGGGTGAGCCGCGAGGTTGCCCAGGACACCCGGACAAGTCCAGTCAGATGCTGGTGGGAACGTTGTCTGCTGACCAGCAGCTCCCATTCCGTTGCTGAAACCCCATCTGTGCTGGGGACTGACCTCATTCACGAAGTAAACATTGAATCAGATACCAGCGGGCCTAGCCCTGGCCGCGTGGAAATAACATGGATGTTTCCATAATTATGAAGCGGCCAATTGGGTTTGGCAAGCGGATCTCTAAATATGTCCATCGGAATGAGTTCATTACCTTTTCTCGCCAATTTAATCAGGGGCCCATTGCCTTGCTGCGGCTGAAATGGTTTGTATTGAAATGCGTTACTTACATTTCAGTTTTTATATTCCGAATAATGTACTGGAAAGCTGGGTCGTCTAGCAACTGGAAGGCAATACTGGGAGCCGGTGGATTGGCCGAGTCTGCGGCAGCACGGGTGCGCCGGCAGCTACCGCACTGGGTCCGGTAATCCTGTTACTGGAAGACCCAACTGTGGGGTGGGAGGGTGCCTAGAGGGTCCGGCCTCGTGAAGTGGGCGTGGCTACAGGCATGGTCCGGGTGTCCGCATGTGCGCATGTGCCACGTTGGGGTCCTGCTCACGGTGCGCGCAGGTTGGGCGCCCAGGCTGCAGGCTCCTCGCGCCCTTGACCTCCTTTCCACCTCACTCCCTCCTTTTCCCGCGGTTGAAAGGAAGGTTTGTGATCCCGTGATCGTGGAGACCACCATTTGCAAAGCAGTTTTAGTTTACAATCTCGGGGACAGGTGATTCCCAACAGCTGTTCCTTCCTTTTCCTCCTTTACTTGTAGCGGCCGGTCGGGGGGGGGGGGGGGCTGGTGTGGGAGGAGCCAGGCTGCCTTGGCTCTGCCCCCGACAAGGTGGGTGACCGTGGGCAGGTCACTTCAACTCTCTTCTGCGCCTCGGTCTCACCATCTGTGAAAAACGGAGTGAAAACAGCACCTTCCCTCCAGGGGTGCTGTGGGGATGGGAGGGTCAGTTCATGCAAAGCACTTGCAACAGCTCCTGGTTCCCAAGAGGGGTTAAGTATTCGTCTCTGCCTTTGTTACCATGGTCACTGTTATTACTAGTCTGAACGAGCCAGCACAGAAAATACGGGCTGGCCGTAGTTGCAGGTAATTTAGCGGCACATTTACACGGAGCAAATCAGTGATTGCATTCCAGGTGACCGGAGTTATGACCGATTCACTTTGTCACTTACATTGGTTACACCAGGTTAATGTTTAGCGTTTCTTAGATAATCTTGTCTGATTTTTGATTTGGAAGTGACTCAAAGGGGTGTCTTCATTTCGTTTGTAGACAGTTCTGCTGATGCTCATTTTCTGCATTGAGCCCGGACCTGGATAAGCAGAGGTCCCTCCCATGGACCCACGGAGCTGTTTCTTGGCTAATGGAGAGAGGTTGGCATTTTTCAGTCTCACAAAGGCCCCCCTCAAACTAAGCGATTCGAACTGTTCCCTTTGAATGCTGTTCCAGCTATTTATGAACTCTGCTCCGGATACCCTGGGGGGGGGGGGTGGGGAGCAGGGGTGAGGCAGTCCCAGGGGCTTGATCCTTCTCAATATGGACCAGGGTGAGGGACCTGACAAACTCGGGCAGTGATCACTTCTGCTATTTTGGGGTACTTCTTTTTTTAAGTTTATTTACTTATTTTGAGAGAGAGCATGAGCAGGGGAAGGGCAGAGAGAGAGGGAGAGAGGATCCCAAGCAGGCTCCATGCTGTCAGCACAGAGCCCGACTTGGGGTTCGAACTCACAAACTGTGAGTTCGTGACCTGAGCCGAGATCAAGAGTTGGACGCTTAAATGATTAGACCACGCAGGCGCCCCTGCTGTCTCAGGGTACTTAGAGAAGTCATAAAGGGAGGGGAGGAAAAAAAACATTGGATAAACTGAAGGCCAGTGAGCTTAGTTTTGATGATGGGCAAAATGCAAAATTCTAGAGCAGATGATCAAAGGAATGTCTGCCTTCATTTAGAAAGGGTGATCATAGGGTCAATACTGACTACTGAGGGAATGTTTCTCCCTAGTTGGTGAATTGGGTGGGCACTTGGCCATCGTGCAGTGACTTCTGACAATTTCACAATGTCTCAAGAAACTCTTACAGAGGAAACCCGGGTGGCTCAGCCAGTTAAGCATCTGACTTCGGCTCAGGTCATGATCTCACGTTCGGGAGTTCGAGCCCTGCATCGGGCTCTCTGCTGTCAGCACGGAGCCCGCTTCAGATCCTCTGTCCCCTCTCTCTCTGCCCCGCTCACTTTCTCTCTCTCAAAAATAAATAAACATGAAAAAAAAAACCCTCTTATGGGCAAAATAGTGACAAAAAGGCTGCTAGAGCTTGAAGGGCCATTAGATAATCATGTGGTACATCGAAGACACTACTTTTTAAAAGTTATTTTTTTAAGTTTATTTATTTTGAGAGAGCAAGCATGTGCATAAGTGGAGGAGGGGCAGAAAGAGAGGGAGAGAGGATTCCAAGCAGCCTTTGTGTTGTCAGCACAGAGCGCGATGTGGGGCTCAATCCCACAAACCATGAGATCATGACCTGAGCCAAAATCGAGACAGACGCTTAACCAAGTGAGCCACCCGGTGCCCCTAACGTAACGCCACTTGCGTAAGACCACACAGCGAATTAGTGGCAAGGCTTGGTATCTGTACCTGGTCTTGTGTGCCAGGTGAAGGGTCCATCGGCCACCGGTGGCTCCTGGGCGGGGTGAGGTGGGGTCCTGACAGTAGTTGGGACAGCGACCTCTGAGGGCTTTCTCTAGCCGCTTGCCAAACAGTTCTGTCCTTGGCCCTAAACCCTTTAACGTTCTATCAACAACTTGGATGAAGCCAAAGATAACTGCTTATCAACTGTGCAAATAACACAAGACTGCGAGGCCAGGCCAACATGTTGGAGTTACAGAATTGGGATCCAAATGATCTCAACAGGAAAGAATGATTGGTAGAATCCAACGAGATGAAATTTAACTGGAATACATGGAAGGTCCTGCATTTAGCTCCAAAACTAGATTGCAAAAGTAGAGAATGTGGTGGGAAAACGTGTCCAACCTCACCCATAATCAAAGAAATGCAAATTGAAGCAACCATGAGATAATCATTTTCTTTTATCAGATTGGCAGTGATTAAAAGAATTAAAATTCACCCAATTTGGTGGCTAGGGTGTGGGGAGATGGGTTCTCTCTCGTAAACCACTTGTGGGCGTATAGACAAAAACACCCTTCCTGGAAACTGATCTGGAAATATACAGCAAAAGCTACAGAATTGTACCATTTGTCCCAACAGCTTTGTGTATAGAAATGTATCCAATGACAAGTATGCAAAGATTTATGGACAAGGATATTTGTAAGGTCACCGCTAGGAACACTTTTGGAGGGAGCGTTCAGTTGGGGAATGGAAGTCATGGAGCCTCAGAAGGGTACCACACAGGTACCGTCAAATCCTTGATGCTGTAAGGAGGGAGAATTGGGGTCCTTTTAGCTCCTGAAGGCCAGGCCAGGGCTTTTTTTTTTTTTTTTTAATGTTTTTTATTTATGAGAGACAGAGAGACACAGTATGAGCAGGGGAGGGTCAGAGAGAGAGGGAGACACAGAATGGAAGACAGGCTCCAGGCTCTGAACTGGCTGTCAGCACAGAGCCCGACGCGGGGCTCAAACCCACAAACCGTGAGATCATGACGCTTAACCGACTGAGCCACCCAGGTGCCCCAGGCCAGGCCAGGACTTACATGAGATAGACGTGGCTTCGTATTATGCAGCAGATTCTAACGATTAATTCTGTTAAAAATTGGGATGGGCCGGCTGCCTTGTACATTTCCCATCGCTGGCAGATGGCCCTCCATCCAGGGTGGCAAAGAGGAGAGTCGTTGCTCTCAAGGTGTTGGGATGAAATGCTGGTCTCTGTTCCTTCCAGTGCAGAGGGGCAGTGAGTCTTTGCTGCCTTACATCATCAGAGGGTGGAGACACCACTCAGGATGAAGGTGGGTGGGTGGTCACACCAGGCTCTGCTTCCTGACACTGAATTCTGGAAATAAGGTGAGAAACCCTCTTGGAATCCATCTAGTGCCACTCTGACTGAGAGTCTGACCAGCCCCCCCCACCCCAAATCTTTTAGGAACATCTGCTGTGTATTTGGCTCTCCAGAGGTACACCTAAGGGAAGGTTTTGGCTGAGCCTGGAGAAAAGAAATAAAAGATGTGTGCTTCTTCTCACCAAATTATTCCCATTGTGTTTTGGCTTCCAGTAGACAGACCTACAGGGGAAGCATTCCACTGCTCCAATTATCCCTTTCCTCCTTTGAGTTAATTTCATCTGAATCTTTCTTTTTGTTTAAAACATTTTTTAATGTTGATTTATTTTTGAGAGAGAGGGACAGAGCACAAGTAGGGGAGAGATGCACACACACACACACACACGCACAGAATCTGACACAGGGCTTGAACCCATGAACCATGAGATCATGACCCAGATGGCTTAACTGACTAAGCTACCTAGGCACCCCTCATCTGAAACATTCAATCTGAGGGACGCCTGGCTGGCTCAGTCAGTAGAGCATATGATTCTTGATTTTGGGGTCAGGGGTTCAAGCCCCATGTTGGGTGTAGAGATTACTTAAAAATAAATAAACTTTAGGGACAGCTGAGTGGCTCCATTAAGCATCTGACTCTTGTTCTCATGATCTTACAGTTTGTGAGTTGGAAGCCCACATCGGGATCTCTGCTGTCAGCATGGAGCCCACTTCAGATCCTCTCTCTCCCTCGGCCCCTCCCCCACCCTGCTCATGCTCTCTCTTTCAAAACAAACAAACAAACAAACTTATTTTGAGGGAGAGAGCAAGAGTGGGGGAGGAATAGAGAGAGGGGGAGAGAATCCCAAGCAGGTTCTGTGTTGTCAACACGGAGCCCAATATGGACTTGAACTCACAAACTTCAAGACCATGACCTGAGCTGAAATCAGGAGCTACTGACTGAGCCACGGAGGCACCCCTACAAACATTCCTCGTTAACCCTTTACTGAGCCGTAACTGCGAGATGCTGTCCGGAAGTGACGCAGCAGTGGAGCTGGGAGTAGCCTTCCTCCAGCACCTCCGGGTGGTCAGAGCGAGCCTTTCCTAAGACAGCTCATCCCGTCACCAGCGGCAGCCCTCGTGGCCTTCAGCGCCCTGCACTCTGCTCGCCCGACGCCCAGGGTGTGTCCTGCCAAGACCCCTCACGCTGAGCCCAAGCCACCGGGCCCGTCATTTCTTCCAACTCATCACACTCCCTATAGCCATAGAGTTTCTAGACAGATTCTTTCTCCTGCCAGGAAGGTTCCGGGGTGCCCGCTCTCCTTCTTGTGCATTCTTTGGGTCTTAATTAATGCCCTGAGATGAATTGCTTCGGCTCCCCCCAATTCATGTGCAGAAATCCTAGCCCCTGCTGCCCTCCTCAGAATGGGACTGTATTTGGGGACCGAACCTTTAGTGAGGCCGTTAGGGTGGGCCCTAGTCCAATCTGACAGGTGCCTAGAGAGACACCAGGGAAGCAAGTGCACAGACAAAAGGCCGTAAGAGGACACGGTGAGAAGGTGGCCGTCTGCACGCCAAGGGGAGAGGCCCCAGAAGAAACCAAACTGGCCGACACCTTGATATTGGACTTCTACCTCCCAGGACTTCTGTTGGTTAAGCCCTCTGGCCCTGAGCTGACTAATACAGTTAAGGAGTTGTCCCCTCACGGCTGCTCTTCCCCACCCTGCCCCTGCTTCTGCTCGAGATGGCTTTCCTCCGGCACACGTCACAGTTTGCGAATAACCATTTATTTGGATGGTTATATATATGGCTATTGTCTGTACCCTTTCCTCAGGTCACAGACTCAGGGGAGCAAGGACACCTGTGCAGTTAGGGTCTCGGGCGTGTTTCAGGGCTTCTGCTCATGTAGGAGCCTGTTCCATACTGTTGGGTGACACTGAAGTATTGTTTTGCCAGCATTAAAAATGAGGCTGTTGAGGCTCTGAAAGGTTAACTTTCCTAAGGGTCACAAAGCAGCTAAGTGGCAGAGCAGGGCAGGAACCCAGCCCCCTACAGCTCTGGCTCTCAACCACGACATGACACTCTGATTTTTAAATTTTTTTTGGAATCTTAATCACCCGGCTGAGGTAGGGTTTGTCAGTTTCCTCCACTATATTCCTCTTTTCCTCAGTTCCTACCTGTCCGATTTTGAAGTGTATCTATTCACTCAATAGACACTTACTGAGCACCTCGAACATGCCAGCTTCTATCTAGGACTTGGGAACATGGTAATGACAAAAGAAACAAAATCGCTGCCTTCCCATAGAGCAGGACATCAAATAAGAAAACTATATGGTATATTAGGAGGCAATAAATGCAATGGATCTCCATGAGAGTGAGGAACTGGGGAGTCAGAATAGTAATTTAAGATCAGGAGGTTAGAGAAGGGGTCTTTTTGAGTAAGGACTGTTTGAGCCAAGCCTTGGAGGAGGTGAGGGAGGGAGCCCTGTGGATATCTGAGGACAAGTTCCTTGCAGAGGTAAAAGCAAGTTCAGTGTCCCAGAAATAGAAATAAGCCTGGAAAATGGCCCACGTGGCTCGAGTAAAGTGACTACTGGAGTCCCAGTTAGGAGAGGGGCTCAGCCAGGTTCCAGAACCTGGTGGTGGGGGCCATTTCTGGCCATGGTACACTCAGTGAGAAGGGGGTCTTTGGAAGGTCTTCACAGAGGAGCCACCTGATATGACTTTTAACAGAATTACTCAGGCTGTCATGTGAACGCAGACCTAGAAAGAGAGGGTAGAAGGCAGAACCTAGGAGACCAGTGAGGAGGCCATTGCAATAACCCATGTGAGAGATGATGGGGACTTGGTCCAAGATGGTGTCAGTCTTTTTGAAGAATAAGCCAATAGGATTAACCAATAGGACACATTGAATGTGGGATGAAGGAGTTCTCAAGGTTTGGGGCCTGAGAAGCTGGAAGGGTGGAGGTACCATTATAAAGAACACAGGTAGAGCAGGCTTTGGTGGGAAAACTGAGGAATTTCGCTCTAGATGGGAATTTGAGCTTGCCTACTAGGCATTCACGTTTCGATGCTAAATAAGTAGTTGCATATTCAAGTATGGAGGTTCAAAGGAGAGGACCAGGCTCTCAGCACAAACAGATGGTCTTTAAAGTCATGAAACTAAATGAAATCGCTTAAGATATTAAGTGAAAAGAGAGAGAAGGCCAAGGAGCCAGTCCCAGAGGGGCACTGCCTCATTTAGAGGTCAGGGAAAAGGGGAGGAACCAGCCAGTGAGATGGAGAAATAGGAGCCAGGAGGCAGCAGGAAACCAAGTGTGTGGTCCCACCAGCTAAGTGAATGAAGTGTTCGATGGAGGAGAGGGTGATAATTGTTTCAAATGTTGCTGATAGAGCAGATAAGAAGAAACGGAGTGTGCCCGGGGAGGGTACAGCGGGAAGAGAGCTAGAGACGCGAATATCTGCAGTCTTTTAAGGAGCTTTGATATTCGGAAAAAGGGAGAGAGATGAGCTGGGAGCTATAGGGAGAAGTAGAGTCATTAGAAGGTTTTCTTAGAAAGAAATCATATATGTTGCTTATGGGAAAGATCTCATTGAGGAGAAACAGGCTAAAAAGGTTAGTTCACTCTTGGCGCTCCGTCTACTGGGTCAGATTCTTCTTCCCACCAGATGCTACTTAAGTGATAAATTTAAGCCTTATCCGATCCCGTCTAGGGCAGTTTGAATTTCTACATTATTGGGGCCAGAGGCACATCGGAGATTTACGACCTTAGGTGAAAAAGTCTGTCCAAATGCACTCTGGGCTCTGACTCTGACTTTGGGGGTTCCCGGGAACCTTCCGCCCTCACAGCGCGACAGCGTCCCAGTTGCCATAGGAACCCGCGCCGCTAGCGCCCCTCGGGGCCTCCGCGCTCTTCCCAAACCTCACCAACGCAGCTGCGCGGTTCTCCTCCAATCGCGTCTCAGAGGCGGGGCTCGACGCGCCGTCTCCACGGCAACGCCTTTGCCCCGACCGCGCTTGCGGCTGCGGCACCGCGGGGAGGCGCGCTCGGATGACGCCACGCATCCGCGCCGCTTGCGTGACGTCACCTTGGCTCCGAGGAGGGCCCCTCGGACCTGCAGAGGTGAAAGCGAATCGCGCGTCAGACGCCGCGTGGGCGTGGCCTCAGGTTGGGGCGTCTGTGGCTCTTACACACCTAGTCGTGAGCGAGTGCGGTCAAGGGCGGCTCGCCGCTGCGCCTTTACTTTTTCCTGGGAAATCGTCGGAGATGCTGCGGTCCCATCCGGCTCTCTCGGAAGCTCTCTTGAGGGCACGTATCCGAGAATCAGACAATTCAGTCCCTTGTCGTCGGCATCTTACGGCTCCTGGTGCAGTCCTCGTAGAATCCATAATGCCGCTTACCAGTCCGAAAATGCTAGTTAAATTCCCAGATTGCTTTTGCCAGCAAGTTTCCTTAGCAGCCCATCTCCTTTTCTAAACCGGTGCTTCTCAGATCAGCAAGCAAAGTGTTTGGCTCTGGTTGCAAAGTAAGGGTAGCTAGACCTCCCACTGAGGGCCTCCGAATTTCTCCGAGTCAGGATTTGAACTTTGGAGGGCTTGAGACTTCTCTGGACTGCTTGTGGTCCTTTTCAGGTTTTTAGCCAGGATCCAGACGGTCGACCTGGCTGAGTAAAGGAGCTCCGGGTAAATGCAGTGTCACTGTTCTGAAACTTACGAAGCTGCCGCTTCTGTCCCGCCCAGTGCTGTCCCTGGGCACACAGTGATGATGACAGTCCCTGCCTGCAATGAGAACTCATTTCGTTGATTAATTCAAGAAACATTTGTTGGCCATCAACTTGTGTGCTAGGCACAGTTTAGATGATTACTGTTCATAGAAGGAATGAAGTGGATTTAGGATCTAGCATGTGGCTCCAAGTCAGATTTGATTTTGAGCCCTGGCTCTGCTCAGTGATGGGGGGGGGGGGTGCGTTCACATCCCCTCTGGACCTTGATTTCCTTATTTCTAAAAATGGGCATAATAATGCCTACCTGCTAAAGGTGACTGATAAGAGTTAAACCTCAGGCTACAGTTGGGGTGGGGGGAGATTTTCTTCCTATTTGCTGATGTTTCTTCCCTTCTCAGTCCCGGACTATCTCCAGCCATCCTCGGAGGACACTGCCACGGGTGCAAAACGGCCTCCTGACCAGTGCACAGCCTCAGACGTCGTCCACAGATTCAACTCAAATTGTTTTAAAAACAGCTCTTGCGCAGACTCTGCTTTCTGTGGGTCTGTGTGCTGAGGCAAAGTTATATTTAGGCAGAGCCCTCCTACCTCAGCCCCAAGAAAGCTCGAAAACCACCTAAGTCCAAAAGGAAAAAACAATCCCTTTTTTCAAGTGCATGGTGTCTTGAAGCCAAACATGTGCCGGTGTGTTGGAGGGTGGCCTGGGAGGTTGGGTCAGGTCCTGGGTCACTGTCTGGGGAGGGAGGAGGCACCGTCAGGGTTGGGGAGCGAGTGTCTGGCTCCGTTGTCACCACAGGCCTGTGGTTTCCAGCCCTGTCTGCATCCACGTCCCACTAAACAACAGTGGGAAAGCAAGCCGACTTGTACCCCAGCGGACACACACACACACACAAACACACACACACACACACACCCAGACATGCACAGCCTGCAGAGGAAGTGGGGCACCAGATGTTCTGGGTTTCCTGTTCGATGCTTCCACAGCTGGTCGAGTCTGTGGTTGTGGTTTGTCTGTCTCGGGCTCATGTGAGAGACAAAAGCTGGGCTGACGGGAAACCTCCCCTCTGGCCCCCCCTTCCTCAGCTCTAACTGATCAGTCACACGGAAACCTGGCAGGTCAGACATTTCCTGAAACACCCAGAGCCTGGATTCTCCCAGGAGGAGGCTGAATCCCCTGTGTCTGGGAAGCAGCAGCCGCTGGGCCGAGGGGCAGCCCTCACAGAACTAGGGGGGGACAGAGACATCTCTGAGTTGACTGTTCATAGAGAGCCCCGTCCCTGCTGGACAGAGCGAGGCTGAGGCCAGGCTGCTACGGTTACCAGTCTGGTGCCTGGCATAAAGCAGCCGCTCAGAAACTCTCAGCACAGGGAGAAGCAAACGAGGCACGGGGAACGTCTCTGGGGGCTGGATCTCAGAGCTCCCGCTGGCCCTCCCTTCTTATGAAGGCGTTGGAGTCAAACAGACAAGGGTCTGCACCATATCCGTGCCCCTGGTTTGCTGCGAGGGATCCTGCCTCTCTGGACCTGGTTTCCTCACCTGTAAAACGGAGACGGTCCTGTCTTGTCCTATTTCACAAATGTGTGAGGCCCAATGAGATGCGTGCGTTTGCTCAGTGAGCAGTCTTGTGCGTAGTAACTGCTCAATAAATGCCGGTTCCCTTTTGTCTTTGGAACACTGCAGTTTATTTAAGGATGCACCAAAAAAGCAAGCAAGGACACCAAGCAACCAAGGTACTAATCCAGGACAACCACCTGGTGGGGCAGTGGAGCAAGGGTACTGGCACCCAGTACTCCACTGAGTGGAGTCAGTACCCAAGGAGGGGGGATGAGGACGCTGGCAGACGGGGCTGGGGCTGCCCCGGGGGGCAGCACCCAGTGTCTTCCTCTGGGCATGGAGGAGGCTAAGTATCGGGCGGTTCGGGGGCAGAACAGGTAGGGTTCTCCACCCTCTAGCTCAGTAGTGATATTAATCGTTACGGTTGCTGTTCAGGCCGAACTTGGACCTGGGCCCAGGAACCCTGCCCTGAGTCCCAGCTTCCGACAGGCTCCCCTGTGGCCCTCCTCCAGCTGTAGCCATCCCTGGGCGTTGGAGGTGTTCCCAGCCAGCTATTGGCTCCAGCACTTAGAAGCCAGCTCTGCAGCCTTGGGCAAGTTACTTCACCTCTCTGTGCCTCCGTTCCCTCGTTTATGAAACGGGCACGATAATAACCATGTCGCCAGGCAGTCGTGATGATTGTGTGAGTGGATGTGTGTGGAGACTCCGAAGAGCTGCGGGCAGGTGCTCAGGGATCCTTCGATGTTGACTGTCGGCTGCCCAAACACACTGCATTCTCACAGCGACGCGACCACGGGTGGATTCCGTGACGCGTCCCGTCCCGCAGATGAGACCACGAAGCTCAGGGAGACGGAGTCAGTGTTGCGGGTTCGCACAGGTGGTGAGTAAGACGGGCTGGGACTTCGCTCCGGTTCTTTCTCACGGGTGAGGTTTTAACCACCTCCCGTGGCTGCAGTGTTTTTTCTTCTCGGGGCACTTCCCTCCCCACCCAAACCCCTGCCCCCCAGGATGCTCAGCCTCTTCCTGACTCCAGGACTTCACCCCTGCAAGTCTCCAGCTGGATTTCAGCTCTCAGGGCACGGCCTTGACTCCTGACTAGTATTTTCCCTGCGGAAACTTACCTCGCAGAGTGATTTCTTACAAGTAGTGGTTCCAGGCGGGGCGGGGAAGAGCCCGAGTTAATTCATCAGACCGTCTCCAGTGATTCTAGGACCAATTTGGATTTTAATGCAAAGAAATGGCTCTCTGGGGAGAACTGCACACAGAGCCGTTGTTGGCATTTTAGTTGGGGGGGTGGCCCTTTGCTATGCACTCAAATCCCCCCACTCTGGCGCCAGCTTCATCTGATTCGGGAGGCAGCGAGGGGTGGCACCAGGGCTCCCAAACTTAGTGTAATTACCGCCATGGGGCTTTGGAAACGCAGATTCCCAGGCTCCGTCTTAGTCTGAGAGGTGCATTTAGAGAAGTACTGGTATTGTGGTAAGAGACGCAAGACCTAAGTTCAAGTTCTTTAATGAGCTGTGCAGCCTCGGCAGCACGTTAAATCCTTCTGAGCGAGTCAGTGTCCTGGACTTGAGAGTCGGAATTAGGACTCTCTCGTGCCCCTCGTGGGGGATCACCAGTGAGAGAGCCCTGTGCCCTGTTAAATGCTTTGGGGTGTGAGAGAGGTGTGGGTGTTCAACCGAGCGCTGCAGAGACCTTCAGAGGAAGGCGTGGACCCAGGCCCGAGCTGCAGGGAGGTCCCCAAATCTCTGGTGAGATAGGAGCCCCTGAATATCCCCTCATAAGCACTCCTTTGGGGGAAGGCTGCCGGCCGAGCCCCTGCACGCTGACCTCTCACCCCCTGGGTCCCAGTGACTGAACACAATAGAAGTTTATTCCTCGCTCGACCCGTAGGTCCCAGCGGGCCAGCAGGTAGGGACACAGGCCAACAGGAGCTCTGTCCTGTAGCTACAGCATCTGGAACACGCAGCTTCCAGGGGCCCAGCGGCTGGGGAAGAGAGCCTGCAGGATGCGGCACAGGCTTTTTACTGCCTTGGCCTGACAATGACACTCATCCTTTCTGTTCCCTTCCATTGGCCCAAGCGAGTCACACGGCCCAGCTCGGACAAGCAGGGGAGCACATGGGGTATTGGGTGAGCATAATTGTTCCTGCCCCAGGACATTTGCAGCAGGAGGAGATCTGAAAACCCTGGGTCCAGATTTCCAGCTTGGGCACAGAGACCCCCACGTCTCTGTTGAGTGGCTCTCACACCTACATTCTGAGAGGCTCAGGTTTCTGGCGTTGTGGAGCGCCACTTTGTTTGAGAAGGTGGGTGTCCCCCAGCAGGCCAAGAGTGACCCTCAGGAGCTCCCAGGGTCCTGTGAGTGCTGGGAGGGAGGCTGCCACGGCCAAGGGGCGGCATGTCCAGCTGCCGACCCCACGGGCAGCCCTAGCACTCTGTGCAGCGGGCAGCTCAATGCAACACAAATGTCTTTGGAAATGGAGAACACTAGGCTGGAACCCAGCAATTTGGGGCACCGTTTTCTGGAGCACATGGCTTGGGAATTTGCCTTCAGAAATGTTTCATTCCTAGAGTGTCGGTGGATAAATGGCACTTATTTGTTTAACCTCAAATCAAGCCACAGCCCCCATTTCTGGGCTGATTTGAAAGGGTTGTTTTAAAATAGCTGAACAAGCCGAAAATCATGGGTCTAGGTTGCTGGAATGGCTTTGCAGAAAGCGGCGGGCTCAGGAAGTTCCTTAATTTTCCATAGAATGTGACGGGGAGGAGCAGGGAGGAGGGGAGGGGGCAGAGCCTGGCCCCTCTCCTGGAAGATGACACACTGGCTAGACTGTCTCTGCGGTGGGTTCAACCTTTGACCTGGCTCGTTTCGGGGTGGGGAGAAATCTGGAAGCTTCTTTTGTGAGGTCTTCTCTGTTGTTTGTCTGACCAGCCTCTACTTCCCCTGTTTCGGTGATAGGATGTCTCTGTCCTTAGGAGAACCTGGTCCGTTGGTTTAAGGCAGGGCTGACTCAGTGACGTAAGTGTCTAACTGATGGTCCGGACGGTGGCGTGGGGGAAGGCCTGCTCTGTAGCATTTGCCGATTTCCATGGTGTAAATACTCTCCCCATTGCCAGCTTCAAGCTGTAAATGTCACTTGACTGAACAGCCAGCCCTCACAAGCCCATCACTGGTGCTGATTTTACCCCATCCAGGAAATGGGCGCATGTCCATGAGATGCCTTCTCAGAGCCCTTAAGGGTTGTCACAGGAGACCGGCTCTACCCCCTTGGCATTGCTAAGTAGATAGGATGTTAATCCGGGGGTGTCGGCAGCTGTCTTGCCAGTCAGAGGGGGAGAATTGGTTTGAGAGAGAAAGGACACTCCCGGCGTCACTTGAACTCCTGAATCCAGCCATACCTGAAGCTGGTCTATTCACAAACCTTCCGGTTGTACACATCAGTATTTCCCCTTCTTTGCCCCAGTAGTGTGACTTGAGTTCCTCCCAGCTGCCAATAAAAATGCCACGAGAGGGGCGCCGGGGTGTCTCAGTTGGTTAAGTGTCCAACTTCGGCTCAGGTCATGATCTCATGGTTTGTGGGTTCAAGCCCCGCATCGGGCTCTGTGCTGACAGCTAGTTCAGAGCCTGAAGCCTGCTTCAGATTCTGTGTCTCTTTCTCTCTGCTCCTCCCCTGTTCACTCTCTATCTCTCAAAAATAAATAAATGTAAAAAAAAAAAATTAAAAAAAATGCCACGAGAAACACAAAGGGTCACCCTTAGGAAGCCAGTAAAACAGATGCGGTGCTTGTCTCCTGACTGTGGGGTGATTTCATGGGCGTCCACATCTGCCGGGACCCCACGGACTGTATACATTCGTGGGTGAAGTTCACTGTCAGTAGATTACCTCTCAGCTGCGGTGTTAAAAATGCAGATCGGGGTCTGTGTAGGGGTGGGTGGGAGTGGCCTTTTCCTTATTTAATTCTGCCAGGCAAAGGTTTGGGCAGGAAAAGAAAATGAAAGTAGGATAGGCACCGCTCACATCAACTGGTTCTTCCTCTGACCTGTAGCATGATTTATATCCACCCGCCCACATAGCACCGGGACTTCTTGGAGAAGCAGCAGAGGGAAGAAGGAGGGACGGAGGAAGGAAGGATGGAAGGAAATGGCTCTCTTGGAAGTGGGCAGAGGCAGAGTTCTTCCCATCTGACGCTGGGCGTTGTCGCCTCTGGAAAGCCCTGGAAACCAGCCCGAGCTCCCCTTAGCCTCCCATACCTGAAACGGTGACAAAAGAAAGCACGTGGGCCCAGCAGCATGTTGCCTGGTGCCCCTTTGAGAAGGAGTTGAAACAAACCTGATACAAACCCGCTCTTCCTTTTTATCTCTGGAGTCTGGGGGAGGGTGGGCTCCAAGACTGCAAAGGAGAGAGCCTACATGGGTGCCCAAGTCCCAGCCTCGGTCCTGGCTTAGGGCTCTGAGGCTTCTGGCTGACACCCCACCCCCCACCGCCAGCCCCCACCAGTTGCTCAGGGGCACCCAGGACGACATCTCGTCTCCCACACTGCCAGCTTAGTCATCAATGGGGCTGAGAAACAGCATTGGTAACAGTGGCTACGGCTACTTCTGTGAGACCGTTGGGCCGCCCACCCTGTGTTCGGCTCTACGGGCACGAGCCAGCTTCGTTTTCACAATCCTAGAGGTAAAGTCTCTGACACTTACACAGATGAGGGAGCTGATGCTCAGAGAGGTTAAGTAATTTGCCTGGGGTCACACAGCGAAGAGGAGGCATCGCTGGGTCTTAACTCGGGTCTGTCTGGCCCCAAGCCTGCCTCCTGTGACTACAGAGCACAAAGCGGAGGGGACTGCATTTGTCTTTCTCACCTCGTGGCACTGAATTCACAATAATCAGCCCCAAACGAGGCGAGCCATCCTAGGCCAGATGAATTCCACACACCTGCTGTGGGGGTGGGAGTGCCTTGGGCACCGTCACCGGGGTGGAGGTTTCCCGATGCCCCGATCTCCACCTGCACCCTCCCCACGGAGGTCCTGGGGCGATTACTAGGGGCGTAGGAGGGAGACCGCAGCCACTGGCTCGCCCGGAGACGGACACAGGTGCGGCTCCGAGTGCCCAGGTCCCTCCCGCTGGACCCTCCGCGTCCCTGCCAGCCCTTCCCTGACTGCTTCAGGGAAAAAACCCTCTTTGGCTGAAATGTCAGCTGGGTTCCAGGTTCTGGCCTGGGCTGGTTGGGCGCGGTGGATGGATGGAATGGGTCGTAGGAAGAGAGGTGTGGAGGGCGAGGGGGAGAGGGGAGAAGGAGGAGCGGATGGATGTGAAGTGGCGGGGTGGATGTGGACTGAGAGCAGGGGAGGTCCGTGAACTCAGTGGGAAGGATGGAGGCTGGAAGGCAGGGAGGGGGAGGCGCCCCCCACTGCCATCCCCCACCCGAGGCTGGATCGGAAAAGAACACCAGAGCCCTTAGAGCAGAGAGAGAACAGAGCAGAGTTATAAAACAGGTGTAAAGTGTTTGAAAATGGTGGTAAAACATGAGTGACCCGTGCGACCCTGTTCTTGGGGAGGGCCCAGGGTCCCCGGGAGGGGAGGGCGGGGCTGCCCCAGTTTGGGGATGAGTGTCTGCTTTCAGGTGGCTTCTTGCCACCGTCTGGGCGTGTCTGTGAGCCGCAGGAAGCCAGGTGGGGTGGCGGCCCCGCTGGGTTTGGGCTTTGTCATCTGGGGGGCACAGAGAGCAGCCCCGGGTCACTCAGCCCCAGAGAGCCGTCCTAGGCACCGGGCATGGGAGGTGTTGGTCATGATGCTCCTCCAGCCCTTCCGTTTACCGGGCAGTCACTATCTGTGTGACTGGCACAAGGCGCCCTCGGCTTAGCATGCGTTAGGTCATCGAATTTGCCCAGTAAGGAGGCACTGTGCCTGTAGGTAGGGAAACTGAGGCTCAGAGTTGAGTCTCCTACGAGGTAACAAGTGATGGACCCGGGTCATCCCCCTCCACCGATGTCCATGAGCAGCTTGTCACCCTGTCTCCATGGAGGGGGGAGGGGGGCAGGAGCCAAGGCAGGGGCTACAGCTGCTGGGGGCCTGACCTCTGACCCCGGGCAGCGGCTCCCTGCCAGCGAGGCTGATGGACCGGGAGTGCCCCGTGTATGTAAGCAAGTGCTGTGTGTGAGTGAGTGTGCGTGGGTGGGAGCATGTGCCGTGTGCACCGGAGCGTGGGCTGCGTGTGCGTGGCTGCGTGTGAGGCAGGAGCCTGCATTGTGAACGTGGGAAGGTGGGAGTCCAAGATGGTGGAGGAGAGGGTGTGCGTGCAGCTCTGGGCAGGAGCGGGACCCCCAGTCGGCCTACGGCAGGAAGTTGCTCGCCCTGCGTGTTCGTGTTCGTGTTGGACGGTGGCTATGGTCCCTGGGCCCAGCCGAGATGCTGTGGTCTCCATGGAAAAGTGGGAGCCTGGGAGGGAGGTGAGGCGGCCTGAAGACTTGAGGAGGGGCCTGGGTTGGGGCAGAAATGCCCCCAGACACTGGAGAATAATGGGGGGGGGGCTTTGCCTCCTGTCCCTAGGGACATGTGCCCACGAGGGACTGACTCGGTCCATCATCCGCCTGGCATCTCATTGCTTTTTCACCTCCTGGGCTCCCTGCTCGGGCTCTAACCTCAGCCCAGGGCCCCCCGAGCCGCCCGCCTGGGGCCCCCAAGCTGCCTGCCCTGGGACCCAGCCTCCCTCTGCTTAGTCAGGGGGAGCGCTGCCTTTGAAGAGGTTGAAGAGGCAGCCGCCACTTCATCTTCGAGAAGCCTTCCCACCCATGGTGCAAGGGGTTTCTCCCTTGTGGTTCCATCTGCTCGTTTGTGCAGATCTGAGCTCCCAACCGCTGTGAGCAATCTCTCGATTCTCTTCAGCCTCTGCGGCATCCTGGCCGGCGTGGCTGGGGCCGGGCTCACCGGCCAGTCGTCACCAGTGCGGGCTGGGGAGAGGCGCCCGGAGAAAGCTCGCTCCCGTGTTTCTCCTGATACCGTGCGTTAGGACTAAAGAGGGGGACACCAGTGTGGTCCCGGGTCACTGCGTCGTGTCGCGTATGGCAGCTGGAAATGTAAAAATTTGACTGCATCTGGAAATTTAAGACTCCTAAGAACGCAAAAGACTTGAGGCACGTGGATGGCTCGGTCGGCTGAGCATCTGACTTCAGTTCAGGTCATGATATCAGGGTTTGGGAGTTTGAGCCCCGCATCGGGCTTGCTGCTGTCAGCGCAGAGCTTGGATCCTCTGTCCCTACCCCTGTGCCCCTCCCTTGCTCACATGCCACATGCACGTGCTCGTGCTCTCTCTCTCTCTCTCTCTCTCAAATAAATCAACATTAAAAAAAGGTAAAGAAATGTGTTTAAAAAGACTTTTTCATGTGAAGATGTTTGCAGCAGTGTTATTTATAATAGTGAAGAACTGGAAACCTACCTACATATGCAAATTTGGAGAACAGCTAAATGGATAGTGTATCATGTACACATAAGTAGCAGATAGACTTTTAAAAAATGTTTATTTTTGAGGAAGAGGGAGGGGCAGAGAGAGAGGGAGATGCAGAATCCAAAGCAGGCTCCAGGCTCTGAGCTGTCAGCACAGAGCCCGATGTGGGGCTCGAACCCCTGAATGTGAGTTCATGACCTGAGAGGAAGTTAGATGCTTAACCAACTGAGCCACCCAGGAGCCCCAGCAGACAGACATTTTGGAAAATGCTGATGAGGCCTTGTTGGTCCCATCGGAAAGTTCTGTAACAATACAAAACGATTATAACTATGTGAAACATACACCCCCCCCCCCCATCTAGAATGGCTGTGCAGAAGGGACGGCGACATGTTAATGGTTAACAGTTACTTTGGGTGATTTCTAATATCTCCCTTTCACTTTTATAACAAGCATGAATACTCACACCAAGATTAATCATACCTCAATACTCTTTTTTCTTGTCTTGAAAGTCGTATTTATTTTTGGTAAAACAATCCAATAAGGATAAGAAGAAAATAAACGTAGTGACATTTTGTGTATTTCCTTCTAGTCCTTTCTCCATGCATATTTCCACATCTATAAATAGACACGTGGTTGACTAGGGAAGAAAAATCCCAAGGAATTTTGGAGGCATTCTCTCCGGGCTCGGAGGTCCCATTGGCCTGGGAGTCTCCCGTGTCTGGGCAGTTAGGCCACTGGCCCGGGCTTATAGGGCGAGAGGTGCTCCCTGCCCAGAGTCTCGGGCCAAGGGGAGCCCACCACTTTCAAACTGGGAGCCTCCCTTGGGAACCAACTTGTTGGTCCGCTGCCCAGAGGCAGCCCCACCTTCTCCACTGCCATTAAAGGGACAGCAAAGCAATCAGTCTGCTAATTAATCCTGACTTTTGCAAGTCTGGACTCCCCAACCAGTGGGAGACCTGCTATTTTCAAGTGGTTTGGGCAGTCATCTCTGTTCCATAGGTTGGCCAATCAACAGCAGATTTGGCCCTGGAGTTTTGGTGGGGTCAGGCTCTGTTTGGCCCCCTCCTGCCTTGCCCTGCCTGCTTAGCTGGGGACTCTTGCCCCAGGGCTTTGCCAAGGCCACTGCCCTGGCTCCCTGGGAATCTGCTAGCAGGATTCAGGTGGCCCTATAGGGCCGTGAGCTCCTTTACCCCCACAGTCTGGGCCAGCCTAACACCACCCTTGCCCTCCAGGACTGGGGCTTCCCCTCGCCCTTGATCTCAGGGAAAGTGGTGCCTGTGCCCTTCCTAGGAAGTGCCCTGCACCCTGGGGAGGGAAGGGAATAAAGGAGGCGGGGGGGGGGGGAGAGGATGAGGAAGCGTGTTTTCAGCATCCCTTCGAACCCGCCGCCCCCATCTCCTCCCTCTCCCCAAGTCCCATCCTGTGGCCACATCTGCCGCCGTGAATAAGCTGGTGTGATTCAGAGCTTCTCCGTTCCGTCCACACCCTCCTCCGTCCCCTGCTCCCATCTCACCCCCACCACCCCAGCCTCTCCGGACCTTTGTGATCACCACAGCTGGGTTTCTGTCTTGGTCAGAGGGGAACATGAATCAAGAGTCACTGGGCTATGCCCTGAGCCCAGTCTCCTTCGCGCAGTCTGTTTCCACTTAGAAGGCAAAACAGGTCGGGCTGGCCAAGCCCTGCTTGCTGGGTCAGGGTGAGGACAGGGTGGGGAGGCCGGGCTGGGGACCAGGGCAGGGGTAGGAGGGTGGGATGAGGGCACCCGGTGATGCCATCTGCACTGCCCTCCAGCGCCTGGCGTGGGACCAGGCACACGAGGCTCTCGGGAGCATTTCTGCAGAACAGACACTCATCCAAGCCCCAAGGGGACATCGTGTGAGATACGGTCACGATCTTATTTTTCAGTGATGGGAAGGAATGACTTGTGGTCATTCTCTGAAAGCCTACATCTATCCAAAAAGCATCTGCTAAGCACCCAGTGGGTTGGAATTTGGGTTTTGCTTTCAAGGGAAATCTCTGTCATCCTGTTGCCGAACAGCCACCCAGCCGACTTGGAGCGCCGCTGTCTCTCACATCTTGGGCTCTCAGCCCCGCGGGGCAGGAAAGTTATGCTCTAAAAACATGGCCTTGTGTCTAGGGCCGATGGGTTGGAATTTAAACAAGCTGCTTGGCAGACCTGAACCACTGGGCTGGGGTTGGGCCCTTCCGATTTCAGGGACAGAAGGTCCACTCAAGCTTTCCTCAGAGACTGGGGGGGTCACTGGAAGGGGGTCAGTGCTGCTGTCAATGCTGGGAGGGGCCTCCCCTGGCCACCCCAACCAGGGGGCACTGCAGTCCCAGTCCTGGAGGCCCGATAGCCCCTCCCCCTGCCGATGGAAGCCTCCCCCTATCAGGTGAGAGAATGTCCCACCCTCCCACCTGGGGGTGTGGCCAGGGCTCTGAGCCTGCCAATCAGGGCACCCGCTCACCCCTCGGGCCGCAGCGACTGGCTCAGGACTAAGCACATGACCCAGGCTGGTCAAGGAGAAGCCTTCCGGGCAAACTTCTGCGGGCAGCGGCTCCTTCCCCGGGGGCCACTGAATCGGAAGGATGACAGGCTGTGGGTTTCAGACGACCCTCATGATGCGCTCCTAGAGAAACCTTAATCTTACAGATGTGGAGAGAGACGGAGACCTGATTATGTCATTTGAACTCCTGGATCTTGATGTCCCTGAAGCGGAAGCCCGCCCAACTGTGAAATTTTCGGATAAAGCTCACAGATCCGCCCCCCCCCCGCCCCGCCCCCTGCCAAGCCAGTATGAATTGTGTTTCTGGCTATTAAGTAAGGGACAGGCCCCCAGTTACTGCTGCTACTTGGCCTTGCTGGGTGTGACTTGAGTGTCCCCCCTGAGGAACCGATTCTAGTTGATTTTTATTTTTTATTTTATTTAGTTTTTGAGAGAGAGAGAGAGAGAGAGAGAGAGAGAGAGAGAATCCTAAGCAGACTCCACACTTAGCACGGAGCCCAATGTGGGGCTCAATCCCATGACCCTGGGATCATGACTCGGACTGAAATCAAGAGTCAGAGGCCTAACCAACTGATCCACCCAGGCGCCCCTCAAGCTGATTTTTAAAATATAGGCCTGGGAGTGCCTGACTGGCTCAGTCCACAGAACATGTGACTTTTTTTTTTTTTTTACATTTATTTATTTATTGAGAGATAGAGTGAGACAGCATGAGCAGGGAGGGTCAGAGAGAGAAGGAGACACAGAATCTGAAGCAGCCTCCAGGCTCTGAGCAAGCATTCAGCACAGAGCCCGACGCGGGGCTCGAACCCACCAACTGTGAGATCATGACCTGAGCCGAAGTCAGATGCTCAACCGACTGAGCCACCCAGGCTCCCCGTGACTCTTGATTTTGCAGTCCTGAGCTCAAGCCCCATGCTGCTGGGTGTAGAGAATATTTTTTTTTTAAAAAAGTAAAAAAAAAACCTAGTCCTGGCATAGAAGGTCTTGATCCAGATTCTTTCTGCATCTTCATGGGCCTCCAGGCCCCCAACACACACACACACACACACACACACACACACACATACACACACACACACACACCAGCTTCCCGTGGCTGATGTCAGTGTGGCAGACAGAATAATTGCCCTCCAAAGATGTTCTCACCCCAGTCCCCAGAACCTGTCATTACGTGACCTCACATAGCAAAAGGGACTTTGCAGATGTGATTGGAGTTAAGTATCTTGAGAAGGGGAGACTGTTTTGGATGATCGTGGGCCCCGTGTAATCTCAAGGATCCTTATCAGAGGGAAGCGGGAGGGTCGGAGTCCGAGAAGGAGATGGCGACAAGAGGGACGGAAGAAGCAGGAGTGAGCTGGGGATGAGGCCAGAGCTGAGGACTGTGGGGGGGGGGTGGCCTCTGGAAGCTGGGAAGGCAGGGCCACAGGCTCCCCTCAGCGCCTCCGAAAGGCCCTCTGGGCTCCCCAAACTCTGATGCTAGCCCAGTGTTAGTCTGCGTGGCCCGCCACAGCAAAATACCGCAGGCGAGGTGGTTTAAACAGTAGAAATGTAGTTTCTCACAGTTCTGGAGGCTGTGAATTCAAGATCAAGGTGCCAGAATTTTGGTTGTGGGTGAGGGCTTTCTTCCGGGCTTGTAGAGAGCTATCTGCTCATTATGACTTCACATGATCTTTTCTCTGGTGTCTTTCCCTCTTCTTACAAGGACCCTCATCTTATCAGATTAGAGCCACCCCCTGAGGTCCTCATTATACCTTAATTATTTCCCTAAAGGCCCCTTGGGTGTTTGGGCTTCAACATGGGAATCTGGGAGGAGGGACACGAATCGGTCCATAAACACTCAGTGAGACTGATTCTAGACTTCTGACCTCTGGAATCGTAAAAGAAAACCAACCCCATGCTGTCTTGAGCCACAAAATCTCTGTTGGTTGGTTCCAGCGGCCACAGGACGCTTGCACGTTCCGCCAGCAGTGCTCTGCCTCACCTTCCCACATGCCGTGCCTTCTGCTTGGCGCTCTCAGCTGGCTGGCTCTTACCAGGCCTTTGAGATTCGGCTCAGGTGTCCATCAAGTTTTCCTTGGCCCCATAAAATCTTCCATATATATGTCTGTGTGTCTTCCCTTCCCCCAAAAACACCTGGCTCCCAATCCTCCACCAACAGGTGTATATTGAGCCCTCGCTGTGGACTCCACAAAACCCAATGCTCTTGGAGCTTTTGTGCTAGTTGGGGAGCAAGACTCGGGGCCAGAGGGCAGCATCCCCACCTGTGTGTGTCTCCCCAGCACCTGGCAGGGTCAGGCACATGGTGACCCTGTAGCAGTTAAACTGATGCCACACCCAGGGCATGAAGGACTGGGTGCCCGTCTGAAAGAGGCCCCGCGTCCTGGGCCACACCTTCGCACACATCCCTCTGACTGTCATTCTGGAAAACGTCTATACTGGGGTCTCAAGGCTGGCAAATCAGTCACGGGTGCTTTGCTGGCTCTGAGTTGTCTGGGTCCTACCCCGCTTGCCAAGGCTTCTCATTGCTCAGGCGGCGTCCCCAAGGCCAGCTCTGCGGTGAAGGGCACCTGTAGCCCGTTCATCAGGCTTGCCCCCACTGTGTCCGCTCTGAGCTGGCCTTCTCCTGGCCCCGCCTTCCCCGAGCCTGGTGGTTCTCAATGTGCGAGATCCCTCCCTCCCCCGCGCCCCACGGACGTTTGGCAGTCGAGACATTTTTGGTGGCTGTCATAACTCGGGGCAGGGGGCGTGCCAGTGGCATTTAGTGAAAAGAGGCCAGAGATGCTGCTAAACATTCCTGAGGGCCCAGGACAGCTGCCTTCTGATACAACAGAGAATTGTCCAGCCCCACATGTCCGTAGCCCAGAGTCCTCTTTTTCAGGAAAAGGTGGGCAAAGGTCTCCTGTACCGTGTCACGGTGGTGCCCTGGCCAAAGGGCTCTCTGCCACCACCTTATCTTCCTTTGAAGGCTTTCTGCAGAAACTTTGGTCTGGTGGATTCTACACACTGGGGCCGTGGTGTCTGGTGGCCACACCGGATTGAGGGAGGTGTGTTCGTTTCCTGACAACGAAGCCCCAAGCCCCCCCAAGTCCCTGCTCATCCCGGCCCCGCTCCCGTGACTGGCGCAGGTGGAAAGGGTGCGCGCCCTTGTCCTGTGGCCTCTGTGCCTGATGTGTGACCTCAAGGCACGTGAGCCCATCGCGAGCGCCGCAGGGGAACGAAGCGTGACTCCACTGGCATCTTGGAGCTGCCTTGGACTGGCTCGCGGGAGGCGAATGCTTCATTTTCAGGAATTTGTGGGCCGGTTGGTACATAGAGCTATCATTAACAATTCAGTTACCAGGTAGGGGCGCCTGGGTGGCTCAGTCGGTTAAGCATCTGACTTCAGCTCAGGTCATGATCTCGTGGTTTGTGGGTTCACGTCCCGCGTCGGGCCCTGTGCTGGCAGCTCGGAGCCTGGAGACTGCTTTGGATTCTGTGTCTCCCTCTCTCTCTGCCCCTCCCAGCCTGAAGCTCTGTCTCTCTCTGTCTCAAAAATACATAAACATTAAAAAAAAATTAAGAAATTCAGTTCTACAAACTTATAATTAAGTGAATTACATTGAAAACAAAGCTAATAGATACTCAAAACTTATCACTTCCTGATTATTTTATTATTGTTTTTTTAGAAACAAGGCATAATTTTATTCACGGCCACATGCTTTTATTATGGCTGGGCCAAACCTGATCTCCCTGGTGTTAAGGAGCAGAGAATGGCCCCGAACAAAGGGGACAGTGAGCTGATATGGACAGAACATGTCATCATTTAGTTAACCAATTACAATTCACAGTATTCCTTGGTAACCAATTACATTGTAATACACAAATGTTAGTTTTGGCGGGAACCTATCATTTTAAGGTTCTTTGTCCCTTTAGAATGACCAATCATAGTTAGACACCTAAGATACTGCAAGAGACAGTAACCAGGTGACTTTCACCTGTGGACTTTGCTTCAGCCAGATCTTAGGGTGGGGTTCCTTAACACTGACTATTTTATTATTGTCTCTGCTCTTGAGGATATTTATATCTACGGGAAATACTAGGCACCTCTTTTTAACTCCACGTGTAGGAATACCACTCTAGCAGCTTGGAATCAGCCCTGGTAGAAGCATTTCCATCATGGAAATTGATAAAATGCTCTTAGGACTCTTTTTATTGTTCTGCTGATTTTCTAGATGTAAGACAGTGATGTAGAGAAGGGTAAAAATGCAGATTAAACCTGCAGGTGAGTTGTGTCTCTGCACATTCCCTGTGAATCACATACAAAAAAAACTAAGGACAACTTCTTTCAGTATTCAAACACTATTATCCCATTCAGGAGGGAAGTGTTGTTCCAATAAGCATCATCATGGTCTCACTTTCCCTTAGTCTTTCATTTCAGTGGAGACATGGGGGGCCCCTGGCTGGCTCAGGTGGTTCAGTGTCTGATTCTAGATTTCGGCTCAGGTCATGATCTCATTATCGAGAGTCCAGCCCTGCCTCAGGCTCTGTGCTGACAGTGCAGAGCCTGCTTGGGATTCTCTCCCTCTCCCTCTCGCTCTCTGCCCCTCCTGTGCTCACTCTCTAAACTTTTTTTTTTTAATGTTTATTTATTTGTGAAGGAGAGAGAGAGAGACAGAGTGTGATTGAGGGAGGGGCAGAGTGGGAGGGAGACATAGCATCCGAAGCAGGCTCCGGGCTCGGAGCTGTCAGCAGAGAGCCTGACTCAGAGCTGGAACCCATGAGCCATGAGATGATGACCTGAGCTAAAGTCAGATGCTCAACCGACTGAGCCACCCGGGCACTCCTAAATAAATTTTTACAAAAAGAAATATAGGGGCGCCTGGGTGGCTCAGTCGGTTGGGCGTCTGACTTTGGCTCAGGTCATGATCTCACGGTTCATGGGTTCAAGCTCCGCGTTGGGCTCTGTGATGACAGCTCGCTCAGAGCCTGGAGCCTGCTTCAGATTCTGTGTTTCCCTCTTTCTCTGCACCTCCCCTGCTCACACACTCTCTCTCTGTCTCTCAAAAATAAATTAAAAAAAACTTTAAAAAGAAAGGGAGACATCAGTTAAGCATCATACCCGAGCCCCCCTCTTGGAGCATGTGATCTATTTCTTGGCTGGGCTGGAGGGAAGTCAAGCACTTTTTCGGAGGAAGATTAATAATGACCTATGTGCATGTATTTGGGGGGCCATGTCCCCTGTGGAACATCTGACAGCACAGCAGGGAACATGAACCTGGGCGTGGACATGCTTCATGCAGGGAGAAGCTTCCATGGGCTCAGCTCCATTACCAGCCCTGAGACTGGAGCTCTGGGGGAAGGAGATGTGCGTGTCGAAGCTGAGGTGGGCACTGATTCTTATGATCTTGGCTGGAGAGGCCACTCTCCCTGCCCACCGAGACACCTCGGGAGAGGGGACCAATCTCGGGGCCACGTGGCACACACAGAGCTGTGCCCTGGGCACAGGTGAGCATTAGAGATCCCGAGGTGGGGGAGCCTCCTGGTTTGGGACCTGCCCAGTTTGGGAGGTGGCCCAGAAGCCCCAGGTCTGAACAGGTGGGCATGGGAGGTGTGAGCCTGGGGAGCCTCTTGGGGGTAGGGGTGGGGGTGGGGAAGACCTTGAGGGGCACACTCAGAGTGAGTCCAGTCTAGCCGGCAAACAGACACTAGCCTGGAGCTGGGCACCAGGTCATCTGCACTGAGTCACGCATTCGTTCAGGCCAGCACTGACCTGGGCACAGCCACCCAGCTGATCCATCTTTCCGTCTCTTGCTGAGAACGTGTTCTACACACAGGCGGGCAGCAGCTGCAGAGCAGGGCCGGAGCTGGGGGTGGGGTGGTGTGCACAGGGCTGGATGGGGAAGGGTCACAGTGACCGCTGCGAACAGTGAACTCTGAGCCCAGCTCTAGCGCTGCTGTTTTACCAGTAAAGCCCATAAGCAGATGTTTGTTGAGTGAGCACCGGGAGACAGGGAACTCACTCCTGAACTTCTAGGGGGAAGGAAGGAAAGGTTCTGGAATGTCTAATGAAGCTTCATGAGCATCATTCTTGGAGGATAAGCCAGGCAGGAATTTCAAAGTCTGCAAGGGCCCCCCACTCCCAGGCAGAAGCTAAAAGGACCACACTCTCGGGAGGGCCAAGCTGCCTGGTAGGATGATTGTTTCCGGGGGGCGTGGGGGAAGGTCTTTCTAAGATGGTGCACCTCCTGGCTGGTGAGATCGGCCCTGGGGGGTACTGGTGTGTTCAGCAGGGCGGCAGAGTGAGTGCTCAGACTTTATGTAAATGGCCCAAAGGCAAAACTTCCTGGGGCATTTCCCACCCTCCTTCTAGTGGGGAGCCCAGCACTGTTCCACACACCTACCCCTAATGGAGCCAGATTTAGCAAGTAAAATAGGACTCCCAGCTCAGTTTGAATTTCAGGTAACTTTTTAATCTAAGCATGTCTCTTGCAACGTTTCACAACTCTAAACCCCCCAGGCCGACCTGAACTTGTCCCCGGGCCAGCACGCTTTCTCCCCAGCCATCCCCCTGTGCGGGCTGCCCCTGAGAGAGATGGGCTGAGCCATCACCGAACCAGGGATCCGGGGTCAGATCTGGATGCAAGGAGGAGCCCAGGATCTGGAAGACATAGAGTAGCGGAGGGGTCAGGTCAGAGCCCTGTGACGGCAGAGCGGGATCTGGACTGGGATCGGGCCTCAAACTCCGTAACTCCCACCTGCTAATGGGCGTGCTGGCCCCCGGCTTCTCTGAGCCTGTGTCCCGTCTGTCAGATGGGGATAATAAAACCTCCACAGCAGGTCATGGCGGTTACAGGGGATGGAGGACACTCAGCACAGGGCCTGGCAGAGAGCGAGTGACCACACACTTACCGATTACCATATATAGCATATCATGTCATTATGCAATAATTACCTACCACAGTAATAAACCATTATCCTTCTAGATCGGACTTTTGTTTTGCTTACTGTTATACTGCCAGCATCTAGAACGGTGCCTGGAACATGGTAGGTGCTCAATGGCAAGACTACACCATGGGGATGAGAGCTTTGGCTCCAGCATCCCTGAGGTCGGTCCGGCCCACTCCCACCTGATCAAGCCACCCAACGTTACCCTAGTGATAAATAAATGAAACACATGGGAATGCAGAAAACCCAGGCTGAAATGTGTGGCTTCATTTCCGTCAGGTTCTGGGAAGTCAGACCTTTCTGACCTGGAACAGGAGGAGGGTGGCCTCCCGGGGCGTCTGGGAATCCTGGCTCATCATGGCTCCATGGGGATGGAGCGTGTTGTGATCCCAGCCCTGCTCAGGCCACCCGGCAGATGGAGATGAACCTAGGAAAACAACTGCAGGAGAGTGAGCCACAGTGTCTGTTCTCAAATTCCCTCTGTCTGCCCAGGATGGCAGCAGGGCCCCAGCTCTGTGCCTGGCTGGCACTGCCCAGGACACAGCATCCCTCAGCCCAAGGGATGCAAGTTCCTGGGACTCCGAGACACCCCACTGAGCTCCTGACCTCCCACTGGGAACCTGCTTCTTGCTCAGTTTCCACCTCAGACAGCGGCACCTCTGCTCTCCTGGATCTCCTGCCGGAAACCAGGATTTCTCTCGACCCTCGTACACCCTCTTCTCCCCACGTAGAAGCCGGCACCAAGCCCTGTGAGTCCTGCCTTCCAAGTGTCACCTGATTCTTTCCACACTCACTGCCACCATCCTGCTTCCTTCCCACTCAGCTTCCCGGTTCGGGCCTCCTCGACGATCACCTAAATATTCATGCCAATCACAGACTCCTGAATATCGAAACACGTGCCTTCTCAGATCAAGGACAGTCGGCTGCGTGACCCAAATTCCATTTTCATACCCAGGAATTGAACTCTGATGCGGGAATGGTCTAGAATGTGCAATCCATGATTTAATTCTCCAATCGTCCCTAAAATTTGTTTCTGTCTGTATTCTGCTTCAATCCAGGATCTAACCAAGAATTACACAGCTGTCCGGTTGCACGTTGCTCTGGTCTTCATGATCCCTCTGGTGGCACCCGGACTTATCCGGCCAAGCCCTCATCCTGGGACATCTTCAACGAGACAGCAAACTCCCTGAGGGCAATACTGAGCCTGTCTGGGGTCTGGTGGTGCCCCCAGTTCCCTGGCGTATGGAGAGCATCTTGTCAACTAAAAAAATTTTTTTTTAACGTTTATTCATTTTTGAGAGACAGAGCATGAGCAGGAGAAAAGCAGAGAGAGAGGGAGACACAGAATCTGAAACAGGCTCCAGGCTCTGAGATGTCAGCACAGAGCCCAGTGTGGGGCTTGAACCCACAAACCATGAGACCATGACCTGAGCCAAAGTCAGAGGCTTAACCGACTGAGCCACCTGGGTGCCCCATCCTGTCAAT
Organism: Suricata suricatta; assembly: GCF_006229205.1. Lineage (NCBI taxonomy): Eukaryota > Metazoa > Chordata > Mammalia > Carnivora > Herpestidae > Suricata > Suricata suricatta. The sequence continues at coordinate 135,330,701 of NC_043707.1, forward strand.
ATGTTCCAAGGTGACTCGAGGAGATGACACACATTCTGGGTGCTCAGAACTGTCCTTTCTTGTAAAATTTGCCTCTTGTAAAGGGGGCACAGCTAAGGAAATATTTTGAACTCAGACTGCCGTTCAGTCTAAACCGTGGGGTGTGTGACCCACGAGAGGAGCGAGGACAGCTCATCTTTGTTGTCCTTTTAGAGCAGAGGAGGCAGAAGGGGACAGCCAGGCAGGGGTGTGGAGAGAAGGGCCACTGTGCAGCATCCTTCTGACTCCAGACCTTTAATGGCCGGGAGGTCCGGGAGTTTCTGGGCCATCGAGAATGTCCAGGGAGACCCAGCGAATGCTTCCTGGATAGTGGGCTCACCGGGCCCCTCGCTGGCCCAGCCCTGGAACGGGCAGGGAGAGTGACACACTGGCTACAACAACAATGACCCGGGCTGGGTCTTTGGAGGGGCAGGAAGGCCTTAATGGCCCTGTGAGACGGAGAGGTCATTCAGAGTCACCAATATTTATTGACACAGCCGTGACTGTCCCTGGGACAGCTGTGAATCAGAGGAACTACCGGGAATAGCACTCAGAGGCCAGACTCACACTGTCTGACCAGCGGCCGCCGCGTCCTCTCCCCCCACCCCCTCCCCCAGCCGAGGGGCAGGAGCCTCTCTGGGGCCCGTCCTGCCCAGGCGCGGGGACTGCCCATGCGGGCTGGACACAGCAGGGTGCCTGCTCCTGTGGCCTCCCGCACCCTGCCAAGACGCACTTCATTCCTTCACTTGCTCAGTACATCTTATTGAGCGCCTACTGTATGCCAGCCGGGATTCTAAGCACTGAACCATCTACATTTCTGAGCACTTACTGTGTGCTAGGTATGATCTAGATACTGGGTTCTAGTTATTTGTCCTTTTTGGGGGGGCACCTACTCTGTGTGCGTGTGCCCGGGATGGTATGGGAATGCTTGCCCAGGACAGTTCAAAGTGGTAAAGCCCAGAACGAGGCCCTGCCCTCACTTCCTTTGCATCCTGACAGTATTGCCACAGGGGTCTGTGTGCCCCAAGGTCACCCTGATGGTGGGGGGGGGCAGAGCCTTGAGGGGGTGGCCCAGCTCAGCCCGGGACGGGCATCCAGCCCTGGCCACTTGCAGGCCGTGCAGCCAGGCTGGCCGCGGCTCTCAGCAGAGCAGCTCCCGTTGCTGGGAGACACTGTAAGAAACAGTGCTGGCTGTTCCGCAAACCTGGCGTCACCCTTGGCCCCAAAGCCCCTGCAAGGAGCCCAGTCCCCTTAATGAGAACCTGCCGGCTTGGCCGTGGCCCTCCCCAGGCCTGAGCTGACTTCAGTGGCCGTAAACCTTGCAAAAAGCCCTTCCTGTGTACTCCCTGGGGTTACAGCCTGCAGGAGCTGGAGGGGCGAGTCACTTCCCCTGGCCGGGACCTGGGCAGGTGCAGCTGCGGCCTCAGGCCTCCCAGATGGGGGAGCGGGGCGGGGGGGGGGGGGGGGGGGCCCCGGGGGGGGGGGGGGGGGGGGGGGGGGGGGGGGGAGGAGCACCGGGCTGTGGGACTGGCACTCTGGACCGCGCCTCTCCAGGCCTGGCATGTGGTGGGCACTGGGAAGGGTCTGCCGCACAAATGAGGACACCCCTTCTCCGGCCGTGGCTGAAGCCTCTTCACGCCTTCTTGCTGCCCCAGCCTGCTCCCGCCCAGCTGCCCAGCCTGTGAGGGTTGGCTGGGGGTGGGTGGGGGGCGGTTTCCGGGTCCTTCTCTGGGCTTCCAAGGCATCTGTGCAGACACCCGGAATCCATCCAGGGTAGGGACAAAGATTTTGTCCATCTCTGCATCCCAGTGCTCGCCTCCTGGGTCCTGGCTCTGGCGAGAGAGAGCCACGCCTCTTCCCCGAGGATGTGGTGTCAAAGGCCAGCTTCTCTCCCGACAGACCCCCAGAGGCTGGAGCGGCCTGGGCCATCGGAGTCTCTGGCCAGGTGGATCGGATGCGTTCCAGCTCATAGGCAACTGCCGTCCAAGCCCGGGCCGAGGTTTCCACTTGGAGAAGGTCCCCACGACTGGGCTGGCTGAGGACCGGGTTCGGAATCTCTGACTAATCCCAGCTGTCCGACCTCTGGTCCCCAAGTGCAAGGTTGCCGCTGGCACTAAACTCTCACCCCCAGGTTCTCCTCGGCCCTGCCTGGTGAAACGTGGCCAGGACTAGGCCTGGGCATGGCACCCCGAGGTCTTCTGATTCCCTTTTTGCACCCCAAAGCCCATGCCAGTTTGCAGAAAGCCACAGTCCCTGCCTCCAAGAACTGTGTACATTGGCTCCCAGAAGGGCCAAGCCCTCTGCATGTGCTCTTTCCCCAGCTCTGGGGTGTTTATCTGTGCCAGGGGCGGTGGGGTGCCCTGGGGGGAGTCCAGAGGGAAGGCTTGGGCTCCTGTGACTCAGCTAGGGCCTCCAGCTGTGGATGGGCTGAGCTACTGGGCTGGCAGCTGGCAAAAGACGGCTCTACTTGCTTGAGGCACCAAATAGCAAACAGGGAGGGTGCCTTTCTAACCAGAGTGCCAGCATGATCCTCCTGGGGAGCGGGCGGTTTGAAGGTGGCCTTGGACTTCAGGCATGGGCAGCACCTTGCTGGGGCCCTGTGGGTGGGGTCCCCATCACCCAGTGTGTGCAGCCCTGGCTGGTCCCAGTCACCTTCTCCAGGGCCAGACAGCTCAGCTCATGCTGATTATTAGTTACTAACTTAATGAGTGACCCTCCTGGGCAAAGCAGGGAGGGGATAGACTCTGGTCACGATGCTAAGGAGGAGAGGAACCCAGTATTTGTTAAGCACCAACTGCATGCCTGGCCTGGTGCTTGATGTTGGGGATGGAACAAAGGAGAGGCAGCGCCTGGGGCTGGGAGAGGGCGGGGAGGGTGGAGTCCAGGCTGTGGGAGGCCCTGGGATCAGCTGGGAAGGGGGAGGCAGGTCCCCTGTCCTTGCTGGTGGTGTTGGCCAGTGTATTCAGAGGATGAGGTCGTTCCCAGAAAAGAGGGAGGGGTGGAGGAGAGGAAGTGGGGTCCGGGCTGAGGCCACCACTGTGCCCTCCCCCCCAGCCTCTTCCCAGCTCTCCTTCCCGGCTCCAGGCCCCCTCTCCTCCTGTCCCCGCTGTGATCCTAGCAGAGGCTGTGGAAAGGTCCCAGACCCCCCCCCCCCCCCGGGCCACCTGCCTCCTGGCCTCAAGCGTTCCCGTGTGACTCAGGAGGGTGGAGACACAGCC
>NC_043707.1:135334036-135349045 GCF_006229205.1 Suricata suricatta
TTGAACCCTGTTTCCACTCAGGAAAAACCTGGCTCGTCCCCGGGTGCACCTGGCGGGCCTTGGCCAGGGGCCCATGCCAACTGCTGCGGTGCCTCGGCTCATACACCCCAAAAAGGGCCCCCGAAGCTCAGCCACCTCTCCTTTTAACTGGAGAGTCATTTAAAATCTCTCCAGGGCTGCCTGGCTGGCTCAGTCAGTGGAATGGGCGACTCTCGATCTCAGGGATGCTGGTTCCAGGCCCCATGTTAGGTTTGGAGATTACTTAAAAAAAAAATTAGGGGGGCACCTGGTGGCTCAGTCAGTTAAGCGTCTGACTTTGGCTCAGGTCATAATCTCACGGTTCCTGGCTTCGAGCCCCGTGTCGGGCTCTGTGCTGACAGCTCAGAGCCTGCAGCCTGTCTTCAGATTCTGTGTCTCCCTCTCTCTCTGACCCTCCCCTGCTCATGCTGTCTCTCTCTGTCTCTTAAAAATAAAAATAAAAAATAAAAAATAAATTAAAATTAACTTAAAGGGAAAAATATCTTAACATTTTTTTAATGTTTTTTATTTATTTTTGAGAGACAGAGAGAGACAATGCAAGCAGGGGAGGGTCAGAGAGAGAGGGAGATGTAGAATCTGAAGCAGGCTCCAGGCTCTGAGCTAGCTGTCAGCACAGAGCCCAACGGGGGCTCGAACCCACGAACGTGAGATCATGACCTGAGCCGAAGCCGGACACTTAACCGACTGAGCCACCCAGGCGCCCCCCCCAAAAAATCTTTCCAGTTGCTGGGTCACCGGGGCCTGGATGGAGGATTCCACGCTCTGGAAACCTTCTAGGGGACAAGCCCACAGGACAGGAGACACCCTCGGGCTCCCAGCCCCCCAGGACCTGCTCCTCCCCCAGGAAAGAAATGCTGCGGGTCCCGTATGGCCTGGTGATGAGCTTGCTGGACATCTCAGTCCCAGGAGTCCGGTCCGACAGCACTGGGGAGGCCTGGGCTTCTAGGGAGTGATCCTCAAGGGTGACGGATAGTCGCACAGCACAGCCTCCAGGCCCCAAGCCTGCCGGACACCCTAGGGGAGCGCCTTCCTCTCTTCCCTCCTCCCGACATTGCTGAGACCACCCCAGGCTGTGTCCATTGGGGTCGGCTCCGCGCCAACAAGCACCTGGCAGGCCATGCGGAGGCCGCCGGGATTCCGCCCGACGTGCCAGTGGGTCCTCTAGGTGCGAACCCAGGAAGCGGTGTCGGAACCCACCCCTCCTGTCCCTTTTATATTAGTTACCTTTCTTCTTTTTTAAAATCTTGGAGCTCTTGGGGCACCTGGATGGCTCAGTTAAGCGTCTGACTCTTTTTTTTTTTAATTTTTAATTGTTTATTTATTTTTGAGAGAGAGAGAGATAGCACGAGAGAGGGAGACACAGAATCCGAAGCAGGCTCCAGGCTCCGAGCTATCAGCACAGAGCCCTATGTGGGGCTCAGACTCACAAACCCCAAGATCGTGAGCTGGGCTGAAGTCAGAAGCTCAACTGACAGAGTCACCCAGGTGAGCCTAGCGTCTGACTCTTGATCTCAGCTGCAGGTCATGATTTCACAGAACTGAGTTCGAGCCCCTGCATTGGGCTCTGCACTGACAGCATGGAGCCTACTTGGGATTCTCTCTCTTTCTTTCTCTTTGCCTCTCCCCCATTTTCTCTCTCTCTCAAAAATAAATAGACATTAAAATAAATAAAATCTTAGAGCTCTTTATTGGGTCTGAAATCCTGCCCCGAGAGTCCACATAGGTGGATACGAGAAAGCGTAGAAAGTGGCTGAGCTCGCTCCTTCCCTCCTTCCGTTGGGAGCAGCCCTCTGTGGCTCCCGGGGACAGTGACACTAAGGGCTCTCACCACCCACTGGACTTCTGCTCCTTTGCACCCCGCGGTGTGTTCGAGGGAAGGCTCTCTGTGGGCCTGGGGGCTGCGGGCTGGGCTCGTGTGCGCAGGTCAGAGCCGAGGGGCGGCCTTCTCCGGGGCAGGGGCTAATGGGCCCATTCTCCAAGGTCTGAATAATCAGCTGCTGCGAATTAGGACTTGGAGCAAGTGTGTCAGGTGAGGCGAATCCTTGTTGGGGACGCGGAGGACAGAACAACATCTGCCCGGAGATGTCTGCGTCCCGAGTCTCCAGAGCCTGCGACCCACACTTAGCGCAGCCAGAGGGCTTTACGGTGTGGTTAAATCAAGGACCTTGAGCCCAGGTTATCAGACCAGTCCTCGTGAGAGGGAGGTGGGGGGTCCACAGGGCAGAGGGATGGTGTGGATGTTTGTGTCTCCCCCCAGATCCGTATGTTGAAGCCCCAGTGTGAGTGGGTTTTGGGGGGGGGCCTCTAAGGAAGTAGTTCAGGTCACGGGGTGGGGCCCTGATCCTATGGGCTTAGTGTCTTTATAAGAAGAAACACCAGAGAGGCAGTCCTTTCTCCTTCCCTCCCTCCGCCCTCCCCCTCCCCTGTCTCATCCTCTCTCCCCTGCTCCCATCTCTCCCCTGTCCTGACCATGGACACACTGGGGAAAGGCCCCATGGGGACACGGTGAGAACGGGGCTGGCGACAAGCCAGGAAGAAGGCCCTTACCAGGAGCCGGATAGGCCGGATCCGTCCTTGATCTTCGGACTTCCAGCCTCCGGAACTGTGAGAAATAAAACCTCGTTGTTTCAGTCACCCAGCCAGTGACATTTCGTGTGGCAGCCTGTGGGCAGGGGTGGGGGCGGACGGGGGTGGGTGCACGGACGGCCCACGACCCATGAACCGAGGGGAGCAGGCGGCTTCTAGGAGCTGGGAAAAGCGAGGAATTGGCTTCTTCCCTCCACCTCCAGAAGGCGGCCCTGCTGACGCCTTGACTTTAAGACCTCCGGCCTCCAGACCTGGCAGGTCACATGTGTGTTGTTTTTAGCCATTTTGCGGCAGTTTGGTACAACAGTCGCAGGAAGATAACCCGGGGCCACGAGGTCTGGCCTGCCCTTCCTTCCCTTTCCCGCGAAGACAGCCCCCGGCCCTTCCTCTGCCCCCCCCCCCCCCCCCCCCCCCCCCCCCCCCCCCCCCCCCCCCCCCCCCCCCCCCCCCCCCCCCCCCCCCCCCGGCTCGCAGGCCCTCCCTGTGTTTGGGTGGAGCAGGTGACCAGGACACTGAACGGCACGTCCCTGGCCGCGGGCCGGGGGCGCTGGGGTTCTGGGGCTCATCCCGAAACCGCGGGGGGGCGGGGAGGAGCAAACCCCTCTTTCCAGGAAGGCGGCTGAGGGAGAAGGTAAACCTGAAGCACTTGCCAGCCACTGGCCACCTTGGGGCGAGGCCCCCGGGGAGATGGAGGCCACCCTGGAAGCCAGGAACACAGAGCTGAGGGAGGCCCTGGGCGCCCCGACCACCCCAGTCAAGCCCCAGGCAACTTGAACTCTCCAACGGAAGAACCACTAGATGCCCTTGACCCGCCTTGAGGTGGCTTTCTGTCACTTGCAGCCTGGAGTCTGAGCGTCACTCCCGGCCACCCCCACCAAGCTCCATTTTCTCAGGTGGGAAATTAGGGCTGGAATTAGAGCCAGTGGCCCGGGAAACGTTCCTACTCGGCTCGGTCTTATCCCCAGAGCGGCCACTTCGAGTCTTTGTTGAGGGTGATTATGAGTCACTGCACTGCTTCCCGAACAGTTTTATTTGCGGGCGGTGGGGGGGGGGGGCTCCACGAAAACCCAGGTCCTGCCTGTGTGTGCGGCTTCCGCCCTCCATGGCAGGGCATGGAAGGAAACGGAGCACTCCCTCCCCGCAGGGGAGCACTGCTTCAGTTCCCCGCCCCGGGCACTCTTCTGCAAACAGACATGCTCTTTTCCAGTGCTTTCTTCCATGATGGTCTAGAAGAGAGGACTCAGGGCTGTCAGGAGAAATCGCACGGATGTGTGTGTGATGATGGGCAGAGCAAAGCTGCACAGAGGCCAACGTGACCATTATCGGCGGCCCAGGAGTGGGGTGGGCAGGGCCCCTGCACCTGTTGGCAGGCTGGGGCGCCCACCGAGGTCTCTGTGGCTTTTGTTTTCACAGCCTTGGGGACAGAAGAGCCACCGCTTTTGCTCTGGGGTCTGAGCGTGATGTCACCATGATGATAAGTATTATTTAGAATCTTCCATTTGTCCTTCAGGTCTTGGCTCTGCCTTCCCTGCTTCCTGCCTCAAGGCTGCCCTGTTCGGACAAGGGGCTCCTGTGCCCTCCACCTTCTGGTTGGGGAGCCCTACAGCGGGCTAGCCAGAGGGAGGAGGCCGAGGGGACAGTGTCCGTTCCCCTGGCTCCTTCCGTTCAGTGCCTGTGTTCGTTTCCACCATAACGAAGCATCCTGGATGGGAGAGGGGGGTGTGAACAACAGAAGTTCAGTCTCCCGAAATCCAGGAGGTCATTAAGTCCGAAATCAAGGTTTCAGGCAGGGCCACGGCCGCCCTGGAGGCTCAGGGAGCATCCTTCCCGGCCTCTCCAGGCTGTGGGTGGCTCCAGGCGGTCCTTAGCTTATGACAGCACCATGTCACCCTCTGCCTCCTTGTCACGTGGCCTTCTCTGTGTCTCTCTGTCTCCTCTCCTTTTCTTACAAGGTCACCTGTCCGATCCAGACCCACCCCAAGTCCAAGATGATCTCATCTCAGGATCCTTAAATCATTATATCCTGTCTGCGTGACTCTTTCATTCTGGGCCTCGGGCCTCTGGTGCCTCTGGTGGTAACGGCTCTGTGCACCAGCACTGGGACCCCGTTCCTCCCTCGGCTCCCCTACACCCCACCTCGCGATGGAACTTTCCTTGAACAATCTCAAAGAACCATCAGTTTCCTGTTGGGATGCTGATGACGTACCATCCAGCACGGGGCACTTACTCCGTCTCCTTCCCTCCTCGAAGTTCATAATCATTCCTTCCCGGATGAAGAGACGGCTCAGCAAGGCCCAGTTCTCTGCCCAGAGCCACAGAGTGGAGATGTACCATGAGGAATGCCTCCTTCTCTCAGGATGCCAGGAGAAGCCAGTTCTGCCTCCGAGAGGCATCCTTTGGGGGGCGGAAAGGTGGGGACACTGGGACCTGATTCTGGACTCTTGTCGCTGTAGGTGAATGGAAACCCAGCTCCGACTGGCTTCAAGCAAAAGGGAGAATTTACTGGCTCGTGTGCATGAAATGTCTGGGGCGGTGGGGAGGGGGCCTCTCCCGAGGAACCTCTGGATTCAGGTGTGCAAAGGACGGCCAAGAAGGCACCCATCCTCCTGTTGGCTCCGCGTCTCTGTGCCAGCTCCATTCTTGGGTGGCTGAGCCGGGGTGGGGGAGGGGAGGGAGATGGCTCTTCCCAGCTTCAGGTTCCTGGTGGACGGGAGCTTGTCTCTCGGTGGTGCCTGCAGAAGGCCCAGGGAAGACGCTGGTGGGTGGGTCAGACGGCAGGCAGGTGGCTTCCCCAGGGGAAATCCGGTGCTGCTGTAGCTTCTGGAAAAGGCAGGTGCTTGGTGGGGAAGGTGGGCGGAGTTTTATCTGTCGCCTGTGGCAGTGGAGGGAGGAAGGGCAGGGCCCCATGTGGGACGAGGACTTCTCCCACCTTCCCCCTTAGCAGAGGGAGCCTCCCTTGCCAGGGGTTGGCAAGCACTCGGGTACAGAAGGCCACCCCACCTGGTCCCAGGACATCAGCTCCGTGAACCCTCCCTAGGGATGGGGCCGCCCCTTCAAGTCTACCCTTCAAAGTTTTCAGGAGCTGATGTCCCCAGCTGCTCCTCAGGGAGGCTCCGAGGTGGCAGACCGGCAGGACGGAGCCCCATCTGCCGCCTCCTCACTGTGTGACCTTGGGCACCACCGTCCTCTGGGCCTCAGTTTCCCTGCTGTAAAAAGGGGCCTGCTCCCTGTTGCCAAGAGGACAGAGGGAGGATTAGCAGACATTTGACAAGTGCCCTGTGGGGATCTGAGTTTCATTTCACAGTATGTCCCGCTTTTCCAGCTGTCCTCGGTGTCCGCTCCGGGCAGCCCGCGGCCATGCGGCTGGGAGGCCCGTACAGGCTGGCCGCTGCTTGCCCGCTGCCTTCCCACGCTCGGCGTCCTGGCTAAGTGCTTGTGGGAGGCTGATGTGTGAGTCACGAGAGGCAGCGGGTGAGGCCGAGGGGCCGGGGGCAGGGGGAGGGTCTGCTCTCTCCAGGCCCTGAGTTGAGTACCAGCTTTTATGCCAACTCAGTGCCAGGCCAGCGTGGGCCGCCGAGGAGGGAGAAGCAGCGCATCTCTGTCTGAACCCTGGCCCTGCCTCCTCCCAGCCAGAGTCACACCTGGGGCAAGCCTGTCCCCTCGGTGCCTCAAGTCTCCACCCCCACCAATGTCAGGGCTGTGCTGCAAGAGTTCGGGGAGGTGGGGCAAGCTGGTGCCTTGTGCAGGGCCATGGAGGTCGGGGGCTCGGCGGCTGGTTGACTGAACGGCGCAGTGTGGTTTGACACGGCTCCAGTCACTTGGTCCCCAGCTGTGCTCTGTCATATGGTTCGTTCCTTGACTTACAGTTCCCTTCACTTTCAGTTTTAACTGAGGGTGCTCGAATTCTCTGCTCTCTCCCTTCGTGCTCTCGTCTGCTGTTTTTGCTCTTCCTGTGGGTAGGGGTGGAGGGGAGCAAGATTCGGGGTGTATGGCCTCCATCGCCCTCGTCCTTGCCCTCAGCTCCTGTCCCTGGTGAGACGCGCCCTTGATCCCTAGCCCCTCCCCAGGGTGCAGGTTCAGAAGACGACCTTCCACCTCATCCATCGTTTGTGTGACCCCTGCCGCACCAACTCTCTTCGACTCTTCTTCTGAGAGATCCATCCTGACGTGTCTGCCTCTGGGTTCTGTGTGAATCTCCTTCTTCTGCTTGCCCGCTGGCCCCTGGGATTCTCCAGCCTGCACTGCAGGGTGAAATGGAGATTTTACTGACCAAGGAGGAGCCAGGTTTTCTGCTCCAGAGACTCAATCCAGCTGGGCCCCAGGGGAAGGGAGGCAGAGGTAGCACAGGGCTGCCCTGTACAGGTGTTAAGGCTGTGTACTGCACAAGGGTGCCTCAGCTATGAGGACACTGTGTTCCAGGGCGGCACCTCTATGCTCTGACACCTGCTCGTGCACGTGTGTGCACACACACACACACACACACACACGTGTGTGCAGCTGCACCATCCCTGCCGAGCTCAGAAGATGCCTCGAGGTCCCTCCACCTGCTTGCTGCTCTCATACCCAGGCCTCACCCTCACAGGGCTCCCCAAGGGCAGTCCTAAGTCAGGGTTCAGGGAATAAGTAGAGGCCAAACGAGTGAATGAATGAAAGAAGGGCACAGAGGGCAAATGGGCCAGAAGGGAGGAGGCCTGTAGCTCAACATTCTGACCACGTGCCTTCGCTTCCTGGGTGGAGCAGCGTTCTGGGCCCTGGCCAGCTTCAGGGTCTGTGCGGGCGGGAGGGACGGCCTTTCTCTCAGCTTGAACCTCAAGTGGCTCTGGGCCTGGGTCTGCAGTGTCTCCCAGACCAGACCCGGCCCTTGGGAGCAGTGGTGGAGCACTGACCTTGGAGTCCAAAGTTGAGGCCCCCACTGGCCACCTGGGTGTCCCCTGTCCCGGCAGCAGCCGCAAGCCATGGAGAAAGGGGCGTGCCAGGCAGAGGGTGAATGCTTTCCCAGGCCCCGTGCGCCCCTCCAGGAACTCCCTCCCCTGGCTGCACGGGCTCCCCAGGCCCCCTGGGTATGAGGCTGGGGGCAGGGTGAGCTCTGTCCCCGCCAGCCCGCAGGGAGTCTGCCTGCCCCTCCCTGGGCGCTGGTGAGAGACTGGAACACAAAGCTATTTTCATTTATGATAGTGTCAGTGGGCTGGCCTCCGTCTAGACAGCTGGTGTTATCATTCGGGGCCATCCCGGAATGCGCAGCCCCATTTATTGAGAACAGGAGACAGTGTGCAGATTAAGCAGCTCATAAAAATAAGCCGGGAACTGATACGGGGCCGGGTAAACCAAAGTAACCATCGAGGTCAACCATGCACGTTGGTGTTGGACACCGGGTTGTTTTCAGAGAAAACCCGCATCGACGTGGCCCCGCGGGGGCTGGTGTGTCCTGCTGGGGCCCCCTCGGCGGAGACGCATGAAGGGAGAGGCTCTGCAGAGTCTCTCTCTGAGGAGCTGGGTGGCAGGAAGGGACGAAGGAGAAGCCATTTGCTCAGGACGGTCCTTCTAGGACAGCTGGGACTCCGTGGAAAACTCAGCCTCCTCAGGGCCTCCCAGCACCCAGCCATCCTCCCCTGGGGCTACTACCCTCAGCCCAGGGGCCTGTGCTGGCCACCCTCGTTATCTGCCTTCACGGCGAGCCAGGCCCTGGGCGACTGACGGAAGAGACACGTGTGCCGATAGGTTTCCCCCCCTCACCCCTCGCTGCCTCACTCATCGGTTCCTGTCCATTGGGCCAGTGGCTCAATCCTTCCGCAGCCACGGAGTGAGTACATGTAGGGGGCCGGGCAGTGACTCTGGTCTAGGAGGTCCCCAGACAGACATGGGGGAGCCCGCCGTGAGAACAGACTCATGTCCTGGAGTGAAGGGCTGGGGACTCCCCCGTGATCAGATCCCCTCCCTCCCTGAGTTAAAGGGCGACCCTGCGCCTCGTCAGTTCCCAGTCCCAGCCCTGGGCCCGCCTGTGTGTACCCTCCCCGGGACCCTCTTTGCCTGGGAGCCTCTCTATGCTGCTTACTCTGTTTTGGAAGATGTTTCCCCACCTAGGGCACCTGTCTCCTGACCTTGCAGAAGCCCTGCGCCACCCACCCCTTAGCAAGGGTCCCTGTAGCTGCATCCGTGAGCTGTAAAGCCTCAGCCCCTCCCTTAGGGCCCGGAGGTCCTGGGAGGCCCTGGGAGGTCCTGGGAGGCAGGAGCTGGGAGCTGAGCACAGTGCCTGTGACTGAGCCTGGTGGGCGTGGCCTAAACCTGCTTGTCCCCTCTGGATGATGCACTTGGCTGCCCCAGGGCCTTAGTGTCCTCGTCTGTAAAATGGGGATGAACACAGAAACTCCGTCTCGGGAAGGGGACTACATGGATAAGGGGCAGCGAGAGTTTAGGACGGTGCTGGTGCACAGTGAAAGCTTCGAGACGTTAGTGCCTAAGGCCCAGCTGCTGCCATTCTGCCCCTTCAACCTTCGGAGCCCGGCCACGAGGTTTGCTGGAAGCCCCCATCTCTGGGATCCATTTTTTTCTTTTTTCTCTTTTTTATGTCTTTACTTTTTGTTTTGAGAGAGAGAGGCAGAGAGTGAGTGGGGGAGAGGCAGAGAGAGAGGGACACACAGAATCTGAAGACAGGCTCCAGGCTCTGAGCTGTCAGCACAGCCTGACACGGGGCTCGAACCCACAGACGGTGAGATCGTGACCTGAGCCGAAGTTAGATACTTAACCGACTGAGTCATCCAGGCACCCCATTTTTCTTTTTTATTTTTTTTAAATGTTTATTTATTCTTGAGAGAGAGAGAGAGACAGTGTGAATGGAGAAGGGGCAGAAAGAGAGGGAGACACAGCATCTGAAGCAGGCTCAAGGCTCTGGGCTGTCAGCACAGAGCCCGAAGCAGGGCTCGAACCCATGAAATGTGAGATCATGATCTGAGCTGAAGTCAGACACTCAACAGACTGAGCTACCCAGGTGCCCCTCTGGGATCCATTTGCAAGCTCGAAACAGAAACATCAGTTCTTGGAAAAGGCATCGAGAGTGGCCTTGACCCAACCCTTCTGAAGGGCCAAGACAGCTGCTGTTGAGACTTCTACATGGACACGTTGGGGCAGAGCTGGAGGGCCCAGACATGGGGGGGCCCCAGTGGGGGGGGCGACAAAGGCAGGGTCCCAGCTCCGCCCCAGCTGATGGTCCCAGCACCCTCTGAGCCTTGGTGTCTGCTTCTGAGAAACAGGGAGGCTGGTGGCTGTCATGCAGGCTTGCCCGGGACGCAGCGTGCCCCATGCTCAGGGAGCACCGGTCACTGTGATGACGCCTAACTTCTGTGGACAGAGGGCCGGGCACGGACAGAGCCCCCTGTAGGGAAACCCGGCCGGCAGAGCAGCCCCCACCTGGGAGTTGGAGCCTCCATCCCAGCCTCCATTTCGGAATAGGCACCCGCCCTCTCATTCCTGTGGCAGGAGAAGCTGTGGGTCGGGGCCACCCTGTCCCCGGGGGTCTCACCTGGCACCCCTGAATGAATGAGAACCCAGATCTGCAGGGAACCAGACCCCTCAGCTACCGGACAAGGGAGGCTGCAGGGGGTCAAGAGCCCAAGGTCTGGTGCCAGTGAGTGGTTCTGAGTTCAAGCTTCGTCACTCTGGCTGTGTGAACCTGTGCGTGTGTGTGTGTGTGTGTGTGTGTGTGTGGCTGAGCAGCCGAGGTCAGGGTGGCACCTGGCAGACAGGGCTGTGCCGGGGATAGCACGCCTCAATGTGCGAGAAGCGAGTGCTTTTGCTGGCACGCGGCAAGTCCTTGGGCCCGTGGCATTGGGGAGGTAGACAGGAGGCTCTCGCCCACTTAGGAGGGTGGCTGGGGGGCTGGCAGAGGTGCTTCATTTGCCCAGGCCCCTCATGGGCCTCAGAGCTGCAGGCAGGGCCCTGATCGTTTACCCTGAGCCTTTTTGGAACCTACTAACCCCAGGAGGAACAGACCACAGCTCCTGCCTGGGAAAGACTTAGGAAGAAGGCATCCTTGATTTAGGGTCTTCCATCCCTGTGGCACCCAGCAGCAGCACGGGGCTGACCCACTGACACTGTGAGCGACCGAGGGGCCTGTCACCATGCACAGAAGAAGCCTGGATGCACAGGACCCCCCCCCCCTTCCCAGGATGCTCTGCCACGAGTGGGCTCCGAGAAAGAGGACACCAGAGGGCGGAGCTCACACGGACTGGCCCCGGCTCTTCCCCAGAGCATGGACCGACGGCTGCCATGTTTCAAGACAGGAGTGCCCAGGGCAGTTCAGAGCCACAGCCTGGACCAGGCGCTGCCTAGAGATAGGATTTCTGAGCAGAATAAATGCCCCGGGTACCCGAAGTTCTGGCTGTTTTCAAGAACACTGTGAGCTCAGACAGCATTATCCCTGTTAGTATATCCTCCCAACCCTGAAGAGGCACTCGCTGTGAGGCAGGCCCCGTTCCTAGCATCTTGGGAAGAGCCCCTCAACCAGCAGGTCCGATCCCCATCCCCATGTCACAGAGGAACCTGCACAAATGGGCTCAATCCCCGCTTCCCTTAGAAAACTCCTATTTATCTTTCAAAACCCTGCCCCGGTCTCCTGGTGGGGGGCCACCTCCCCTCGCTGCATCTCCTGGAGCCCCGTCTCCCACACCTGCTGGTCTGCACCATCCACTGGGCTCCTGGCTCAGAAGTCTGCTTTCCTGAGTCTGAATCCCCATATGGCACAGACAGGGGGTCAAGACGTGTTTGCCAAAGGGGACAGCAGAGGCTGTGGCCCCTCTTCTCTTTACCCCCACATTGGACCTCCTGGAGGGAAATGTCGCTTCTCTCCCTGCTGGCCCGGCTCACGCCCCAGTTCGTCTTTCCAGGAAGTAGGGGTGGGCGATCCCTGGAGAGGGGACCCCCAGCTTCCAGGGACAGCTGCAGGATGCACGAGGAGAAGCCACAGGAGGAGAGGGCTGGGTGTCCCCTCGGAGCCACAGGCGTAACCAAGGTGCTGGTTTCCCCCACTCTCCCATAAACACATATTATAACACCTTGGGCATGCGTGGGCTTTGCAACTTGTCGAGCAAGGGCCTTATACCCAGCTCTCCTCTAACTTCGCAGCCCCGTGAGCATGGCTGGAATTATGATTCCCATTTCGCAGAAGAGGAAATTGAGGCTCCCAAAGGTGAAGCCCAGAATCACAGGATCAGTGACTGGTGTTCTGAGCTCCCGGCCTGGGTCTGTTTGCACCTCTGGGGAGGTCTGCAGGCTTCCCCTGCAGCGGGCCAGCCTGGAAACTTCCTCAGTTCTGCCACCATGTCTGGTTCTCAGGTGAGGGCCCTCTGCTTAGGATCCCCCTTTTTTCGGGTTTGCTAGAGGGCTCCAAAGTGAGGGGGGGTGCGAGGGCTGGGGGTGGGGGGCAGGGAGAAGTGGGGCTCCTTAGGGCTGCTGGGAAAGGCATCCCAGGGCGGGGGGCAGGGGCCCAGGGCAGGCGGGCTGTTCCTTCTTGTCCTGCAGCCACCAGGCCCGGCCCCTCCCAGTGTGGCCCTCAGAGGCGGCTTCTTCCAGGGAGCGCCAAACTCCAGCCCGCCGCAGAGGATGTTTTCCTGCGCCACGGACAAAACATTTCTGGCACTTTCAGCAGGGGACTGAACAGTCTGTCCACTTTGGCTGCGTTCGGGGTTCCTGGACGGACATGAGTGTGCTTTCACATGCAACAAGATTAATCATACAACCGCCCGCCCGGCCGGCCGCTCACCTGCCCCGCCCTGCCCCTGTCACCCGCGCTCTGCTCCGGAGCAAACTTCTGAGAAGTCCTTCCAAGTGGCCTCAGGAAGTGAACACTTGAGTCATGTGCCTCCCGCCACAGGCCTCCTCGGTGAGGGGGAGGGGCTGAGGAACACCCCCATCCCTGAGTCCTGTGAACCCCAACGTCTCACACGGGGCACATCGCGTCCCAATGGACAGGTTTGGCCTCGGACCTGACGCAGTGGCCTGGATCATTCCTCCTGGTGCCTCCCTGGTGGAAGTTTGTTAGAATTTCCAGAGGTTTGGGAAGATTCCAGAACCCCCTGGATGAGATGTGGTCCCAGCCCAAGTTCCTTGTGTCCTGTGCTCCATTTAAAAAGGTCTCCAGGCCATCTGGGTGGCTCAGTCAGTTAAGTGACCGCCTTCTGCTCAGGTCACGATCACACAGTTCATGGGTTCAAGCCCCACGTCGGGCTCTGTGCTGACAGCTCAGAGCCCGGAGCCTGCTTCGGATTCTGTGTCTCCCTCGCTCTCTGCCCCTCCCCCACTTGTACCCTGTCTCTTTCTCTCTCTCAAAAATAAATAGATATTTAAAAAAATTTTTTAAAAGGCCAGTCTCAAGTGGCCAAAGTGAAAAAAGTGGGTAGGGCCAGGATGGAAGATCAGGAAAAAGAAAGGGAGACGTCTGTGCCCAGACCTCCCGGCCACACCCAGGGCTCGGGGCACAGCCCTGGCTTGGAGGGTCCCCTCCAAGGAAGGCCTCATTGCAAAGCGGTCCTTAAGGTCCCAAGGTTTGTTTTAGACCCTGCCCATCTCAGAGGACCCAGCAGTAAAAATCAGCCAGAACATTCCATGAGCTTAGGGTGCTGGCCAGACACCCTGAGGCCAGGGCCACATAGCCACCCCGGGAAGGTCTGATGCTTTGGACATGGGGCTCCCATCCCTGGGTCCAGGTGAGGGAGCCCAGGTTCGCACCGCACAGGAGGGGGCGGTGAAGCCGACCCACAAAGGCCTGTGGGCCGGTGCCAGGGCCTGGAACCCCCCCGGGGCAAGCCGAGCTCCGGCGGGAAACAGGCTGCTAACCAGTAAGCAAGTTGTAAAAACCCAGCTCAGACACAACATTTGGCAGCGGCTTCAAATAGTTCTCTGTCTGAAGTTGGAGTCGCTCGCGGCCTGCCAGTAAATCAAACCATGTGCGAAGAGGAGCCTGAAGCAGGGTCCCCGCTTGGCCGGGCCCCAGTCCTGGTCTCCCTGGCTCTTTAAATAGCCCCGGGGTTCACATTCCATTTCCTTGTACGATCGGTGTGGAGCTGGCCCGGCCGCAGAAGCTTCAGGATGCCAGCTCCCTCCCTCGATCCCCCCCAAAACAGACAGAGGGGGACGGGCACTGAGACTCCACTGTGCCCCTGGCCCGGCCACCAGGCAATGCTCGTGTCTTCCTAGACCCTGGGACCCCTTGTTCTAGACGGTCAGGGGAGGCCCAGAGGGAGCCCAAGTGCCCTGTCCACCTACCACTTGCAAGTTCTCACATCCTGGCCCCGTGGCCTCCACGCTCCGCCTGGGTGCTCACCCCGTGGGGAAATGGTTCTAGATCAGATCTCAGGGGGGACCGGCCGGGAGCCACGGGGGCAGAAGGCCGGTGCTGCTGTAGCTGACGACGCTGTGGGGGCCTCTCGTTTCCAGCGTCCGTGGTGGGCCTGGCTCCGGGTTCTGTTCTCCATGCTCATCATTTCAGAAAGGCTCACGGTCGACTCAGAGACGATTCAATGATGAACCCTGTTCAAAAGGCGTGAGCAGAGGGTTGAACGTGGCCCTCAGAAAGATCGTCTATACCCTAAGCCCAGAACTTGTGACAATGAACTTATTTGAAGAAACGGTCTTAGCAGATGCCATTAAAAGTCTCAAGATGGGTTTGTCCTGGATTATCTGGGTGGGTCCTAAATCCGGTGACAGGTGTCTTTACCAAACAGACACAGAGACACAGATGGGAAGCCCATGTGATGACAGAGGCAGAGGCTGGAGCGACGTGACTACAAGCCAAGGACAGGGTGGAGCCACCAGAGGCTGGAAGAGGCAGGAAGGATTCTCCACGCCCTCCGCCCCCCACCCCCGAGCTTCCCGAGGGAGCCCGGCTCTGTCCACACCTTGATTTTGGACTTCTGGCTTCCAGGACTGGGAGAGAATAACTGTGTGCTGTTTTAAGCCACCCAGTGCATGGTGATTTATTGCAGAAGCCACAGGAAACTCATACAAGGTGGAAATTGGGGGTCAGAGAGGCTGAGCGAGGCCACGGAACTCTTTATTGCCCCGTGCCTTGCCTCCCTGATGAGGAGGCTGATTTTGAGAAAATTGATATCATTTGCATCCAGCGGGACAGAGGCTCCGGGACCCGGGCAACTTCCCTGTGAGATGCCTTCCTAGGAAAGGCTTGCTCACAAGACTTCCAGTCACACCAGGGTCTGTGGGAGCCCCAAGGGGCGGGGGGGGGGGGGGTGAGTCATTGCACGAGCTGCTTCTTTACTGACCGGTTATTATGGGCCAGGCTGAGCTCTAAGTTCTTCATGGACACTGAATCTGCACGGTGACCTCAGGAGAGGAAATTTTCTCTCCGGTTCACAAATGAGGAAATCAAGACAAAAG
>NC_043707.1:135349145-135382533 GCF_006229205.1 Suricata suricatta
GCCCCTGGGAGAGGCGACCGGAAGTGAAAGCAGCCGGACATAAAAGGTCCCATAGGGTGTGTGACCCACCTGATGTCAATGGCGCACAACAGGTGAATCCATTGAGTCAGAGGCAGATTGGTGATTGCCAGGCAGTGGGGGGATGGGGAGGGACCGCCAGTGGGCACAGGGCTCCCCGCCGGGTGGATAAGAATATTCTGGAACCAGACAGAGGTGGTGGTTGCACATTGCAAGTGTGCTCATGGCCTAGAAGTTACTCTTTAAAATGGTCAATGTGACGTTCTCGGAGTTTCACCTCAATTTAAAATATATATATTTATTTAGTTTGGGGAAAGCGCAAGCAGGGGAGGGGCAGAGAGAGAGGGACAGGGGATCTGAGGCGGGCTTTGCACTGACAGGCTGACAGCAGCGAGCTTGATGGGGGACTTGAACTCATGAACCGTGAGAGCATGACCTCAGCCGAATGAGCCACCCAGGTGCCCCAGCTTAATTTTGTAAAACGCTGGTAGAAAAGGGTGAGGTAGGAGCCCTGACACCAAGCATCTTGATGTATTCAGCCTGAAGTTTCTAGCGTCTCAGCGGGCCGCCGGCCGGAAAGTTCTGCTGCTGGGTCGCAGACGGGGCCAGCAGGGCGCCTCACATTCTTGCTGGAAGTTACCGTCCCACGCGGGTTGGGGAGCTGGGCGTGAATCACAGGCTGTCCTGGCTCCAAAGCCCAGGACCCTCTCCACCGCCTTGAAGACTCAACACAGATGAGCTGGAAAGTAAAGTTCTCTGCTTTTTGGCTGAAGTTGGTTCTAGCTGTGGTCGTCACAACCCCGATGGTGGCTTGGGGGAGCAGAAATCAAAGAGCAGGAACCTCACAACGTGGTCTGGGTGGAGAATCTATCAGAAGGCGGGGCCCTGGGATCCAGTGGAAGGGGGAGTGGGCGCTCTGCTCTTCGTGCTGTAAAGAGTGGAGACACAACCGGGGAGAGACATGGTCCCAGGTGACTCCGAGGTTACCGGAAATATCAGGGGCAGCTCCTGGGCGGACAGCCCTGCTGGGGGGGTGCCTGGGAAGTGCTCTAGGACCTGCCTGGCAGCTCCGAGCTCCTGGTTCAGCTTTCCAGGACTAATTTCCTTGGGGAAACTGAGGCTCGCTCGGGGGCCCAGCCCAAGGCTGAGGTTTTCTCCCTCCACTCCGGTATTTTTCTCAGACTGCCTGGCTCAGTCTTCTAAGCACTTCCTCACCTCAGAAGGTGCTGGCTATGCAGCCCCAGTTCCCCAGGACCTTTGTACGCACTCTGAAACGAAGGGTATGGAGAACTGATTTCCTCGGAATCGCCCACACCCGTGGTCTCCAAGCTTCTGTGAGTCCCAGCCCCAGGGAGCCCCTGAAGGAAATGGGGAAGGACTGGGGGTCTGCATGGGTACAACTCTGCCGATGCTCTAGGGCAATGCATGAGGCTCCTCTCCAGTGTTCTAAGATGCAGATTCCTGGGCTCTGTCTGCTGGATCAGAGTTTCTGAGATTTTGCTTTTTCCAGAAGGTGCCCTAGGGGTTCACGTGCAAGAGGTGTTCATGAACTTCTGTTTCAGGCCCCCAAGCCGGGTCCTGCTATTCCTGAGCCTCTATAAGGACACAGTCTTAGGGACGGCCATAACGTCCACCCTCAGACGGGTCAGGGGAGGGATAAATGAGGTCTTTGCACTTCCTGCCTATGAGGTAGACCTGGGAGGGGCTGCGCAGGGCCGAGTGGGAAGACAGACCCAGGGAAAGTCAGTGCCACCTTCCATCCTGCCAACTGCCTGCAGCCTGGGCTTTTCCACCAGGAACATTCCCCGTGCTCAGCAAAATCATTATCAGACTGGCAGCGGCCACTGTGCTCTGGCCCAGGAAGAAAGCTTCCAAAGAAGTGTCAGCTTTCTGTTTTCTTAAAAAAAGAAAGAAAGGAAAAGAAAAAAAGAGAGAGAGAGAGAGAGAGAAAGGTCGGCGCCCCACAGAGGACACGGAGGTCCAAAGCTGGGACAGATTCCGCTCAGGACACGGGGAGGACCCTGGGGCCAGCTCGGCCGCCGGCAGCTGAGGCCCGCAGAGCCCTGAGCGGCTTCCTCTAGGCTTGCTCGGCCCGACATCATTTGTTGATTCTAGAGCCCAATTCCTAGCTCATGATTTCTCCCTGGTTGCCATGGCCCCCGTACAGAAAACACAGCAAACTCCTGGCCCCGGGCAGCTCATTTATTTCAAATATTCCTTGCAGCTGGACTCGAACCATGTTTGGGTGTCTGGACTGGAGCATGAACTAATTGCCCTGTCTTAGGCCCCCTCCCCAGCTCCCCCGGCGTACTTTATGGTTCAGTAAAGTCCACATTCCTCATCTTGCAGTCCGAGGGAGGGTGGGTGGGAAGGCTTGTGCAGGAGGAGGGTGGCGGGGTGGGGTGGGGGAGGGCTCTTCCCATCTATGGCCAAGCCCCAGGCCGGCTACCTGCTCGAAGGCAGGGTATTAATTACAACCACATGGGCCGGTCTGCAAGACCGTTTTATTGAGACTGCTCCCTTCCACACGAAAGCCTGCTGTCCCAGAAGTCTCCAGGCAGTACAAAGGCCCTTATTTTCCCTGGGCTTCCACAACCCCCACCCCCTGCCTGACCCCGCTCCTCCCCTGCTACGTCCTTCATAGCTGGCGGAGTCCCGACTGCAACCCACACATGAACTCCAACCGAAAAATACCTTCAGGCCACCCGCTTCCTCCAGACGCATCCGGGGAAGGTATCTAGGGCTCCCTTTTCCCCAATACCCATCTTGATCTCTGGAGACCCAGGAAGAAAGAACATTATCAGGAAGCTGGGTTAGGGATGTTTGGACCATTCTCAGAGACTGATTCCAGACCAGGAACTGCCATTTTCCAGAATAGAGGTGCATCAGCTTTTAAAGCATGTGTTAGTGCCCTCACTCGTGTGCTGGGCCCTGTTCTAAAGCCTCATTTCACCCTTGCTCCTCCCCCGACGAGATGGGCAGCATGAGGACTGCCGGTTGACGGTGGCTCATCCAAGGGTGCGCAGGGAGGGTGGGGGCGGTCAGAGCCAATATTTGAACCCAGGTCTGACTCAGAAGTCCCTGTGCTCGTGCCTGGGACAACCCACGGACACACTGGAGGAATTTCCCTTTTCTCAGAAACTTGCCCAGAAAAAGAGCTGATATAGTCGCAAACAGTGGTGTCCAAACTCTGAGGCGAGGCCACTCAGGGAGTCCGAGGACGCTGCAGATCCCTGGCCTGGCCCCAGAGACGTGGATCTGGTTCGTCTCAGATGGTGCATTTCAGCCACTACCTCCCTGTGATGCTGGCGCTGCAGGTGGTCCGAGGAGAGCTGGCCAGGCGGCTGCCAGGGGAAGGGACACGGGACTTTGGTCCTAAGGGTCCTAAGGGTCAGGGCACTCCTCACAGCACCACGAGATCCTGACAGGTCCCCAGGGAGCCAATTCTTTGGAAACCCGTTAGGACATGGCGATCCTATCTAGTCAATTTCTTGGGTATTCGCAGATCACTAGCCAATCCTCTGAACAAGCCTGAATCTGCTGTCTTCTCTGCTAGGGGCTGAGGGGGTGCCCCGTGCTCAGCAGCCCGCACGACAGGTTCACCGAGAAGGCTCACTGACATCATGCACGCTTGGCACCAGGGGACAAAGGTGAGTGTGGGACCGGCTCCTCCTACCCAGGGTGCAGAGCCTAGGCCCCAGGAACTCCATGCGGTCTCACATCCTGCCCCTTAGAAAGTCCACACCGTCAATGCTGTAGGACACGGGTGAGCTAGAGGCTCTCCTGATGAGCAGAATCCTTTCTCTCAGGCTCAAAAAGTCTTCATCTGGGCTGCAGTCTTACAAACTTCTGAGAAGGGTTGGGGACATTCTAGGATCACCTTTCTAGGACTCTCCTCACTGGGGCTCTGGTGGGCATCCCACCGTCTGCCAAAGGGTCCTGGGGATCATCTCAACATCTACTGAGAACTGGACGTGCACAGGAAGGGCCTGGCCACCACCCATTCCCTTCCCCTGCGGCACAGAGAGGGACTCAAACGTGGTTTTGTATTTTAATAAACTTTCCTTTATTAGGTTACTGACTATTATTAACCATCATAAAATAGAACGGAAGTTTCAAAACTGTACAGGTCACAAGGTTCTGGGCTGAGAGGCAAGAAGGGTGGGCCGGGGTTTGGGAAGCTGGGGACAGGGGTGCAGAGAAATGACAGGTCGAAGCTCATCCAGGGTCCGTGGGAGACAGCCGGGTCCAGGCGGTGGGGCTGGGATCTGCAGACGTAACACTCTCTCGTGTGCAACATTCGTGAGAACATGACCCACCCATAAACGGGAGTGAGGAAAAGTCTTTAAAAGTCTTCCAGGTAAGGTTTCCACCCCACCCGCCCACCCCCTCCCTGCCCTTGGAAAAAACCTCGAAATAATAAGGGGGTAATTTACATTCCTCACCCAGACTTGGTACCAATTTTGTGCTTTAAAAAATATACTCCATCGGAAGACTTTTTTTTTAAAGGTACCCTACAGCAGCTGTTTAAAACATAATTCTTAGAGACAATATATATGTATATATTAAACATTTAAACAAATAAAGTCATCTGTTGTGCCTGTACAGAAATGAACAGAAGTCTGACTCTAAGAGCGTTAACTTCGAGATAGAAGGCGGTGAGCACGGTGGCAGGGGCCGGGGGCTGCTACGGGGGGGGGCTGCGGCAGGGCGCTAGTGACCCTCTTTGGCTGGCTGCCCCGTCCCACCCCGCCCTGCACCTCGTGTGGCTCTGGGGGGGCCGTGACAAGCTGAGGCTGTTCCACTTGGGTGCAGAGCCCAGACAGGGGCACTAAGCGGGGGGCCTGGGCTGGCTTCTGGGAGCCACCCTGCCCTTGGTTTCTCTGGGGGACGGACACCCGCTCAGCCTCCCTTCCTGGTTGTGGCTCTGGGAGGCCAGAGCCTCTGAGGACGCACATGGGAAACCTCAGCTAGGGAAGGAAAAGCGAAAGCAGCATCCCCCTCCCCCAGAAGACGGAAGAAATAAAACCACGTGCAAGATGCACAAAGAAATAAAACCACATGCAAGATGCATGAGCCCGAGTGCTGGGTGACTTGCTGGAGAGACACAGGGAACTATTGCAGCCCTTGCAGACGGGCCCCCCAAGATTCTTGTAGTGCACGTGAGGCTAACATTCCCCAAGGGGCGTGCTCGGGAACTCGGCGAGGAGCCCCCCCGGAAACTGTAGGTCCAGAGCCCAAACAGAGCCACCCGTGTGCCCACGTGAGGACACACCACAGACACAGCCTGACGAGAGGGGCGGGTGAGGTGCACACATATCCCAGGGAGGGGCAAGTGGAAGAAAGGCAACAGAACACCCCAGAGAGAGGGTATGAAAACACGGTTTCCTTTCCAAATGGAATAAATAAATGGCTTCTATTATTGTTAAAAGAATAAATACAAGGTTCCAAGGGACCGGACGGCCGGGGCTGATGCTGGGCGCTCGGGTACCTGCTGAAGGGCCAGTCTCGGCTTGCGTCTGCCTCGGTGCCCGTGGGGAGTTTCTGACGCCCTGAGCGCTGTCTGCCGTGGCGTGGCCTCCCGGCCTCAGCACCAGCTTTCATCCAAGCACCTCTTAGCACCCCTGGGATCTGTGCTTGGCGCTGGGACCCGGCGGGTGGTGGGGGTGCTCCATGCCACCCTGAGGGCAGATCGGAGCTCAGCGCAGGGCTTCCTGGGAGCCTATTCTACGTGTCCTTTTCCAAGGAGGGACCTCCTACGGCATGCAGGGGACTTCTGCCAACGTCAGGACGGGGGACAGAGGAGCCTGGCTCGGGCTGTCCGAGCCCGGCAGGGGCACCGGGGAGGATGACGAGGAAGAGCAGGGACTTCCTCCCGCCGCCAGATGCCAGGCCATGGCGCGGGGCACGGCGGCAGCTCGGTGAGGCGGCGCCAGGTGGCTGTCGTGCAGGCGACGCGGGGCTGGCGTGTCACTGGTAGAGGAGGTAAGCCTTGAGGGAGGCGGGCAGCGGCAGCGCGTGGATCTCACCCAGACGCTCCTTCCCCAGGGCCAGGCGCACGGAGCGGCGGCAGAGATCCATGAGCGGCAGGGGCTCAGCTGGGGGGACAGACAGGGGACGGCAGGTTAGCACAGCTCCGGAAAGAGCAAGGCTGATGACGATGGCAATACTATCACTGTTAGTTTGTGTGTGTGTGTGTGTGTGTGTGTGTGTGTGTGTGTGTGTGTGTGTTTTAATGTTTTAATATTTATTTTTGAAAGAGAGAGAGACAGAGTAAGAGCAGGGGAGGGGCAGAGAGAGAGAGGGAGACACAGAACCTGAAGACAGGCTCCAGGCTCTGAGCTGTCAGCACAGAACCTGACGCGGGGCCTGAACCCATGAACCTGAGAGATCATGACCTGAGCCAAAGTCAGACGCTTAAGTGAATGAGCCCCCCAGGCGCCCCATCACTGTTAGTTTTAATACACAATTGGTGATGAGACCGTTTTACGTTTTAGGTCAACCGTTAATAGCTAATATGGAGAACCTGCCTGGGCCGGCCACACCAGCACCATCTCTCTTAATGGTTTGTTATTTATTTTTATTTCTTAAATGCAGCCCCTATACTTTTGTTCTTTTTTTAAAGTTTATTTATTTTGAGAAAGAGACAGGGTGAATGGGGGGAGGGCAGAAAGAGAGGGAGGAGAGAGAATCCCAACAGGCTCTGTGCCATCAGCGTAGAGCCCGATGTGGGGCTTGATCTCATGAAGTGTGAAATCATGACCTGAGCCGAGATCAAGAGTCAGATGCTTAACCAACTGAGCCACCCAGGCGCCCCTCCCTTAATGGTTTATTATGGTTTGCTCTGAGGGGCTTAACAAGCACACAGGGCCACATCATTACCATCGGCCCCATTTTACAGATGAGGACACTGAGGAATAGTGAGTCCAAACAACTCGCCCAGGGTCACGGTGCTGGCAGGAGACGGAGCAGGCTCAGAACCCAGGCCCTCTCTGCTCTGACCCATCGGACCCACAGCCTTCATCAAGCGTCCGTCTGGGCACACGGAAGCCAGCCCTTTCCCACACATGCCCCGGCCCCAGACCCCACGCAGGTGTTCAGGAAGAGACTATTCTAGGTGAGCCCAATGCTCATGGGTCCCGCAGCCGCCCCTCCTCACTGCTGAGGGCACTGAAGCCACGGGGGCCTAACGTGCCAGGTGGCACTCTGGGGCCCAAATCCGGGCAGTCTGGGCTCAGCAATCACATCCTTGGCCAGCAGACCATGTAAGATGTAAGAAATGCTGGTCTGGGGAGACGCGAGGAGGCCCAGCCAGCCTGAGGGTGTAGTGTCCACGGAAACCCTGGGTCCTGGCTCTTCCCTCCACCCGACAGAGTGGGACGCCAGCCCGGCCTGCGCAGCTGGGACCCCCACGACTGCCCCAGCCGCCGCCAGGGCATCTCAGCTCGCAGCCGGGGAGACTGAGGCCGGGGCTCGTGGATCTGAGGCTCAGGCACCTGGATCTGAGAGGGACCCCTGGCTGCAGCCTGAAGGAGCACTTTCGTCCTTGTGTCCCCAGATGGCCTGGGACCTGTCTTCCTACAGGAAGTTCGTGTGCTCCAGAAGGAGTGTGACGGTCACTCCCTCCTGGGAACCTGGAGGCCACCGTGGGCAGAGCGGGCCTTGCTCTCCCTGCCCCCACTCCCCCGGGAATTGACTTTTCCTGGCTCTCCTCCCAGAAGCAAGGTGCAGGTGAGCCCACTTGGAGCTGCTCAGGGCCACCCCATGGCATCCCCGACATGGAAAGAGCTCAAGTGACCGCATCCGTGGCTTCATCCAGGGTCTCCCCTTGACACTGAGACTCCTCTGTGACCAAAAAAATGGAGAAAAGCCCAGCATCTCCCTTGAGCTCCCCTTCCCCCAATGAGAAGTGGATCACAGTTCTTTAACATTCATGAGTGTGTCCCAGAGTATTAAAAAGCACATGAAAAAAAAAACAAACCTCAACTATTGAAGAGCAAACCCTACGGCTGGAGGTGAGGGGGGGGTGACTGTTGATGAGTCCGGGTTTCCTTCGGGGAGATGAGGTGTTCTAGAACCGATCACAGTGATAGGTGCACAACTGTGAATGTACCAGACCACGGACTCACACACTTTAATGTGGGAATTGTATGGTGAATTACATCTCAACAGAGCTGTTATTAAAAAGAGAATAAATCTTAGGCTTGATAATACATTTACTAAATTCCTAGCTTTAAAGGAAGGCCAGTGACTCCCACGGGCGGCCAGCCACAGCCAGGCGGGAGAAGGAACTGAAATGGTACACGTTTTTCATGAAAAGCTTTGTCTGTTCCTGGACAGCGCGGATGATTAAGGAGAGCTCTGCCTGGAGGCAGGAAAATGCACTAAATGATCTCCCACCGTCTGGGGGCCACGCCGTCCAGACTCCCCCGGGAGCAGGGCCGGGGGTCTCCCACCTGCGAGCCCTCGGGGCCTGGAGTTCCCCCCATCATAACACGTCCGGGGTCAGTGGCCTCACAGCTGGATCCTCACTTCTGCCCTGCCCAGCAGCCTGACCTCAAGCAGACCACTCCCTTGGCCTGGGCCTCAGTTTCCCCATCTGTAATCCAGACCAGATGCTTTCCAGAGTCTCCTTCAGCTGAGATCCTGATGGCCAGAAATGCCTCCCAGTAGCTCTTGGCCTGCGGACCAAGTGGCCCCTCCGTGGACTAAGTGGAGGGTTTCGGAGGCTCTTCCTCTCCTCCTCTCAGGAGCTCTCTCCATCTGCCCCCATCGGGCCAGCCCCTTCTCCCTCCAGGATGTGGCTCAGCCTCATGGGGAGGCCGAGGGCCTTCCCCTGGTGGCAGAGAGCACTTGAGAAAGTATTAAGGGCCATTGAATGTGGCCAGAGGGCTGTGCAGGGCTGCCGAGGGAAGACGGAGGGACTTCCCATCACACCCTCTTAGCTTCATGGTGTCCAAGGCATCCCACGGGGACCCTCACCGAGACAGGTGTCTATACAGCAGAGCCCGCAGTCCCGCTGCCTCGCTTTCGGTGACAGCCTACCTTAAATTAACATCACGGCACCCACGGCAGCCATGGCCTCGAACTCGCATTGGGTGTCTGGCGGGGACCACGGCCCCCCTCAGATCGGGTAACGGCTCAGGGAGGTGAGAGCTGCGCGCTAGGAAGTGAATATACACCCGGCCCGGCCTACTCTGCAGTCTGGCTCGCTCTAAGCCCACATGGAGATGGCCCCCTGCAGTTTGCCTCGAGGGCCCAGGAGCTCCGTCCACCTCCTTCCACTCCCACCGAAAGCCGCCGTGTGAAGTGGGGAGCTTCCCCAGCCTGGGCCATCTTTGGACCGCACTGAATGGAGGGGTTGTGAAACTAGAAGGGACGTGTCCTTCGGACCTGATCTGCCAGGATGAGCTGCCGAAGCAGCAGCTGACAGAGGCAGTCACCCCAGCATCCCATGGATGGGTCTACTCTTGGGGGCTGTGAGTGCACAAACAGGTCATGCCCTCCATGGCACAGGGCCATGGTCCCATGGCTTACCAAAGGCTGGGCAGAGACCACGGGTGCACTGGCCACGGAAACGGGTGTGGGCACTGAGCCATGGAAAATGTCGGTCCTGATTTCAGTTGGTCGCTAACAGAACCCAGGAAGCCTCCAGGCTCTGTGCCCAGCCCCACCCACAAAGTCAGGTATCCACTGAAGTTCCACCGAGGAAACTTCCAAATGGGGAAGGCAAGCATTTACTTATTTGACGACCTGTGCAAGGTGCCTCGGCCGCTCTGCCCATCCCCAGGACGCTGAGGTGCTCGTCATACACTTGACGTAGTTTGTATGAATGGGAGGGGCGGGCACTGAGTGCAGCCCAGAAATCAGGAAGTGAATCGGGTGCTATTTAATGGGGCAGAAGGTTGAGGAACTGGACGGTCTAGGCGCCAACTCCCATCTCTAGGAGAAGGGTTACCTGGTGGTCTATCTGAGCACGGCCCAGCATGCCGGCCGGGAGCTCTCCCACCACCCAGCTCACGCCTCTAGAGGCCACGGCTGTGACAGTTCATGGGCTAAATGAATGAGCTGCGGGTCTGGGAGGTCAAGGACAGATGTCTTGCATCAGGAAGTGCCCCCGATTCGGCCACGTTCCCATTCTCACCCATCGCCTTCACCGCTCCTGTGACTGAAAGCAGCTGACGGTGCGAATGCTCCCTGAGATGGATTCTAGAAAGTCATGGCTGGAGGATGGCCATCCCAGGGCATGTGGGCATCTCCCCTTAACGTGAAGCAGTTCTTACCAAACAGAAGCAAAACAAAACACCAACCCCTTGTCCTTGGCAATGAGGGAAGGAGGCCTGACACTTGGCTGGGTAATGAGGCACCTTTGGTTCCTGCTCCCCCGACTCTGAGAGCCTGTTGTCCTCATGTGACCAGCCTTTTGAGGGAACAGAGGGTCTAGAACAATCCCTTCCCTCCCAAGTGGCCTCTCTCTCCCAGAAGGAAAGCCTTGCAGGTTGGGTGGTCAGTATCCTTGACCAGGGCACCTCCCTGGAGCCCAGCTGGAATCGGGGTGCGGGAGGGAGCCACCAGCGGGTAGGGTGCCCTGGGAGGCCAGGAGGCCACCAGGAGGAGGTGACCCAGCGGAAAGTCTCCTGAGGAAAAGAGCTAAGTCGTCTTCAAACTCCCAGTCAGACAGACCTCACCAAACTTATTTATCTGGGAGCCTCCTCTCTCCCCTCCGTCTGCCAGACCCCTAGACACTGATGCACCCCAGGGCTCGGCCTCAGCCCTGCCCGCTCTCTCCTAGGTGAGCTCTTCCAGGGGTCTCAGCCCCTCACACCATCCAGTCACAGGTGACTGTCCCACCGACCTTGTCTCCAGACAGCAGAGCGAGCCACCTCTGCGTGCATTGAGCATCTCAAGCGTAAGCCCCCCGCCCTGGCCCAGCCCCGGTCACTTCTCCCCTGGACAACTGTCATGGCTCCTCCCTGCCTCCCAGTGGCCACTCTTGCCCCCACCGCTCATTTCTATGCAGCAACCAGAGCGGTCCTTCTAGGGCACAAGGTGCTCTCTTGTTACAGAACCGAGGTGAGGCTGCCATTTATCCTACTCCGTGTGTGTGTCCGGTTGCCGGCGCTACACCAGCCGCATGGGTTTTCCTATCTGTATCCTCCGAAGTCACCGGGTGTGCAGAACGGTGCTCATTCATGACTGGCTGGCACTGGGCAAGTCGAGAGGGCAAGGGCGCCACCCAGTATTGCCTGGCACTGAACCCAGTAACCAGGGTTCATGGGACCGATCGAAGCTTCAGACCCATGAGCAGCTCAGCTTTTTACCCAGACCTTTTCCTCTTGCCTTTAAGTTTCCCTGACCCTCCCTTCAGGGAGGCGGATTTGAGGCCTGGCCTCCTGTCTCCTCATCTAATTGCCTCTCGAGTGAACCCTTTCCTTGCTGCGTCCTGGATGTCCCAGGGATGGGCTTTGCTGCCCATCGGGGAGGCACACTTGGCTTTGGCTACGCCATGGCATTTCAGGGGAGGGAAGGGTCCTCCTCGTTAATCAAGAGAAACCCAGGTGGGCTCCAGCCACCTGGTACTTGGGAATCTCCACCCAAGACCCCGCTCACAGATGCAACTCCCAACAACGCCTTCCCATGCCCACTCCCCACTCCCCTCAACCCCTGTACATTTCCCCAACAAGAAAAGTCACAGAAGCGTCCAATTTCCCACCTGACGCAGAGCTGACAAGGCATCTGTCTGGGTCTCCAGGACAGCTTTGGACCCTGCCCTGACTCAGCAGAGGAATAGTTCTGGCTGAATGTGTCCTGACTCGCCACAGTGAACTTGCCCTCCAGGCCACTGGGGGGTCTGTGTCCTGTATTAGAACTGGCTGCGGGAACAGTGGAGCCCTGATGGCCCTGTTCCTGGAGGGGACGGGGACTGGACTGCTCTGTGGAGACCAATAGCCCTGGTGACCTGGCAACAAGACAGAGGACCCAGCAATTTGTTCATCCGCCTGGCTGTACAGAGTAGGGATGGAACTCTCTGGGGCTGTGGTCACCCTTCTGCCAGGGCCAGGGCCGGGGCTCCTGAGATCCTAGGTCCTGGGCAGGATGTGCCTGGTTCTGCCAATCCCTGCCCATCCTGGCCCAGGCAGATTTGGCTGCAGACTTTCTACTAGGGAGACAGACTCACAGAACTCGCTCTGCTGGTTCCCCAGACCGGGTCTGAGATAACATTGCGGGAGGTGACCTGCTGGATGCGCACCTGACGCTCCTGTCGGGTGTCCCATGACCGAGGGGTACCGGGTTGCCGTCACCCAGCCAAAGCCAGGGGCAAGGGGGTGGTGGAGGCTTCCAGAGAGAAGTGTTTAAAACTTCCCTCTGACTTATGTCCCTGGATATTTTCTCTGGTATCTTCCAAGGCTAAGGTAGGGAAGGGGCGTGGGAGAAGATGAGGTTCGGAGGCCGCGTGACCAGAGTAAGCATTTATGCTTCTGACCCCAGCAGGGGCTTCCCCGACTGCTCACCGGGCCTACGATCTCGGAGTGCTGGGCCAAACCTGCCTCTTAAAAATGGTCAGTGCATGGGTGGGCAAAGCTTTCTGTATCACCCCCTTTCTGAGGTGAGGTTTGCAGATGGTAGAAGGGACCCATGAAAGAGTGAGGGCCAAGCATGGGGATGGACAGTTCTGGAACTCTGGGACCTCCTACCAACATGGGGTCCCAGTCACAAAGCCACCCATAGAACCCTCTCCACTTCCTAAACCAGAATGAGAGTGTTGCCACATATGGGCTATGTTCACACGTGGTCTGAGAAAGGCCACTACCTTTACCAAAGGGGAAATCACTGCTGATTCAGCCTGCTTCTGATCCACATGATCCGCCCCAAAGGCCTCCTGACATCCTGACTGAACAAGCCCCTCCGGCCCCTCAGCACCAGAAGAGAGAGACGCTAAACCTGTCTAATGAGCAAGAGAGAACACTGGCTTTCATCCTACCCCCAAGGCTGCAAACCCCAGCTGATTAATACCCTGCTACTATGCTAGAATTTGGTCAACCACAGATCAAAACTGGAGGCAGACCAAACATAAAATAAAAGCATCTACCCAGGCACCCGTCCATTCATTCACGCATCCATCCATCTAATCATCCATCCTTCCACTCATCCACCCATCCACTCATCCATCCATCCACTCATCCATCCATCCATCCATCCATCCATCCATCCATCCATCCATCCACTCATCCATCCATCCATCTACTCATCCATCCATCCATCCATCCATCCATCCATCCATCCATCCACAAGGTGCTATCAGGTAATCTGGCCAACTCTAGTCAGAATTCTTCATGTAAGCAGAGGAAGGCAAGAGTAGCTTCTGAGTATCTGAATCTGCTGCGATGTCTACCTAAAGACAATTTAGTTCTGTTGACTGTGAACTTTGGGTCAGGCCCAGCCAGGACCCTGGGGACAAAAATCCAGGAATGCTGCCACACTGGACAGCACAGAGGACACTTACGGTCAAGGCCATTCAAGTAGCGCATGCGGATCTCACAGTGGCCCCACACGGCACTCACTACAGGATACAGTTTTTTGCCCTTGAGTCCTCGAAAAGCCACTCCCATGTACTGTCCATCCACAATGAAGCTCAGAGTCCCGTCATCCATGTCCAGGGCCACGAGGAAGGAGTCAGGGACGATAAATGTCTCATCCGGCTCCAAAAAGGCCGGGTACGTTTTGCTCGGCTGGTTTTTGCCATCATGGTAGAGCCGGTTGCGCCCCAAATCCCAGCCCCAGGACTCGTGGTTATTCCCCACGAGGGTTGTGTACCCAACGGAGTGCAGGGGGGCGTCCGCTGTCGCCACCCCCACCACAGCGTGCGTGCCCCGCTGCCTCATGGCCCACG
Source organism: Suricata suricatta (assembly GCF_006229205.1). Lineage (NCBI taxonomy): Eukaryota > Metazoa > Chordata > Mammalia > Carnivora > Herpestidae > Suricata > Suricata suricatta. Next base: position 135,363,055 of record NC_043707.1, read on the forward strand.
TGATCTGCCACACGTGCAGCCCACGCGTGTACCCGACTTTGCCCCTGATGGCGTCCGTGCTCTGGGCCACCGGATGCCGGTGAAAGATCAGCTTGTCGTCCTCCTTCACGAAGACGTTGAGCGATCGGTCATTGTTGTTCCACGAGTGGAGCAGCTGGATGTCGTAGGACACGGGGGGCATGTCTAGCAGCAGGTCCAGGCGGGTGGGCTTGCAGTAGTCCAGGCCCTGGAGCTCCTGCTTCAAGGGCCGGTACGTGGGGTCCCTCATGTCCACAGTCTTGATGCCTCCGGTGACCTTCTGACCCATGTTCGTCTTCAGTTTCACCTTTGCACGCACTCCCAAGGCAAACTCATCAATCGTGGGGTCTCCTGTCCAGTTTTCGAGTGAGGCCCAGACAGAAGTCCCAAGGAAGGTTTCCAGGTGGCCTCTGCAGACTGCGGAGTGCTGGGTGTTGTCTAATGAATGGAAAGAGAAACAGAAGGGTGAGCCAGGCTTGAGGGAGGAAGGGGAACCAGGAGCACAAGGCTGCCCACATGGACATGTCCCAGCAACCCGGGCCCTGTGCTCCCAGCACTCGGATGCAGTGCTCTGGCCCCAGGGCTACACTGCCAGGAAGGGGATGTCCACCACCAGCAGTCAGCGGGGGGGCGGGACGCGGGCTTGGGGATGGAGCATCACGCTTGATGATGTTGGCTACATGACACTCTCCAAATACCTCATCACCATTTCCCAGGGCAGAAGGCCAAGTTGGCATGGGCCCTCAAATTGGCCCTGGAGTAGTGGGCATCTTCCTTGGGCAAAGCAAAGGGAAGCTTGTGTCCCTTCCCTGCTGTCTTGAGGGAAAGTGAAGCCCCGACAGGCAGTAGAAACTTCTAGACTCCATTTCCTAGCCCCTCTTTTCTAGCACAGCTGCTTCTAGGGGTTCCTGCTAGGAAAGGGGACCCCGGTGCAGGCGGAAAGCCCATTTGGGGCCTCCTGGCTTGCTGGTCCCTGAGGCTGAAATGACATCCCCAGCAAGTTCTGTGTCCCTCCTGGTGACACTCTTCTCATGGCCCCTGGTCATGAAGGTTCTCACCCCCCACCCCCAGGTAGTTCTGGACCAACGCTGTCATTTTCCCCCACCCACACCCTTCAATGAGCAGCCATTGTTTGGCCCCTTGTGTCACAACAGCCCGTCTGGGGAGGAAGCCCGACTCCAAGACGCCTTGTTCCCCCCACTCTGGCTTCAGCGTGCCATGAGGTTGGAGGAGAGACATCAGTACATCTGTCCCGTCCTCTCCATTGGCAGTACCAGGAGGGTTATGACCAGGGAGGTGGGGGTCTGACATGTGGGGAGGACTGACCACCCCCACCATTCCCATCCCCAATGCCCAGCCTTGGAGAATGAAAAGAACATGCCACTTTGGTTTCCAAGCTTCCCTCGAGAAAAGCTTTCTGCCATCACAAACCTCCTTGGCCTGTGGAAGGGACTCTTGGCTGCCTGGTCTAGGGGAGGGGCTCCTAGGACCAACCAGACAAGGGAGAAGGCAGGCTCCTGGCTAAGTAACTGAGTGAGTAATTCGAGGGGCCAGGGAGCGAGGCCACGGTGCCTGGGGTGAAGAGAATCCAAAGGAGCCTGGGGAGGGCGTTGTCGAGGGGTTCCCTCTGCAGGTGGCCCCCAGCTCTTCCACCGTGGGAGTGACAGAGCACCTGTGGGGGGATGGGGCAGGGCATGCAGGGGTATCTGGGAGATGGGGCCATGGGCCTCCCTGTGGGGTGCCTGGAGGTCGCCAGGGCTAGAAGCATCCATCTGCAGTAGGCCTGCTGTCTCTCCTAGGTCTCCTAGCTAACTTGGAGGGGCCTCCCTCCCCTGGGACCATGTCTTCAGGGCGGCCAGGCCTCTAGGAGGCTGGCTCTCAGCAGAATAAATGTCCCTGTGTGGGAACACTTGGACCCGGCCCCCCCATCTCAGCAAGCACACCACGCTTCTTGCCCTCCCCTTTCTGGTGTGGAATGGAAGGCTTGCTTGCACCCTGACGCAAGGTCATTTCTTCAGAGACAGGCTAGGACTTCTTGTGACAAATGTATGCAAAGCTGGTATAGAGTAAAGGTGTCCCTCTGCAGCTAGAGGACCACCCTCGTTCTGGAAAGTTCTGTGGATATTGCAGCTTGCTGTCCTAGATCCCCCAATTTCAAGCTTTCAGGCCCATTGAATCCTGAAAGCCATCAAAACCTCCAGGACTCACCCATGACCCCGCTGAGGGGCCACCCTGTGGTTTGGCACCTGCTTGTCAGGCATCGTGGAGGTGGGTGTAGAGAGAGCCAGGGTTCTGGGGTGCAAACATGGTCTTGGTAATTGCAGAGACTGGGGGCCACCAGGCTGCAGCCTTCCCTGAGCCCCCTCTTCCACGTCTCCCCAGACTCCATGCAAGTATTTTCCTGAGCTGGTCCGGGGCAGTTCTCCAAGTCAGAAGTACTCATCTCCAACCTGCCTGAGCTCCTCCCTCTGCCTGGTGCCCCATGACATCTGTGTAGGACCCTGGTGGGGACCCAAGTTAGCTCTCTGGAGGACAGGAGGGAGCTGACTTCCTCAGAGAGCTCATTTCACTGCTTCCTGGAGCACACGGCCATTGCCCTTTAGTGGGATCTAACCCAGCACCTCGGCGTTCCCACGCTGGGCCCAGGTTGGGGGTAAGGAGGAGTCTGGGGGCTGGGGGGGACACTGGGCAGGCAGCACATGCAGGAAGAGAAGGTGGGGAGAAGTCCTTCCAACACATTAATTTAAACTATTTGGAGAGATGGGCTCCTGGGTGGCTCAGTGGGTTAAGCATCCTGACTCTTGGTGTTGGCTCAGGTCACGATCTCATGGTTCATGAGTTCGAGCCCCATGTCGGCTCTGCACAGGCAGTGCGGAGCCTACTGGGGATTCTCCCTCCCTCTCTCTTAAAATAAACAGTAAAAAGATAATAAGCTATTTGGAGAGAAACGGGTGGAAATGGAGAATGGGGAAAGTGGAGGGGTGGAGCAGGGGAAGGGATGGGGGGTGAGGAAGGGAGAAGGGAAGGGGGCTCTCAGGCCTCGGAGCTGGTGCCCCTGCTTCAGCGACACCCAGGATCAGCAAACTTCTCGTATAAAGGGCTAGAGAGTAAATGTTTCAGGCCCTGTGGGGTGAAAGCAGCCCCAGATGTGCATCGATAAACGAGCAGGGCTGAGTTCCAATAAAACTTTATGAGAATAAGCTGGTCCCTATTCTTGCCGAGCTCGGCCAACCTCTGAGCTAGATAAGGGCCCTTGCACATCATCTCTGCTGAAGACAGTGCCGCAGTGGAAGGCAGAAGATGGATGTGGGAAGGAATCTGGCGGCCACAAAGTCAGCCCGGCCTCGGAATGAGCCAATTGAAAGGGGCACAACCTCAGTGGCAGTCGGCTATCTGGCCAGGCAGGTCGGGTCAGACACGCTCCGAGAGTCCCCTACCTCCAGGCAAGTCCATTTGCACAGCCTTTGTGCTAAGTTCCTACCCTCCTGGGACAGCAACCCAGGGGACCGTCCAAGAGGGAGGTCCTTTTGGGGGTCCCCCGGACCATGTGACCTAGAGCAGGGGAGTCTGTGGGAGGAAGAGGGTCAGGTAAAAGTGTCTGCAGCACTGTAGGGTGGCTCCCGCCCAGGGGACATGGTCCACCCTCTCTGCTGCTGCTCCGGCCTTCAGAGTCACTCCCAAGTAGTCAACCACCATGGATAGCAACCCTGGAGACATCCTTGACTCGGTTGTCACCTCCTGTCCCCACCCCGAGTCCAGGCTATGGTCAAAGCTGATGCTTCCTTCTCATAGATCTCCTGCTGTCCACACCCAGCCCCCTCCTTGCCATGAAGGCCACTGAAGCCATCCAGATGCCTCCCTTCCTTCCATTTTTAAATATGGCTGCAGAGATTGGCCCTTCCGTGGGTCCTGAAACATGAGTGTCCCAAGCTTACCTAAGACTCAACTGAGACAGTATTCCAGAGAGGACCTGGTACAACTGGCATTTTCACTTTTATGTTTATGTTTATTTTCTAGATTGTGCTTTGTACACTGAACAAAGGTCACTGTTATCCATCTTCTTGGTCACCGTGCTTGGTCCTATGATGGACGTTGGTCTTGAGCCAAGACCCAAGAGTCTGAAATGTTGAGCAGATCAGATTTAACATCCCTGCGAAGCCAGGGGTTGGCAAACTTGTTCTGTGAGTGGCCAGATGGTAAATATTCTAGGCCTTTCAGAGAATTATGTAAATGAATGGGCATGGCTATGTTCCAATAAAACTTTATTGACAAAAACAGAGTGTGGGCCAGATTTGGCTCAGAGGCCATGGTTTGCAGACTTCCATTCTAAACCCCCATACAAACTGTGGATGCAATTTCCAAAATGCCCGGATGAGGTGCTGGGGAGTGGGGTAAGGGGTGGAGCCACAGAGGCACTGGTTTGGCCTGTGCAGCTCTTGCAAACACTGGGCCAAGGAGAGAGTCCTCCCAAACTTCAGGGCAGACCAGAAGAAGCAGTACAGACCCCAGCTCTGGGACCAGGCCCCTTTCCTGCCTTCTGAGAGGCAAATGCAGATGACCAGGCCTTTTAGAGCCTAAAGTTGTCACCAGAGTGTCAGGGCTGGGGATGGCCCAGACAGCCCTTAGTGAGTCTCTGTGAATTGGGAGGATGAAGACTTTGTCCCCCTGGAGGAGAAACAAAGCTGCGGAGGGTGTGGTCAGGTATTGACCTACAGGGCTAGGACTGGAGAGGCAGAGGACAGAGACGGCCCACTGCTGCGCCACCACCCACCAGTCACAGGCAGCGTCCGGGGCTGATGAGAGGGAAGGGCGTGGAAGTCCACGCCGTGCCGGGTGGCGGCTTTTCATTCTCTCTGCCGGAGCTCTCGTTCACAAAGCTCATACAAACAGGGGCGCCCGGGGGGCTCAGTCAGTTAAAGATCTGACTCTTGCTTTCGGCTCAAGTCATGATCTCGCAGTTTCACGAGTTTGAGCCCGGCATTGGGCTCTACAGCAGGCAGTGCAGAGCTTGCTTGAAATTCTCTCTCTCCCTCTCTCTAGACCCCTCCCCGACTCACACTGTTTCTCTCAAAATAAATAAATTAATAATAATTTTTTAAAAAAGCTCACACACACATTAGCACAGGGCACAGGGCCCCCAAGACCACATCTGCCTGTTCCTACTTATGGCTGTCACAGGCCAGACCTCAAGATGAATTCCTCCTTTGTACCCCTCTGGTTGCCTAGGTAATACACTGTCCCCACTGTCCTCAGTCCCTGCTGCTTCCCTATGACCAAAGGCAGCAGCAGGGGCGAGCAGGGCCCAGTGTGATCTGGAGGGTGGGGGGGACCAGGGATCTGTGTACTCGGTGGGTGGATTGAGCCCCCGTAATGGGCACGAATGCAGCAGGGCGGGAACCGGGAGCAAGAATGCACCTATAAACACACACACAGCTGTGGGCACGCACATTTCAATGGAAGCAAAGTAAAATATGTTCAAAGGGGCTCTGCCCGTAGCACTATTCTTCCTGCCGGGTCTGGGGAGTCAACAAGTCGTTCTGGGTTGGGAACTCCTGGCAGTGTTACTTTTCTACAGGTAAAATCAGATTAAAGATCAAACAGGGTCAAAGGAGAAAACTAAGCGCAAAAGGGTGGGTTGGAAAGCCCAAGAGGGAAAGAGCCTTCTTTACGCAAGTCCTAACACAGAACTGCCCCTAATGTGGGGTCAAGTTCTAGAGCCGCGGCTGGCACGGGGTTCCGTGTGGGACAAATCGTAGGGGAGGGCGTGGTTCAGGAAACGCCGTGTGGATCTCTTCCTCACCTGGAACAGCAGGCGAGCCGCCCACCCCACCGCACTGCCCCGTGTGCCTCTCCCTTGTCAGGTGGGCCTCGTGGTCAAGTTCGCCCACATCGATGAGCGGCTGCGGAGCCGTCCCTGAGGCCAAGGGTGCTCCTGGGGCCTCACTCTTCACACTCCACTTCCCTCTGCTCACAGCTCAGCCCTCCTCCCACTCTCCAGCCTGGCGCAGCCCTGGCCCCAGTATGCGGCACACGCGGGGACAAAGGGAGGAGGACCTGCCCCCAACATCAAAGTCCAGCACATGGCTCTGTCTGTCTCGCGCACTGGAGGGTTGCCTGGAGGCGGCAGAGAGGAGCACACAGTGGAAGGGAAGCAGGAATCACAGCCATGGGGCAGGGACACTGGGCCTGTAAACTGACTTGTCCTACCCTGGAGGGGACACAGAGGGACATGAGCAGACACACCTTGGAAGCTTTAAGACTCTGTATTTACTTACAATCGTGTGGATTAAAGATTAAAGGCTCTGGGACCAGGAGCAGGGGGTTGGGAGTGTCACAGCGCAGGTGTCTGCTGTCAGGCCAGATGCCACCAAGCCCTATGGTTTGACCTGGGGGGACCCCTTTCCCTCTACGGAAAGCCCCCCAACTCTCCCTTACTAATGCTACACACACATCATCTTCGATGGGTCAAAGTCAGTTCATGGTCCACTGCACAAGGGGGTGCTTCTCAGACCCTCTAATGGGCAAAAGCATCCCAATTAGTGTGCCCCGGGGTTGCCAGGGGACGGGGTGGCCTGGGGCTCCATCAGGGCCACCTGTTCGTACTGGAATTCTGGGTGGACCCTGGATCTTCCCATAGCCTCCCCCTTCCTCAGGCCGAGGAGCAGCCAGATCTGGCTCCAGGTCCCCAGAGGACGAGGGGAATCAAGAGCATCCCCATAGAGCACTGTTTGGGGGTCTGATTCCTGGGCCAGGGCACCATCTTAACCCAAGCCTTTAATGACCTAAGGCAGCCGACTGATTCTCTCTGAACGGAGAGGGAGTGGGCACACCGCATCCGTGTCTCCTGGGCACCTGCGGCTGGAGAACGGTTGTTGGACATGCCACGTTCTCAGTCCACGAGTCTTGGAGTAGAGGGAGGCTGGCAGACCGTCATCTGTGAGAGGGGACAGGGAGCCAGGCAGGATGCACGGGGTTAAAAAGGTGGAGGTGGTCTAGAGAGAATGTGGGGGAAAGTCGTCCCCGGATAGTATGGGGCGTGTGTCCAAGACGCACATCTGGGATGTGGGGCCACGCGGTGGCTGCCATCCAGGCGCCACACCCCCAGCGATCACCCCCCCCAGCCACTCTTCCAGGATCTTGCCTGCGGAGCCTGAGAACCCTGAACGGGGACGTGTGGACAGAGACCGTCACGGCCCCACGACGCCCCTCCCCCCGCCTTGGCGAGGAGGAGGCAGCCCCCAGGACCGCTGACATCCACAAAACATAATGTGATGCTGTCACAACTTAAAAAATAAACTGGAGAACACGGTGCAGAATGTGATCCCGTTTCTGTAAGAACAGAATTTAAGAAGATTCTATCTGCACAGGTTTATCTGTCAGTAGGCACAGAGAAAGGTCTAAAATGAAGAAACACCAGACCTTTCACAACGGTTAACCCCGGAGGGTGGGGTGGAAGGAAAAATGCGTTCATTTTGAATGCTTTTTGAACCAATTAAAAAAACTTTTTAATGTTTTTTATTTATTTTTGAGAGACAGAGAGAGAGACAGAGCGTGAGCAGGGGAGGGTCAGAGAGAGGGGGAGACACAGAATCTGAAGCAGGTTCCAGGCTCTGAGCTGTCAGCACAGAGCCTGACGCAGGGCTCGAACCCACGGACCCTGAGATCATGACCTGAGCCGAAGCCGATGCTTAACTGACTGAGCCACCCAGGTGCCCCCAATCTTTTTTTTGTCATGCATGTAACACAGAAACGAATCTTCCACAAATAAGTTGTTTCCCAATGTAATTCCTGAAGGCTCTCCACATGTGTCACGTCCACAATGAGCACAGGGTAAATGTTTAATTCACCCAGGAAGACCCATGGGAAGGGTCCCAAGACGGGAGGAGGGCGAGAATCACCGGGTGCAATCCCCCCAAAGAGGGATTGTTTCTACTGCGATTTCTCCCAAGACTCCCAGTTGCACTGTTTCTACTTCATAATTTTAGTTTGCCCAGTAAAACCTGGGCAGCTCCTGCTCCGCTGGCCCCACAGCAGCACCGAACGGCTCCGTCCGGAAACCTGAAACCCACGGCAGCCGTGCAGTTCTGTGCCCAGCAAAGGGGCAGGCGAGGAAGGAGGCCCTCGGAGGGCAGATACCAGAGAGGGGCAAGAATTTTCACCCTTGGCTCAGACAGGACAGCACGCTCAGCACCTGCCGTTACTTTGCAGGTCCACCTTCCAAAAAACCACTTTGGGAGCAGCCGGCCGTGGAGCCCATCTCTGCTAAAAAAAAAAATCATCTTTTTGTTTTGTGGTTTAAGGAAAAGTCCATTGAATGGGCGGAAGGAAGGCTCAGATGGAGACACATCCAAGGTGACAAATGGATGGGGTGGGGGAGGAGGCAGGGCACACACGCCCAGGAGGGCCACCGGAGAGAGAGTGGCAGGCACACACTCACCTCCTTTTAACTCAAGTCCCCCTCAGTGTGTCCCGATTGACCCCAGAACAGTAAAACCATTGTTTTGACCCAAGATGGGGAAAGAATGAAATTCAGGCTACGGAACAAGGTGACCTATTTATAAAGCCTCCTTTCACCTGAAGATCAAATAAACTCCCTCCCTCCGCCTCCCCACCTCACACATCAGTGTTTGCAGCCCAGAATTTTGCAAGAGAAGCATGCCCTGGGCAGTCTGTGGTTCTATCAGAAGACAACTTCTGCAGCTTGCAGACTTGCTGCCTGGCCCTGCCTGCCAGTTAGGGTTTCGTGCTCCTGTGAGCCGGGACCCGGGGACACGCTTCGGTGGTGGCCGCGCAGGGGGCTGGGGCGTTCCCACCGGCAGGACGAGGCCACACGGTAACGGTCCCTCCCCTTTCCCCCAACACACACCCCATCCGCCCACTTGAGGACAGATGCCCTGGGAACACCCAGGAGAGAGCCGTTTTCTCAAGCAGGGATATAAAAGTGAAGCCGCTGCCCCTAGAACTGACAAAACATATTGGTCCCTTCTGGAAAGTTCTGACGAGCGACTTTAGAGAGAAAATCCCGCATGGTCCAGAGCTCTAGCCTCTGACCTCAAAAGACCAAGAATGCACCTGCTGCAAACACCTACGGAAAGACCCAAATTACTCACGACACTTTCAGAAAGGGCTCACATCAGTTGAACCTTGCCCCTGGGAAATTGGCATTACATTCATACAGAGACTAAAAATTAAAATAAAGACTCACGGCTGCAGCCCAATCAGGGTTGTGACGGCAACAGTCTGTGTGCTTCGTTCAGATGAGAACCCCTACTCTTGGAGGGACCTCAGTGACACACAGTGACACGGAGACAGCAGCAGAAGAGCCTTTCAGAGGCAGTGGGAATGGAGCCTGTGGTGGGAGCTGGGCGCCTACCATGAGGGTCCTGCCTGGGGCCCTCCGCACAGAGAGCGGGAAGCAGGGCACAGAGCTTGTCCATGGGGACAGTCCATGGGGACAGCCCGAGGGGACAGCCCACGGGAGCCCAGGGGAAAGGCTGTTTGTGGGTGAACTGCCTCAAAAACTCCAAACGTAAACTCCTTAGGTCAAGAGCAGCGGCCGAAGTCCCAAAAACTTTCTACAGGAAGAAGAGGCCGTTCTGTGATGGTGCCCCTAGGAGCGGGTCTCAAAGTGGTGTCCCCGCCCCAGGAGGCCAGCATCACCTGCCAGGAGAAGCGAATGCCTGGCCTCCCTCCTGTCCCTGACTCACTGAATCAGGGGGCGGGGCCCAGGGGTCTGCATTCTAATGAGCCCCCCCCACCCCGCAACATTGGGACGCTGCTGGTTCAAAGGAATCAGAGCTCAACGTTTTAGGATCTCGGATCCGTGCGAAACAACTGCCAGGCTCAGATTTACAACAACGGTTTTTAAAAACTGCTTGTTTGATCTTGACCTGAAATATTTCAAATGTTACACATGCTCATCAGAAATCTCAATCCAGGGGGGTACCTGGTGGCTCCGCCGGTTAAGGGATCGACTCTTGGTTCCGGCTCAGGTCATGATCTCGTGGTTTGCGAGCCCCGAGTCAGTCTGGCTCCACTCTGACAGCGTGGTGCCCATTTGGGGTTCTCTCTCTCTCCCTCTCTCTCTGCCCCTCCCCTGCTCATGCTCTCTCTCTGTCTCAAAACAAACAAACAAAAGAAATCTCAATCCAGAAATGTATAAAGTATAAATTAAAGTGTCCCCTCCCACTGGGGACGGTTCACTTAGAGCAAACTACTCACCAGTTTGCTTTTCCCAAGTCATACCAGCTTAGCTCCTAGGCCGATTTAACGTGGTAGGAGCATAATATTCCATCACGGGAATTTCTGTCACTTGCCTGTAGAGATGAACGTGTAGGTGATTTGCAGTGAAGGTCACAAGAGATTTCTCCCTAGCCGGGTGGCCTTAAAACAACTTCCTCCCATGAGTTTGTGGCCACCTCGTCTCTCAACACGCTCCAAACCTTGGACCTCAGAGCCCCCACCCCACTGTCCATGTTTCGTAGAAGAAAAAGCAAAGGTCCCAGGAAGCTCCCACCAGGCTGTCTGGTCTTTGAACTGGCCACGGTGGCAGAAAGGTGCTCAGGTTCCCGCACAGCTAGTTGGACTGAAGGCTGGTCACCTGGACCTTGATTGGAACACAGCCAAGGAACTTGGAAAGGATTCTAAAAGGAATCAAGCCTCGTGCCTCCTGGTGCGGACTAATCACCAGTCCCTGTGTGCGATTTCACGGAACTCAGCAGGATGCAGAGGGAGAGGTGAATCCCCCTGCCTCGCAGGCCCGCCCAGGACTTAACCCTATTCCTCCCGCCACAGGAGCTCCCGGACGTCCTCCTCCTGTCCCGCCAGCCAGTCCTGAGCGCCGGGCCACCACTGTGAAGGGAAGGCCTCCTCACAAGTCCAAAGGCAGCAAATCACTCAATCCTAAACTCTCCGGCAAGCAGAAGGGGCCGGTCGCCGGGTCCCCATGACACTAGCCTATCACAGGGGCGTAAAGTGAGGAGGCAGGACGGGGCCTCCCCAGATACCCACCAGCCGTCCCAGGTGCTGGCTGAAGGTCCACGGCCCAGAGGCGAGGCAATAGGTTTGCCACGTCCACTGGAATGAAGAGCCACTGTATCTGCCCTATGGGTAAAAATCTGGGGAAAAAACCCAACTATTTGGGCGTGTGTGGGAACAGAGATGAAGTGAGTCTGTGTCTGAGGTTCGAGAGGTGTGCTTATGAATTTCCCTCCCTTTCAGATTTCCTTACTGTTGTTTTGTTATTGCTGCAAAAGCATACATGGATGAACCCAAATGTCCATCAGAGGGTGAGCAGGTGAACAGAGAGGCAATACCCACACAATGGAACACTATCCAGCCATAAAAAAAGAATAAAGGGCTGGAGCGCCTGGGTGACTGACTCAGTCGGTTGAGTGTCTGACTTCAGCTCAGGCTATGATCTCATGGTTGGTGGGTTCGAGCCCCGCATCGGGCTCTGTGCTGATGGCTCAGAGCCTGGAGCCTGCTTCAGATTCTGTATTTCCCTCTCTCTCTGCCCCTCCTCCACTCATGCTCTGTCTCTCAAAAATACATAAACATTAAAAAAACAATGAAAAATAAAGAATACAGGGTTGGGGCATTTGGGCGGCTCAGTCAGCTAAGCGTCCGACTCTTGCTCTCAGCTCAGGTCTTGATCTCAAGGTCGTGAGTTCAAGCCCCGCATTGGGCTCCACACTGGGGGTGAAGCTACTTACAAGACAAACAAGAACACGGCGAATCTCAAATGAAATACCTCATGCTGAGTGCGAGGAGCCAGATCTAGCGAAAGGTCACATCTTGTAGGATCCCATGCATATGATAACACGTGACTCCACAGAGACAGGGAGCAGATCCGTGGGCTGCCGAGGCCAGGGCAGGTGGGGAAGTGAGACCCGCTGCTGCTAATGGGTCAGAGCCTCTATGGGGGGAGGGGGGGATAAAGATGATAAAGGTGTTCTGGAACTAGACAGGGTGGTGGCAGGCACAATATCACGAATGTACTAAATGCCACTGAATTGTACTCTAAAAGTGTTGTATTGTGTGAATTTCACCTCCACAAACAAAAAAACCGCAAATGAATGAAAACTGCCCACCTGTCCAAAGTCCACATGGCAGGAGGGGGTGTGTGGGAAGGGCTGCGGAATGGAGGGGGGCCCGGAGCTCGAAGGAGCCTCCTAGAACTGGGCCACGGCCGCGCAGTTCTCCACCCCCCCCACCCCGTTCTTTCCTCCAGAAGCAAAAGCACCGAGCTGCGGTCTGGCAGACCCGCGGCCTGGAGGCTGCGCTGTAGACGGAGCATCTCTGGGGGAATCCCAGAGGTGCGCCTGCGTCTTTGTGCCCCGACAGGAGACGTGCGTGTGCACAAGCACCGTGGCCTGAGGACAGGGACCTGGAAGGACCAATGTCCCGGCGATCACTCTCTGCACGCTTCCCACTGGGGGAACGAGGTGGGAGCAGGTGCGGGGGAGAGAGAGAGACAGCCAGGCTAGGATTCCCAGGCCCCCGCGTCTGCCTCGAGCGAGTCAACACCCTGAAGCCACTCTGGAAAGACAGAGACCCTGTTCTGTGACACGAGGAAACCATCCTGCCGCTGGGATCCCGCCTGCCCTGCTGGTGATGTGGCACCGCGGGGCTTCAGGCCGGGCTGACGCGCAGTTTGACTGTTCTCATGGGGTGAGCTCTGTGTTCTCGCGAGGATTCAGCTCACAGGTCTGGAGAGGTCTAAGCCTCTGAGTCCGTCACCAACCACCACCTCCCACCGACAGACTGCACCCAAGCCCTCCGTGCATCTAGTAGGTGTCTAAAACACATCGGGATTGCATGCTCATCCCACCCCATAAGCACCCACTGAGCCCTGAGGGGGTGGCACGGGCTTCCCAAGCCCCCTTCTTTGTTCCTCAGTCCCTGAGCTCCCCAACCGGGTGGAACCTGGCAAGAGCTAAGTCAGCAAGACCGTCACCTGCAGAAGGGATCCACCGAGAGGGGGTCTGTGTGTGTTCAGCTGATGGACACTTGGAAGACACCCAAGTCCAAATAAGGTGCCTTAGGGCTAGAATGCATTCCAAAAATATTAGGTGCCTACTGTGTACATACAGGTAGAAATCACTGCCCTTGTGGAGCTTAGTCGAGTGACAGAATCACTTGAACAATTAACACAAACTTCAGGGGCAGACATTTTTTAAAGTTTATATCTTTATTCTTGAGAGAGAGAGAGCGAGCATGAGTATGTGAGCAGGGGAGGGGCAGAGAGAGAGGGAAAGAGAGAATCCCAAGCTTGGACCCACAAACCGTGAGATCATGACCTGAGTTGAAATCAAGAGTTGGAGGCTTAACCAGTTGAGTCCCCAGGCGCCCCTTAAGGGCCGAAATTTTTATCTGTTGTGCTCCCTGTGACAGCCTCAATGCCTAGAAGAGTGCCTGGAACACAGTAGGTGCTCAATAAATGTTAAATGACTATATATCTAACACAGGGCCACATAATAGGTGTCGAAGAACACTTAGGCAGAGTAGTGAGGACAGAGCAAATGATGGGAATGGGCGGTAGGGAAGGCTTCTCTGAGGCCGTGATTTATGGACAGAGACCTAGATAAAAGGAGGGAGAAGAGCATGAGCCTACACAAGAGGAAGAGCGTCTGGGCAGAGGGAACAGGATGTGCAAAGGCCCTGAGATGGCAGCAGGCCTGTCGTGCTGGGAGAATAACAGAGGGGCAAGGGCGGTATGGCTGGAGCACAGGCAGGGAGGCTGTGGCCAGAGGCAGGGTAAGGGCTCCGGATTCTGTCTCCAGGGATGAGAAACCGGCACAGGGCTTTGAGCGGGTGGGGACACTGTCTGGCATCTGTTCTAACGGAATCCTTTCAGGTGGCCGCGTTGGGAGGAGGCTGTTGGCAGTGGGAGCCAGTCAATGCAAAGTTGCAGCTTGAACCTGACGGTGGCTGAAGCGGAAGGATCCAGAATGTAACCAAAAATGAACTATAACCCGATAGGTGATATGAGGCCTTGTCTAAGGAAAGGGCTTGTTTAAGAAAGCGAGTGGTGGGTGAGGACACGGACCCAGAGCACGAGAAGATGGTGCCAAGGACTCCAGCTCCTATTATGTCCACGCCCTATGGTGATAGCAGAGACATCGGGTGACAACACAGGAGGGCCACTCACACAAATCTTTTGCATCCTTGACTGTCTTACTCCTTACTGTACGTGAACATACTACCTCAGGTTTATACCTCAGTCTCTTGTGAGTTTGGTAGATACCTCTCAACTGTATCAATATTGGAGACACTGGGGCGGTGGGGCGGGGGGGGGGGGGGGACCCAGTCCCTGAATCTACAAAATGTGGGTGGACCTAACACCCCAGGGGCTCAGCTGGCCCCCTTGGGATCCGCATCTGAGGAGCCCCACTGCCTCTACCCAAGACTTCTTGGGGCTGAAACGGGACAGTCAAGGGCAAATTGTTTACCAAATATTTATGAACATGGAAGACACATGCAGTCTGGAGTTGGGCCACTTGGGCTTGAGCTTCAGCTCCACAAGCTGAGCGACCCTGGGCAAGTTGTCTAACCTCTCTGAGCCCCAGATGCTCCTCCATAGGAATGGCGGAGCGGGGGTGACTACATGACATCACAGGTTTGCTTTGAGGATTAGGTGAGGAGCCCACGGAAAGCCCGGCATTCCATAAAGACCCAACACTGGTGATGCACTTGTAATTTAGTGGTTTGAGGGGAAGGAAGGAAGGAAGGAAGGAGGGAAGAGAGGAAGGAGGAAGGGAGAAGGAAGGAAGGAGGAAGGAAGGAGGAAGGAGGGAAGCTGGGAAGGATTCCTGCGGGGGCATCCCTGGTGGCTCTGCAGTGGCAGAACGACTAGAACGAACGGCCGGCTCGGGGTGTCCGTGACTCAGCCAAGTGGTTGCCTCTCGCCATCTCAGGCTCATGACTCATGGCAGAGAGGCCCCCGCAGGAAGCCCTCAGGCAGCGGTCTTGCCCACCTCTACGGGCACCCCCTGGTGCCTCCCCCCCCCCAGCCTGCCCTCCACTGTGCCCGCCCCAGGATGGAGTGGCAGCTGCCGTGGTGGCCTGTGGGGTCCTGGGTCTGCTGTGTCCTGGGTTCTCCCGAGGCCAGGTGGCAGGGACACACACATCTGGAGAAGGTTCTTGGGAAAGCAACTTGGTTTGGGCTGAGTCTATCCCACTGGGGAAAGCAACTTGGATCTGGGCTGAGTCTATCCCACTCATCACATCTGAGAACACAAGAGGAAGAAAGGGGAAGTGGGGAAACAGGGAAATTGGCCCAATATCCATTTAATGGCCTAGTCCCAGATGGCAATCGGGGCAGAGGGCAGAAGAAGCCAGAACAAATGAACGTGCTTGCTTCTCTGCATGACTTTGGAAACATCAGCAAGACAAAAAAGGTATTTCTTCTGCACGCTGGACTTGCCGTAAAATACAACCCGCAGCAGGTAACCTGCACGGGGAGACGGACCAGGGGAAGCGTCCCACACCCCTCACGGTCACGGCCGTGGGGGGTGCAGACCCAGGTGTAGGGACCCCTCTGCGGCCCCCTGGCGCAGTGGCCCGGCCCCGGGACTGCCCTGCCGGCCCAGTGAGTTCCCGGGGCTGGAGGACGACCACAGCTCCTCTCCACCGAACCCTCGGAGTATTTCCAAGGCCGTCCCACGCTTCCGTTCCCATGTCAAGGGCGCCTCTTTTCTGCTGAGGCAGCAAGACCTGCCGACGCAACGAGGGGCCGGGACCCAGGTTGTCGTAACACAACACCTCCCCTTGAAACGCACCGGAGTGAGTCACTGAGGTTTAATAGTCTCAGCAGCTGGGCTGGTGGAGAGAATCCGTGCGACAGCTCCGGCCGGTCCCCATGCGCCAGGCCCCGGCCCCCGCCCCCGCCCAGGTACCCCGGCTCTCATGATCGACTGTACCCCCTCTCCAGGCCCCCGAATGGAGAGCCAGGCATGACCGAGTTTCTGCACACGGGAAATCCAACTCCGCCCTGGCAAATGGCCCCTTTAGGGGCCGGGGAAGAGTCGTCCTGTGCCCCGCATCTAGGCATGCCTGGAGCGTGCTGGGAATGCAGAGTCTCGGGCCCTCCCTGGCCAAGCTGTGCCGAGGTGCCCCCCCCACCCCCAAGGCACAAGCCTGGAGAGAACCCACATCAGAAAGAAGGAAACAGGGGTGTCCAGCCCTCTCCAGGAAGCAACCCTAACACAAAACTGGACCCCGACAAACCCAATCTAGAAGCCGACAAGTTCAACAGAAGAAATGGGCAGAGCCTGTCAGGGCCCCATCCTTCTGCCAGACCCACCGGAACAGGGGGAGCATGAAATGGGCTGTAGATTCCCTGCCCCACAGCTTCCAGAAGCCCCTGGCCAGTCACTCTGGGTCTGGGAAGACCACGGTTTTGGTGACACCATTCCAGACCTGCCCTCCTCTCACAGCTCACCGGGGGCTCCCTTCTGCCCACCCTCCAAGCCCTTCTCAGCTCTCCCGTCTTCTCCAAATATCCTCCACTCGCCAGGCTAGCCACGCCAGCCTCGCCCCTCTCCGAGAGCCTCACACTCCCCCGTGGCCACACCTGCTGTAGCGCCACCAGCTGGAATCCCGTCCATCTGTCCGTCCTGGTACCCTCGGCCACAGAGCCTTCCCCGGCCAGACTCACGCATGTCCCCATCTCCCGCAAAAACCTGCGCATGATCGCCTCAGGACGCTGGGTCCTGCTGGAACCTAGCATGCAGGTCCCTTGTGGCCCCAAGTAGCATCCTGGCTGCGGCCCACAGCCCTGCGGGAGACCCGCCCCTCACGGCCCGCCAGCAAGTGGCCTCACAGTCTTCCAGACACCTACCGCCGGATCCGGAGTTCTGGAATGTTTCGGGCTAGCGCTTGGGGAAGGCACCAGGAGAGGAGTCGGCCGGCTCTCAGGCTGGGGGCAGATCTGAGGAGGGGAGGCAGCCTCCTTGCCAGTGGCCAGGCCTGTGGGTCCCCCCCCCACCGCCAGGCCTCCTGCGCTGGGGCTGGAGCAGCGCTGGCCTGAGCGAGCACCGCCGTCACCAAGGGGAAACGGCCCTTGGTTACCACTGGCCCGGAGAACACAGAAGGCAAAACAAACAGCGGGGTGCTCCTCCACCGACTGGCTCCTCGCTGCTGGGAACAATTACAAGGTAATAGGCCAGTTTTGAAAAGCCCTCCAGAAGGGAGGCTGCGGGCTACTCTGTAACCCATTCCCTTCCCCCTGCTGCTCCCCGGGCCCCAGGGACGCGCCGTCCGTCCCATTCAGGGACGCCCGGGAAAGCCAGGCTGCAAGTCGCAGAGGATGTGAGGCGGAGGCAGGGTCTCAGGCCGGCACTGTGCCCACTCCGGGTAGCCAGGAAGCCAGGGTTCAAAGCGACAGGTGGGCCCACGTTGGCAGGTGTGGAGGTGACATCCCGAGGACCCCTGCGGGGCCCACAGCGCTGGCCTCCTGATAGCACTGTTCCCTCAGCCCCCTTCCCAGCCCCCGTCCGGGAAACGACCAGCTCTCCTCGTCCCCAAATGAGCTGTCATGAAATCACAAGAAACTGACCAGCTTACCGGGCTCACCAGCCGGGGCTGGTGGGCAATGGGCCAGGACTGCACCCGGGCCATGGCCAGACCCCCCGGGGCTATGTCCGCAGGCCCAGCCTGGGTGCTGACCCCCTTCTGCCTCTAGCCAGAGTGGACCCGGAGCCCAGGTCTCCCCCACGCGGAGGCAGCTCACAGCCAGGCCGGGGCCGCGTCCCAGGTCCCCATGACAGAGACTTCAGTGGAAACAGGAAAGGAGAGCTGAGTGGCCCCTTGTCTTCAGGCGTCCCCCAGGCAGCGGCAGGCACGGGCAAGGAGAGGTTCTCTGGCTGCCGCTCCCCTCCGCCCCCGTGGATTTACACCTGAACCTTCAATATCGTCCAGCACCGATTCAAGCACCTTTCTCTCCCCTGCTTCCACGCGGAGCAGGTGGGAGCTCATGGGACAGACCGCTAACTCTGGACAGGGAACATGGCGGCAGGTCCAAATCCCCAGGGAAAGGAAGGGCCACTAGATTAGCTACCAGTGTCTTCCTTGGGAATTACCCACCAGGCACTTGGGCCGGGTTTTCTCTGTCTCCATGAAGCCATGCTGAGTGTGGAGGGGCCCAGCCTGGCATCTGGAGGCTCCCGGCGACACAGAGAGAGAGAGGCAGAGAGAGACAGAGACAGAGAGAGAAACAAAAAGACACAGAAATAGGGACACAGACAGAGAGACAGAAACAGAGAGAGACAGAGAGAGATAGACATATGGAGACAGAGACACAGAGAGACAGACACACGGAGAGAAACAGAAAGCACAAAGCACAGGAGATGGGAGAGTGCAGGGCCTGAACCCTCAACAAATGTCCAGTTGGGGTCCCAAGAGGCCAGAGTGTCCCCATCAGGAGGGCAGGGCAGAGGATGGGGGGACGGCCCACAGAGTGGTTGCAGGGCGGGGGACCCTTCCCCAAGCCAGGCAGGAGGGTCGGTACTCACAACCAGAGGGGAGAAGGGTCACACAGAGCCGGCGAGCCCCTCTGCCCGCCCCGGCATCGCCCTGCTCTCTCGCCCCCACAAAGAGGGGTTTCTGCCCCCAAACCGGCGAAGCCTGGAAGTTAAAACGAGCCAGGGGCCCCTGGGCCCAAAAGTGGTTCTCCGGGCAGGGGCGAGGTTCCTGCCTGGGCCTTGCTCTGCAGGGGCAGGGGGCACTGGTGGCAGCGACGCCTTGAGGGGTCCCCTCCCACCTTTTAAGAGAAACCAGTACCTTCGCAGGGGAAGCCTGGGCTCACGTGACATCCGGAGCCAGCCTCGCAGCCCCCCCCCCCACCTGGCCACGTCCCTGCTTGTCTTAGAGGGACCAGGGGCCAGATCCCACCCCCCCATCCCTGTCACAGAGCCGTTCTTTCTGGGGGGTGGGCGCTGAGCAGGGGGATTAGTCTCAGACCCTCACTCTGACATGCTGGAAATGGAAGTGGAGTATTTCTAGGACGGCCAGATGGAAACTACCAGAGAGCCTCCCTCCTCGCCCCACTCGAGTTGCTGGAGAAGTTTCTTCCAGACCTTCAGCATGGACTCTCTTCTGAGGGGGACGTGAAGGGGCCGAGAATCACCGGACTAAGACCCCAGACCCTCCTTGGAGCCCCCCATTTCCCTTCCTCCCCTGAGGACTCCCCGCCAGGCAGGGCACCACTGCCGCCTTCCCCAGCAGGAGCCTTCCCCAGCCCGGCGAGGGAAGAAGTCACTGAGCCGTGTCTTCTGTTTAAAAATCCATACACTGGTTTTCTCTGTATTGCCTTTCTTCTCACTCGGTGAAGAGAAAACGTAAACCATCAGGAAAAAGTAAAAGCCTTCCTGATATAGCCATTCTTTTTTTCCTAACTACTAATGATCCGTCCAGCAGGTGCAATGGTCTACCTGCGGAGCCCGGGGGGGGGGGGGGGGG
>NC_043707.1:135382633-135393123 GCF_006229205.1 Suricata suricatta
GTCAGGACTCAGACACTGGGACCAGGCGGCAGATCAGAGAGTCCATCCAGCCCCCTGGGCTTCTGGGCAGCAACCAGTGTCCCCTCTCTTTCCACGGAGCAGTTGACGTTGTCCCGCTTCATGAAAAGTGCCATGAGGGGTAGGGTTCTATAAACACAGTAACCAATATCCTCATGTCACAAGCCTTGGGGACTGTGGCTGCGGAGGTGGCCCTGTGGGTCACTCCCCCCCCAAACACTTCCTTGAATGCTGTAAGAAACACACTCGCCTGCTTGCTTTTACCTCGGGGGAGGTAGATTAAGAACCAGGAAGGAAGAATTAGAACATTCCTTTTAGGTAAACGAAATTTGAAGTGGGTAACAACCCAAGAAACACCACTTCCAACAACAGCACGAGGAAGCATTGCTAACTCTTCGCCCAGGGAAACCAGAGTAACAAACACGCACAGTCTGTAAGAGGGCGGAGACAGTCAACGGCAAGCGCGAACAGACACGAAGAGGCCAACAGTTCCCAGCACATAGTAGGTCCTCAAACAATACCGGATGCTCACGAGGCCTTCCTGGTGAAGCAGGGGGGCACTTCTGGGCACTGTGCATGTGTTAGTGAGTTAGGTGATAGCGACCACAATGTCCAGGGGCTCAAGTCCTAACTCCAGTGATCATCTTCCAGCCACTGACCACGGAGCCCAGGAGCCGCCACCCTCTTTTAAAGCACAAAGATTGTAAAAACCGTTCAATCAAAACGCTTTGTTTTGTAAAATGGGGCCACGGCCGCGGGAGACGGTAAGGTGAACTCTCAAAAAATTAAACACAGAATTACGATTACCAGGTAATCCAGCAATCCCACTTCTGGGGAGACACTCAACAGGATTAAAAGATGTTCGTAAACTCACGTCCACAGCGGCGTCACTCACAGCAACTCAACAGCGGGAGCCGTCCAAGTGTCCGTGGACAAAGGAGTGGATAAGCAATCCGTGGAGGCTCCAGCCCACAGAATGTTATCCCGCCCTAAAAAGGCAGGACATTCTGGGGCACCTGGGGGGGCTCAGTCGGTTGAGTGTCGGACTTCGGCTCAGGTCATGATCTCACGGTTCGTGGGTTTGAGCCCCGTGTCAGACACTGTGCTGGCAGCTCAGAGCCTGGAGCTGCTTCGGATTCTGTGTCTCCCTCTCTTTCTGCCCCTCCCTCCCTCACACTCTGTCTCTTCTCTCTCAAAAATAAATAAACATTACAAAAAATTTTTAACTAAAAATAAAAAGGAAGGACCTTCTGGCACATGCTACAACATGAATGAACATTGAGGGCATTAAATAAGCCATAGGATTCCAGAAGACAAGGACCATAGGATTCCACTTAGAGGAGGTGCCCAGAGCGGTCCAATTCCCAGACAGAGAAGGGAATGGTGGGCACCGGGGGCCACAGCAAGGGGAGGAGGAGTCAGCCTTTCAAGGGGACAGAGTTTCAGTTTGGGAAGACAAGAATGTTCTGGAGAGGGACGGCGGTGATGATGACCCAGCCATGTAAGTGTGCTAAACGCCTCTGAATCGGACTCTTAAAAGTAGTAAAGGGGCGCCTGGGTGGCTCCGTTGGTTAAGTGTCCAACTTCGGCTCAGGTCATGATCTTGTGGTTCATGGGTTCAAGCCCCGCGTCGGGCTCTGTGCTGACAGCTCAGAGTCTGGAACCTGCTTCAGATTCTGTGTCTCCCTCTCTCTCTGACCTTCCCCTGCTCGCACTGTCTCTCTGTGTCTCTCAAAAATAAATAAAACACATTAAAAAAAAAGTAGGAAAGACAAGAAATCCTAGACCGTGTCATATATATTTTACCCTAATAGAAAATGCTTCGTTTTCTATGAACATCAGGAAGAAAAACCTGAGGCTGAGAAAAATTAAGTGAGGGAAGAGGGGTCCCCTCTACCCTGAGCTACAAGAACAAACACTGAGCAAGGCACACGCCTTTGGCCAGCCAGCCCTGGTGGGGCCCGCCCGCCCTTTCCAGTCACACGTGGCGCACACAGAGCTGTTTTCCCAGGAGCCACGCTGCAGGGGGGCATCGGCCCAAGCAGAGATAGAATGTCACCATTTATTTGGTGACCGGGCTCCCTAGACCTCTTGGCCGACTCCCCTTCCTCTCGGTCTCGGTTAGAACATGAGGGAGAAGTACTTGACCGCAGGCAGGCCACTTCCAGGCCCGGCAGGTGCGACAGGGCACATGCCACTCCCCCCTGCCGGCGCTTTGCAAACCTGCCGAGGTGGCGCGGGGTAGAAGTGGGCTTGAAAAAGAAGCTGACTTATGAAAGACCGAGCCCAAAATGGCTAAGAGGCTGGGACAGGTTGCTGTCCAGGAAATGACTCATGTCTCCCCTGGTCCCTGGGGGCCGCTCCGGGAACAGACACTGCAAGGGGGGACCAAGCTTCTGGAGTTTCTCACAGGAAGGCGGCTTCTGGTGGTACCCGCCCCCCCCACCTCAGACTGGGAATCTTCCAGACACCTGAGGTGGCCGGCGCCCAGCAGGGCCCACAAGGGCAGCTCGGTCCTCACTCCCTGCCAAAGAATACCGAAACCGAGTTGGAGGCCACAGGGCCCCGGGGCCTCGCTGCCCTCTCTCATCGCCACCCACACTTCCTGTGGCCTCTGTCACCTTCCAGAAGCGCTCAGGCTGCAGAAGCTAACAGGCTGAGGTCAGGCCCCAGCCACTTCAGGGAAAGGGCTCTTCCAAGGTCAAGACCTCCTAATGAATAAACTGAATGGCCTGCAACAGCATCTTCCCGATCTCTCAGCCATGTCTGAAAATACTGACCATGTCCTTGACCCTGAAGCATCTGTTTCCCACTCAGCGAGGCTCCCACTCCAGCTCCTTTGCCAATTCTGCCTCCTGCCCCTTAAACACGGAGGTTCTTGCTAGTCTCCCCCTCCATGGGGTCATCTGCTCTCCCGGCTCTAAGGAGCATCTCCCCTTGACCTTGACTCATCCAGTAAATAGCATCTGTAATGCAACCCCACCCCCACTCACACAGAGCCGCCCCAACTCAAGCGCGGGCTCCTCCCAGCCTCTTCCCTCCGCCAATTTCTGTCCTCAGTCTCACGATCAAGTCACCATCATCGGCGAGGCTGCCCCGAGTCCCCAGACTGGCCTCCCTGCCCACGGTGTCCCTCTGACCCAGCCCGCACACTGATCTTCCTCGGACCTTCTCATTTACATTGCATTTTTCATTCTGAAAATCTGCAATCCAAAAAAACGTATAAAAGGGACGGATTTTCAACGCAAAAATTAGGTCTATAGTATGATCCAGGAATTCCACTTCTGCTTATACACCCAAACGAAAGGCTGTCAACAGTTTGTCACGTTTGCTTCCGCTTCTGCATGGCAGTCAGAGGCCAGAGGACTCGAACAGGCAATCCAGGGAAAAAGTAAATGCAAGTGGCAAATAAACTTGTATGAAAAGGGGCCCAAACTCCTTAGTAGAGAGAGATACACAGAATCGAAGTAATAATGGGCCATTGTTCCATCCCCCCGGGTGTCGGAGAGACGACAGAGAGAGAGACAGCACCGACCGCTGGCGGGGAGGGAAAGAAGGGGCAGCCCCACGGCTGGTGAGGGCTGAATCGGTGCCCCTTTTGAGAAACAAAATCGAAAGACAAATCATCCCAGCAAGTGCACTCCTGGGGCCCGGGCCCACAGGAATAAAAGCAGCCGCACTGAGGGTGTCTGGATGGGGTGTTTATTACGGGGCCGCTGCCCCATTCCCTGCACCGTGTGACGCACATTGTCGTCCGTGTTAGATTCACCAGATGGGCGCCTCTGGCCCTTCTGTTCGGTGAAGCGTCACGTCGCAGGTACAAAAACGAGGTAGAGCCGCACCGGAGCGCCTGGAGCTGTTTCGACGTGTATTTAGAGAGAGAAGCAGCGGAGAATATGAAAGGCAAGGCCTTTTTAGGGAAATAATGCTGTCTCCCCCACCCCCCAAGATCCCTGGGCAGGCAGGAAGGTATGGAGCTATTGGGGGTGCGTTAACCTTCAGTAAAAGGGTTATTATGTTAAAAACAAAACAACTAGGGGCGCCTGGGTGGCTCAGTTGGTTGAGCGCCCGACTTTGGCTCAGGTCATGATCTCGCGGTTGGTGAGTTTGATCCCCACCTCAGGCTCGCTGCTGTCAGCGCAGAGCCTGCTTCAGATCCTCGGTCCCCCTCTCCCGGCCCCTCCCCCGCTTGTGCTCTCTAATAAATAAATAAATAAATATAAAAACAAAAAATAAATAAAATAACAACTAGAAAATAACGTGTTGGAAAGGCTGTGGAGAAATGGGAACCCTCCACACTCTTGCGGGGAATGTAAAATGGTGCAGCCACTATGGAAAACAGTTTGGGGGTTCCTCAAAAAAACTAAAATTAGGTCTAATGTATGATCCAGGAATTCCACTTCTGCGTATACACCGGAAAGAACGAACACCTGCGTCAATGGCAACATTGTTCACGACAGCCAAGACGTAGAAGCAACCTGAATGTCCGTTGATAGATTAACAGATGAGTAAAAGGTGGTGCGGCCCAACAACGGGATTCTATTCAGCCTTAAAAAGGAAGGAAATCCTGACACTTGGTATATTGTGTGTGGACCTTGAAGACATTAGGCTAAGTAAAATAAACCAGTCATAAAAAGACAAATGCTGGATAATTCCACTTACTTGAGGTCTCCAGAGGAGTCCAATTCTTAGGGACAGAAAGTAGAATGGTGGTCAGGGCGGGAGGCAGGTGTATTGGGAATAAACAAGGACATTTACTACGATGAAATGAAATGAAATGAAATACTTTTTTTTTTAAAGCTGTTCCATCCAAAAAAACAAAAAAGTAAAGGTGTTGACAGGCATGAAGGAGCCCGTAAGGAAACTGCTGTTATCAGCAACACCCCACGCTCAAAGGACAAACTTCCAACCTAAGCACAAGGTACTCCGGAAGACTCTAGAATGGCGGCAGAGGTCTGTGGGTGGATTCAGCCAGCCCGAGGTGACCTCACAGGGACACTCTTCTCCCTCCCTCCCCATGATCTCCCCACTGGCTGATCCCAGCTGGAGACCAGAGGGAAAGGGAGCTCCCCCCACTACCCACCCAGGAGGCGCCCCCAGGGCTGGGCACAGCACGGAGCACAGTGGGGAGTGATCTGAAGGGGCAAGGAAGCCCCAACATGAGCTGCAATAGTGTTTCTTTAAAGCAAGGTACAGAATATGATAATATAATATAATATAATATAATGTAATATAATATAATGTAATATAGTTCTTCACCGTTTCCATAAGAAAGAGTATTTCATCTGCATGGTTACATAGACCAGCAGATCTGGATGGACCCTTCTCTCCACGAAAAATGACCATATTTGACACGCTGTCAGGGGACCGGGGTGTCTGAGGAAGAGGAGTTGGTGGGGGAGACTTTTCATGACCCACCATATTATACCTTTTGAATTGTGAACCATACACATGGTTCAAAATGTTACAATGTTTGTTTGGGGGGCGCCTGGGTGGCTCAGTCAGTTGAATGTCCAACTCTTCTTTCGACTCAGGTCATGATTTTGGGAGTTTGGGTCCTAGCATCGGGCTCTGCACTGGTGGTGTGGAGCCTGCTTGGGATTCTCTCTCTCCCCCTCTCTCTGCCCCTCCCCCATTGGTGCACACTCTCTGTCTCAAAATAAATAAGCATTTAAAAAATGTTAATTAAAACTTTTGTTTATATCAAAATTATAACTAAAATTGAATTTTAAAAGTAAAACAAACAAAAAAGAAATAAGAAAGAATGGCGGCTGCCAGAGTCTTGGGGGGTGGGGAGCGGTGAGGGATTAGGGGCTGCCGTTTTCATGGGGACAAAACTTCCGGTTTACAAGATCAAGGGTTCTAGAGACGGATGATGTGGTACAACCCTATGAATGTGCTCAGCACGTCTGAGCTGAATACATAAAGATGCAGATGATGGTGCTACGGGCTTTCAGCATGCACCCCCAAAAATACAGATGCTGAAGTCCTGGCCCCCAGTGTGACCGTAAGGGGAGCCCAGGACTTTGGGACTCTGGGAGGTGCTGAGGTCATGAGGGTGCAGCCCTAATGAATGGAACTAAAGTCCTTTAAAAGCAGAAAGCACGGGGTGGGGGGTGGGGGGACACTCAGTCCATTAAGCATCTGTTTCCTGATCTCTTCTCGGTCCCGATCTCTCAGTTCCTGAGATCGAGCCCCATGTCGGGCTCTGAGCTGACTGTCTGGGATTCTCTCTCTGCCCCTCCCCTGCTCGTGTGCACTCACATACACTCTCTCTCCCTCTAAATAAACATTTGAAAAATAACAATAAGAAAGAAGGAGAAACACCAGAGAGATGATCTCTCTCTCTCCACTCCGTGAGGATGCAAAAAGACAGCCGCACACCCGCCCGGAAGAGGGGCTCGCCGGCTGCTGGAATCGTGAGAACCGTGTCTGCTGTTTGAGCCGCCCGGCCTGTGGTGGTCTCTTACAGCAGCCACGATGCCGGAGACAGACGGTAAATTTTGTGACGTGTATTTCACTATAAGGTAAAAAAAAAAAAAAGAAAGAAAGAAGATGGAAAGACAAGTTCTAGGTTAATATCAGTGTGGGATGCGGATGCGAGAGCCGAAAGGACAGGGGGCTGTAGGCAAACACGAAATCCTCTCGCAAACAAGTCTGAGTGAGGACAGGGACGCGGACGATTCATGGGCCAGGCACGGTCAGGGTTAATGTGGGGACCTCAGGATCAGGTGATTTCTGCTTCTCTGCATTTACATTTCACGCAATGAGCGTGTGCTATACTCAGGAATAATAAAGCTATTTTCACCGTGGAAAAACTTACAGACAGAAGGCACCAAACCCCTATTTTTTTCCGCGCAGAAGTGACAACCATAAGCAAGGCTGATTCGGGTCAAGTCGTGTCTCCTGGGAGCATTTTGTGAACATAGCCCCCCCCCCCCAAATATGTGCACACATATGATCTCCTTTAAACGTGCATGATGCTTATCAGGGCTTTCTTGCTCTAAATCCTTTGGTTGACTGTCAGGCTCACCTCCCAGAACACTCTCCACCCCCACCGTCTCGTGCCCTCCTCAGGAGTCCCACCCACCGTCCTGCATCACCTTCCTGAACATTCCATCACTCCCTGGCTGCAAGGCCACGCCCCTCCAATGCCGGCGTGATGTCCTCTGTCTCGGGGGGGGGGGGGGCACACCCTCCATCCATTTGGCTCCTGTTCAGCTTTGTCTCCTCATCCAGGACCCCCTCAACTGGTAGCACCCGACCCCAGCAGAGAAAAGAACCCTCCGTGAATGCCTTCATACTTCTGGGACACTCCAAGCTTCCTGCCTGGGATGCCCCCCCGCACCGTGCACCCCCCGGGATGCTCCCACACTCGTCAGAGCTCCTGCAAGACTCCCTACCCCTGACTGGTGATCCCAGTAAATGCAGGGTCCACACTTCCTAGCATAACTAAGATAGACTGGTGGTTCTCAACTGGGGTGATTTTACCCCCGGGGGGGCATTTGGCCTTGTCTGCAGGCATTTTTGGTGGCTACAACCAGGGGTGCGAGGTGCCCTAAATACCCTACAGCACAAGGGCAGCCCCCACATCAAGAACAAACAAGCAAACAAACAAAACGATCTTGCCCATAAGGTCAACAGTGCCGCAGCTCAAAGCCCAGAGGTGGCGGACACGGCGATCTCTGGGGAGAACTGTCTTCTCATGGCCGTGGCCGTGGCCGTGGCTGGAAGCACAGCCCAGGGCACCAGTATCTGCATCTCTGTATCAGGGCAAGGCGGCGGCACCTCTGGCTGTCCTGAGCCAGGAGGGGAGCAGCTGGGTAGAAACTCAGCCCAGCACCATCCCCAGCCCTCTGGGTCCCCCTGAGCAAAACATTGGACTTCCGTGGGTCTAGGTTTCTCTGACTACAAAATAAAACATCCAAGGAGATCGGTTCTCCAGCAAATGGGACCGGACAGGGTCTTAAAGCCAGAAAAGGTGTTTCTGGGGGTGGGAGGGACCTATGATCTGCCCTCCACTGGAGTCACAAAGCCCATTAGCATCTTCAAGGCTCAGAAAGAGTCCTGCAGGGCAGACACCAGCAGGTGCTCTCACACCTTAGAGAAGGGGACATGTGTCCACAACACTGCAAGGGACTGCACCCCGAAGGGCTTCTGAATCTTTCAGCGCCACTGCTCTGGGAGTCCGTGATGAGCCTCCGGCTTCCTCCCACTGCCATGATGACCTGGCCCTGAAGGAGACGGTGCCAGAGTGTGCACACTCTCCGCGGGGTCCACACCATATCCCCAAGTCCCATCAGTGTATCTCAGTGGGGAGAATCCGAGGTCAAGGGCTTGCTCTTTGGTGGGTGAGAGGCTGTTTCTGAGCCATGCTGAGCCCCATCACTTAATCCAGTTCAGGGGTTTTGGAAAAATGGCGACCCTTGGACAGTCTGAACCGCTGCTGGTTTTTGTAAATAAAGTTTTATTGGCACACGGCCCTACCCTTTTGTTGACATATGGTCCCTGGCTACTTTCCCGCTTGCTGTGAGTAGGTGTAATGGAGATCATGTGGTCCACAGAGCCTAAATATTTACCATCTGGACCTTAGAGTTTGCTGACCCTTGGTCCAGACCTTAGGAAATGGTTTCTACCATGGAAGAAACAGGCCAAACCTCTCCCCCAAACTCCTCCACAGACTGTTCCAGCAGACCCAGACCCCCACACCCACACGCACGGGGATGACTCGGGATGCCCCAGGACAGAGACTGCCAGGATGCTCTTGTCTGTCCCCCCCCCCCCCCGCCTGCCCACGCCCTCCTCCCCCGGGTGGGGCTCTGCCTTCCCAGGCCCACTTCCCCACCACCACCTTCCTGGACCCTGTGGGGGGGGCCCTCTCCCTTCACAAACCAGAGCTCCCCATTGCCAGCACGGTGTGCCAGCCTTTTTTGGTTATGAACCTGATTGGCAAAGTTTTAAGTATGTATCTGCCAAAAATACATGATGCATATACATTGTACTCACGTGTTTCTGTATCAACTTGACATAAGTTACAAAAACGCGCATCAAAAAATAGAAATTAAACAGGAAGAGGTTACAAAAATAAAGCTTTGAAAGCTACGGATTCCTTCCTGCACTCTGGCAGCCTGACTTGGGCGGGGGGCTCTGGGTCCCAGCACCCCGCATCGCCCAGTGCCCTCGGGGGCTCAGGCTGGGGGGCAGGGGGCTGTGCTGGTCTTTCCAACAACCAGCAGTAGATTTATAGGAGGACAAGGATCACTCTGATGCCCACCCAGCCCGGAGCACCTGTCCCAGAGGACCCCCCCCCCGGGTGGGAGGAGGCTGATGGTCTCTGGGCTCAGGGGCCACCTGGCCCCAGACAGGGAGGGAAGGATCAGTGACAATCCCCTGCCGTCCGCCCCCCCCACACACAGAGAAGGCGCCAGCCCCTCCTCGACAGCAAACACTGTGGCACATCCAGGGGGATTTTTGTGTTTTGACTCAGAGGCAATAAGTCTTTCAAATTAACCAGCTGCAGAAAAGGAGCTGCAGTCATGAGGAAAGCCCCTTGGAAACGGCCAGCCTGGGGTTCACACTTCCGCCAGGCAGGGGAGGGAAGATGGCTGCCCAGGGGGGCGAGAGAGCAAGACTGCCCTGTGGCCCCTCCCAGGAGGCGGTTCCTCCGGGCATCTCAGGCCCGCCCCCAGCACCCACACTGGGCCTCCAGGCCTCATTCCAGCCTTCCCAGGCCCGCCCACTAGGAAAGCACTAGGCCACAGACAGTTGGAGACCCCACGGGAACTGAGGTCCCCATCGATCACCTTCTCAGTGCCTTTAGTCACTGTTCAAAGGGCATCTGCTTGGATGTCCCCAGTGGCCTTCCGTGGACCCTTCAGGTGGTTCCACAGGGTTGTCTCGTAGCCCCCAGGGCACAGGCTTAGAAAAATGACCTGGGGGACTCTTGGGAAGTGCTGGGACCCAACCCAGGTCTTCCCCAGCAGCCCCGCCAAGTGACAGTGCCTGGTGACAGGTGATGCCCAGCAATGATGAGAGTCCCTAAGCAACCTCGTGAGCACTGACGGCCCCCCTCTGACCAAAAGCAGGGAAGAACAAAGTCAGCCCCACGGAGCACCCTCCGCACGACCCCTCCAGTGCCCGGAACCAGCCCAGCCACACTCCTGGGGACAGACCTCGTGGACTCCAGACCCCTTGTAGCATCTTCTCTGCTCCCTGGAGGAGTCAGGGCAGACACCGGGGACGCAAATCCGTCCTCCCTCGAGTTTCAGGAGGAAAAAAAAAAATTGAACCCCAGGGAGCTTAGCACCAGCCCAGGAAGCAGGGCCACCCAAGTGAAAAGGCGGCCGGGCTTCCCCGCAACTACCTGGCTACTTCTAGAAACACACACCCTGCTCCGCCCCCATGGACATCAGCCTGCAGCTGACAGGGAGGCGAGGGTGACAGCTCCCCGCGGGGGGGGGGGGGGGGGGGGG
>NC_043707.1:135393223-135418731 GCF_006229205.1 Suricata suricatta
ACACCCGGGCCACCGGAGCCAGTTTTCTGAGCGACCTCGATGTACCGGGCACAGGGCCACCTCAAAGGTGACAGGCGAACTTTCACAAAGAGCGTTTCGTGACCTGGTTCTGACGGCTTCTGACCCGTTTTGTGACCTTCTGGCCTCGCTGCCCATCCCTTCCCTGCCTCCAGCCTCCCCCCCCAAAATGCAAACACCCGATGAAAACAGGCGCGGTGTCCCTAACAAGACAGCCTGTGGTCTGACGCCTCTGCCCACCCCTGGCTTCTCGTTCGGGTGATGGTGACGCACCTCGATGATGTCTGGCGGGGGTTTCTTCTCCCCACTCCCATCCCCCGGGCTCTAGGGGTGGGTACCGGGCTCCGCCTCCAGCATCAGGGCCCCACCGGCTCCAGTGACAGGGAGTGTGCAGACCAGTCAGAACCAGTCCTGGGACTTTTGCTTAAATGGCCTTCTGAGAACACGGCCGAAAAGAGTGAGGGCGGAAGCTTACACAGAGACAGCTGCTGACGCCCAGACTGGAGCCTCTGGATCCAGCTACGCCTGAAACCGCCTGGCATCTTAATCCATGCAGCGAATCAGCTGCTTTTCGCGTGAGGCGCCTGGATTGGGTTTTCCGTCCCTTGCAAGTGGAAAAGACCTCATCGCCTCACGCAGCGAGCTTTCTGAAGACCACGTCCGTGCTCGTGCCATTTCTTCCACCTGCACACCCTGGCTTTTCCAGGCTTCTTTTCACGGAGACTTAGAAACCAGAGTCCGGTTCCTTCTGACCTCCTCCAGGGTCATTTCGGTGTCCCCAACTCTGTGCCTCTAGGTACCTGTCTGTTCTTTCCGTTTATCAGCCCGTTCCTCAAGCATGTGCTGAGCGCCAGAGTCCCGCCCTCGTGGGAGACGCTGTGGCTGCTGGTTTTCATTCCTGTCTCCCCATCCTTGAAGCAGGGACCAGGTTGTGCCCAAAGCCTGGCACACAGCAGGTGCCAGATAAATGTCTCATCCACGGACACCTTATACGTGAGGGATGGGGCAGAGATCCAAGCCCGTCCGGGAGCAAACCCTGTCAGTCCTACTGCTGATCCATCCAGAAGCAAGCCATCCTCGCCGCCTCCCGGCTCCCGCCTGGGCCCAGCACCAGCCTCCCCTGCCAGACTCTCCTGGGGCTCTGCCCACAGTGGCCCGCAGGCGCTCACGGCCCAGCCTCCCGCACCTGCTCTCCCTTCTCCCCTCCCACACTCCATCCTGCCTCACTGGCCTACCCCCGGGCCTTTGCACTTCCCAAGCCCCCTGCATGGTACCAGGAGCACTGGACCTGGGGACCCAGGTGACTATTCCCTCACTTCCACCAAACCTCTGCTCAAAGGCCGCCTCATCACTGAGGCCTTTCCCAGCTACCCTACATTAAATGGCAAATGTTTTCAGCCCCCCAGCACCACTGCACCTGTGCCTCACTCACTCTGCACTTTCCCATGACATTCACTTGCTTATCTGCTTAAGACCTGCTCCCCGGGGCACGTAGGGGGCTCAGTCGGTTGAGCATCTGACTTTGGCTCAGGTCATGATCTTGAGGTTCGTGAGTTTGAGCCCCATATCAGGCTCTGTGCTGACAGCACGGAACCCACTTCAAATCCTCTGTCCCTCTCTCTCTCTCTGCCCCCAACCCCCCCCCCCGTTCATGCTTGTGCGTGCGTCTGCACTTTCTCTCTCTTTCAAAAATAAACATGTAAAAAAAGAAAAGGATCGAGTTGAATTCCTAAGGAAACAAAAAACACAAACACCTGCTTTCCTACAAGAACATGTGCTTCACAGGGTAGGTGTCTTCTCACTGGAACAGCGCCTGGCACACAGTAGGTGCTCAATGAACGCCTGCTGAATGAGCCAGGAGCTCTTTGCATTCCACAAGGCCCCTTCCCACACTGCCACGCTGCACAGAAATGCCACCTCCCGGAAACAGGGCCTTGGGCCTCTGGGCTCCTATGCCACTTTCCCGAAGGTGTAGTCAGGCATCCACCTGTCTGTCCCCTCTCTGCTCTGGACCCTTCTGCCAGCCGATCTGCAGCTTCTCTGCCCCAGGTTGCCTTCCAGACCCCTCATCCCTTAAGAAGTCAGTCTATAAACATGTAAAGAGCTCACCCCTAAACAGCCCAACCATCCGCAGTGTGCAGGGCAGGCAGGTGCCTGGACAGCAGGGGGCAGCCTTGGCCCCTCCCCTGGCCCTGCCCCTGCCCTGCCCCTGGCTGCTCTTCCCCCAGAAACCCCCAAGCCGGCAGTGGGAGCTGCAGCAGGTCCGCCAGCTGCTCCGCGCAGAGCCCCGTGGTCCTGGCTTCAAGCATCCAGACAAGCCGTGCATTCAGGGCAGCAGCTGGCAGGTGGCTGGGCGGCC
Organism: Suricata suricatta; assembly: GCF_006229205.1. Taxonomy (NCBI): domain Eukaryota; kingdom Metazoa; phylum Chordata; class Mammalia; order Carnivora; family Herpestidae; genus Suricata; species Suricata suricatta. Next base: position 135,395,601 of record NC_043707.1, read on the forward strand.
CGACGGGACTCCTGCAGCCCCCGCTGTCTGCCCAGCACAGACCCGCGTGCCGGGCGCCTCCCGTCCCGGCCTCGTCCCCACCGCCCTCACCCACTCGGCTCCCAAGAAAGAATGTGGCTGGTCTGGATCCCACAGTGCCAGCCCCGTGACACGGAGAGCAGACTGATTGTCCCAAGCACGACTGTCTGGCCAGCGTCGGCTCGGAGAGGTCAGGACCACAGGAGTCATCCTCACAGCAAGCTGCGGCTCCCGGGCGGCCACAGCCGCTCGCAGGGAGAGTCTGGGTGCTGGGCGGCACGCTGCCGCCTCCTCCCCCCGCTGGGAGCCGCACACAAAGTCCCCTTTATGGGCACACGGCGGGCTGGGCCCTGGCGGTTTCAGCCTCAGGGAAGCCAGGTTTGGGTTTTCTCCGAGGGCACAACCAGGCCTTTGTCTTGCCTCTGGCCCGTCCCCATCCGGCTGGCTTGCCCGTCAGGAACACGGCGTCCAGGACCCCTCTGAGGCTGGGCATGGAGACACTGCAAAGGACAGCAAGGGATGTGCCCACACCACCCAGCGCAATCCACGTTCCCACCAGAACCTCCCTGAGCACCTGCTATGCGGTGAGCCGTGGAACTGCAGTGGGACCCGCCCCAGGGGAGGGCGATGGATGTGACCACAGCTAGTTAGGACGCGGTCCAGCGAGGCGAGGAGCCGTGTGGTCCCACTATGTGCCTGCATGGCACCTGCAGTGGGTCCCCGCAGTGACAAGACCAAGCGCTGCCCGGCTGGGGCCCACCCCCGCAGCCCCGAGCACAACAACTTGCTAAGAAAAGCGGGAACGAGTGATTCCCTACTGGGATTTGGCCCCCCTCTTTTGGCACACATAAAGGGGAGGCCCGAAAAAATGTAGGAAAAACTAACAGCAAAAAACCCAGGAGCTCCGACTGAATGGAGCAAGCGGGGGTGCTCTGAGGAGGGATTCCAGAGTGGTCTCAGGGGGCCCAGGAGATGGGGGGCTGGTGTGCATCATGTCCGCCCATGACCGCTCCTCGGGGTTCGCATCCCGATTCTCTATCCTGCAGGAAAAGTCCCCCCGAAGTCCCACTGGCCACAGGGAGGAAGGGAGGAAGGGAGAAGGCGCACAGCCCACGGCTCCCGAGCCCCACGGCCCCGCAGCCGATCCTGACTCCCCGCAGGGTGTGGACGCCGCGTTGTCTCACGGAGCCCGAGGGCTCCGCAAAGGCGACTTCCTTCCTGCCCTGCGGGACTCTCTGTGCACCTCTGGATTCCACGAAGACTGAGCATTAAGCCCGGAGTAAGCCGTCTATGGCAGGCAGGGCTCTCCAGGCCCGGGTGAGGGGGCAACGCCGCCCAGTGTTACCATCAGGAGACGTCACGAGTGGACCCTTGGGGTCCTTGGCACCTGGGCTACTGGAAAGCATCTTGCCTCCTCCACCTCAACCCCTCCTGCAGGCCCCGGCCGGCCACGGGGAGGATCGGGAAAATGCCAGCGATTTTTCGGAAGGAACATCCCTTGCTGAGCACTAGGCGGAGGGACGGGACCAGGGACGGGCCAGGTCCAGTTGTCAGGCCCCCTTGGCTTCAGCCCAGCCGGAATCAGCCTGTTCCTCCTAGACGGTCAGAGCTGCCGGCCCAGCCGGGGCACTTTGAGGAGAGAAGAGGTCAGACGCTCAGACGGAGGGTCAGAAGTGTGGATTTCCCCTTTCTAGTATGGAAGAGAGGAGGGGCAGAGCACCCGGCTGGCAGTGCCCAGGGGAAAAGGTCCTAGAAGGCCAGGGCAGGGCAGGAGGGGGGCGACCACCTTGCCCCCAGACATACGCAGCCCCTCCACAGACAGCATCAAAGAGTGACAGCCCGACACTGTCACCACAGGGAAGGTCACATGTGGGTCAGTGCGGGCGGCACGGGAAGGGAGTGACCTACTTCCAAGGCCCATTCAGGAATCTCCCTGCCAGTCCAGACGTCTGATGCAGCCAGACAACAAAGGACAGTGGGGGGGTGGGCTGGGGGGCTGGAGGTGTCTGATGGTCCAACACGGCACTGCCCCCATCACAGCTGTACCCTCACCTCTCGCCGACCGCCGGGGTGGCCAGAGCAGGGCCCACGGTGCCCAGCAACCTGTCACCTTGCTCTTGGCGCTCCTGGCCCTGCGGAACATTCTGCCAATGTTCAACCTTGGTGCGACCAGAGGTGGCCCTGGGCTGCCCAGAATTTGGCCTTGGGCCCCGTCAGCACACCTCTCCCCAGGACTTATGCCACTTGTCATACAGCTTTGAGGGACACGCGTCACCCGGGGCCTTCATTCATAGACACCCCCTCTCAATCAACCATCGCTCAGGACTTAAATTCCGTTTGCAGACGGGTCAGGCCACCACATGAATTGGGGAGGAAAAACCAATGCAAATCTGTTAAAAATTCGTGAACGTTAAAGACGGGCGTGACCTTCAGAAATAGCCACCCTGGGTTCAGATCCCAGCTCTGACTCTTCCCCAGCTAGGACCTGAGATTCTCTGGGCCTCGGTTTCCCCATCTGCAAAATGAAAGCAATAGCCATACCTGCATCGCAGGAGAGGTTTCAGGGTGAGGTGGTGCCTGTGCACCTGCCTCCCGGCGCCTGGTTCGTACTGAGTGCTCATTAAAGAGAAGCCACGGAGACCGGCCCAAGACGAAGAAGGAGCTCAGGAGGCACCGGGGACAAAGCCCCAGGGATCTGGGTCATTACTAAGAGCTAATCAAGACCCGAATAGGATGAGACTCAGGGGAGCAGATGCTGAAACTCCCTGCCCGATGCTATTCCCAGGAGTGAGTTACCTGGGCCGACCTCTGCCCTCCTGCACAAAGCACACACCGTGGCTACTGCCCCGACTGGGTTTGAGGCGGCAGAGCCCAGCCGGGACCCCGCCCCCGCGCCCTGACCTTGCCGCCGCCAACGTTCACTCCTCGGCCCCACCCTGCCCACGCACGGCCACCTGACGCTCGCTGCAGCTAAACAAACCTCCCCCATGAACTTGGCCACCATGCCTCTGGTCAGTCCGGTGCCCTCATCCTGTCTCTCATGACTCAGCGTGATTCACAGTTAACTGATGTCGCTGACATCTGGTCCTGGAGTCCTCGGCAAGGTCCGGTGACAATCGGCAGCTTAATGGAAAAAAAAAAGACGAGCCTTCCTCTCCGTGGGTCTCGGAGGTGACGACATGCAGCAGTCACCAGCTGCCCCATCTGCTTCCCTCACCGCTGCCTGAGCTGATCCAAGGGCACTCTCGCCCATTTTTTTAATCTTTATTTATTTTAGGGACAGAGAGAGACAGAGTGTGAGCAGAGAAGAGGCAGAAAAGAGGGAGACACGGAATCCTAAGCAGGCTCCAGGCTCTGAGCTGTCAGCACAGAGCCCGACACGGGGTTCGAACCCACGAATTGGGAGTTCATGACCTGAGCTGAAGTCGGACGCCCAACCGACTGAGCCACCCAGGCGCCCCCATTTTTGGCTGAATGGTAAGCGTTCACTAGAGGTCCAGAGGGTAGAACTGCCCAGATGCTTCTCCAGCAGGTACCAAGGCATGGCCAAGTTCGGGGCATGTTAACACGAAGCACACAGAGCCCGCTCTCCCCCAAGGATGTGCCCTGGGGAGGCCCTGAGCCATCCAGGACATTGGGAGTCCACCACACATTCTCTCTGTAAAGCGTTCCGGCTTCCTGCTCCGTGTGCCACTAACCCAGAAACCCCGCACTCCAAAGAATCGGCTAAGCCCGAGGAATGCAAACGTTGAAGGCAGACTTGAACTAGAAAGGTTTAAGGGCTTTTGTCAGGTTTCGGGGATGAGGGGGGGAAGCTTCAGAGGGAAGCAGGATCATTCCTAGTGCCTGTAACTACGCCAAGGCCCTTTTCAGCCAGTCTGTCCTCAGTGCCTTGGCCTGGGGAGTGGGTCAGAGACTCCGGAATTTAGAGATGTGAACACAGCAGACAAGTAAGATGCCTGGGGGGCGCCTGGGGGCTCAGTCGGTGAAGCGTCTGAGTCCTGATTTCGACTCAGGTCACAATCTCACAGTTCGAGAGTTCAAGCCCCGGGTCCACAGTGCGAAGCCTGCCTGGGATTCTCTCTCTCCCTTTCCCTCTGCCCCTCCCCTACTCATGCTCTCTCTCTCTCTTTCAAAATAAATAAACTTAAAAAATTAAAGAAAAAAAGAAGATGCCTATTTAAAATGGGGGAGGGTCTCCCGCTGGAGATGGGGGAGGGCTGACCCCTCCCCGTCACACCAAACTTTCACAAACTTTCAGAGAGCTTCCCATAATTCCATCCCACCGAACCAGCCACAAGAGCAGGTGACATAAATGAAACATCACCCTCTTTTACCAGGGAAACAAGAGACACAGAGCCCACCCTCCAGGTCACCTTCAAAAGGGAGGTCATGATCAGCAGGCACGGGGGACGGCCACCCAGGGGTGTGGTTAGGCCCACAGCTGGGATAGACTAGAGGCTGAACAGCAATCAGCCGGTTCAGTCCTGCGTGTGCCAGGCACTGTCTTAGGCACCAGGGCTGCCAAACCAGGGAGACAGAGCCCCTGCCCTCATGGAGACCGACATCAGAGGGCGGCCACGGAACCCGAGCTGCCCGGGTCAAAGATGCTAACTCTTCCATTGCTGGTGAAGAGGTTGGCTAGCTCATTCCTTCATACAAGTTCCCACAGAGCCCCCCTTGCATCCTGGCCACCGTGTCAGGCGGGCAGGGGACCGGACAGTGGCGAGCAAGGTCTCTGGCCCGGAGGGTGTCTCAGCGACTCCCACCACATCCCTGGAGACCCCACAGTGCCCCTGGGACAGGCCCCGAGCGTGGAGACAAGTCCCAGCCCCGCATCGCTGGCTCCCTGGGGGACGTGGGCTGAGCCATTTCTCCGGCCCCACCGCCTGAAACACCTGCAGAACGGAAGGGGGTGGTGCAGGCTCCCTCCGAGTATCAAGGAGTAAATTCGGCAGGCTGAGCAGCCCCGCTGGGCACAAAACTTCCACCAGCGGTAGCTGTCGAACAAGACGCAGAGGGGCTCCTGGCTCCCCAGGACCTTCCAAGACCTCCGAGGCAAACACGGGAGCAGGGACACCACGTCTGTAAAGGGCAGGGGGAGGATAGGTGAGAGGAAGTTAGAACCTTGTAGGGGGAGGGAGGGAGGGAGGAAGGAGGTATTGCAGACAGACCCGTGAGATAGAGGCGCACCCAACACACAGGGAGAGACAGTGGTTAATTATCACCTTCCCGTCTGTCTTGTTTCTGCAGCAACCCCCTGCCTAAAACAATGGCTGGCACATAGTGGGTGCTCAGTAAATATTTGCAGAAGGAAGTTTCTGCTGGGAAAACTTAAGAGGAGGCAAAGAAAAACCGAAGTGGTGGGGAGGGTGGGAGGTGCCCAGAAACTGAGAAAGAGACACCAGTCTGGACCTCGGGACCCCCTGGCAGTGGCCTCTGGCTCGGCCCTGAGCAGGTGAGCCTGGGGGTCACAGCAGAAATCACTGACCCGGTGCGAATGAAAGTATAGACTCCCCTCCACCTTTTGGAAAAGGAGAGCGTCCGGCCTCTGGCTCCAGGACCAGGCAGGCAGGCGGCCAGCCCAGGGCCAGACCCAGTCACAGTCCCCGCAGGAGGTCTGGGGCCGGAGGCTTGGGGACACGCCTCCTACTGGAGCCCAGCAGCCTAAGCAACCACAGGACCAGCAGGTACAGGCTCCGGAGCTCTCTCAGAATGGGCCATCCTATCTCCCACCACCAGGCCAGCAGGGTCTCAAAGCTGTACCCTCTGAGAGGTGGCTGTACCAACACCACCACTGCCTCCAAACCACATCAGCCACGCTGGGGACCCGGGGGGGGCCCCCCGCCTCGAAGCCACATAAAACCATCACTTCCTGCCACCCTGATCCAATTACCCCTTTGCCCCTTCCTGCCTCTGGGGTCACCTGTCCAAGCTGCAGGGGGACACAGCAAGCCTTCTCCTCCCTCCACGTGAGCCGCGCAGGCCGGGGGGCTTCACCAAGCTCCTAACCCAGGATGGTCTCCACCTCCTCCTTGACTCCCTTCAGTGGGCTCCCAAGGAGGCGGTGGAGCAGGAGGCCCCCAAGGCTGTCCGCCTCCCCTCCTGTCCTGGTACTTCAAGGCTCTGCATGGGGGGGCAGTGCCCCAGGGGAAGCCTCGATTGGGCGGGGCAGGGCATGTTCCTGAGCGAGGTGACACCACGTGTCTGCAGGGGAGTGTCCACACAGGCCCTGACACCACATGTCTACAGGGGTGCCCAAGGCCGGGCCTCCAGCCAGCACGCCGTGTCCACACAGGCCCTGCAGCCCACATGTGTCCCTGCGGCCCCTTGCGCTGCCCCCCAGCTCCCACCTCGCGGGTCCCTACCTGCTCTTTAGGGCTTGATGCAGCACGACCCTCCCCAAGGCCAGGGTCCTGGGCCAGGGCTCCCTCCTGTTGGCTTTCCCTGCACCGGTCACACTGTGCTATAGCGCTAGCGTGAGTGACTGTCCCCACCGGGATGGCCAGCCTTCACAGGCAGGGGACCGAGCTGTCCAGCGATGTCCGGAGGCTGGCAAAGGCCCCGAGCCGGGTGGGCCACCTTGACCGCGGATGTGTGAGAGGACAGTCAGTCCACGAGGCTGCAGTCGAGCTGTTTTATCTTTGTGGTGATCCTGCAAGGCGACCATCCTGCCCAGGTTTACAAAGTGAGGCGCTAGGAGGCTGATTTGTCCGGGATCCGGGTTGGAAGCCAGAACCCGAAACTCAAGGTCTTCCCAGGACGCTGGGAGCCTGGGAGTGGGGGTCGGAAGGGCAGGACCCAAGAACTGAAGACCAGGGCAGGAGCGCACCGTGGGCCCTGGTGCAGGGCTCTGCCCTCCGTCCCGCCTCCTGTCCCCACGGCGGCCTGGAGGTGTGGGCCAGGGGGGACCGCGGTGGAGGTGACTAAGCCAGGGCTCCGCGCGGGCCCCTCGGTGCCCACGCCCACCTCCCCCTTGCCCGCTGCGGCCCCGGCGCACAGCCCCTCCCCCACCAGGCCACAGGAAACGGCGTCCCTCCCCGGGCCGCCCTTTCCCAGAACAAGCCCACGTCTCCCCTACCTGCCCGGAAAGGGAGCGAGCACAGAGGCTTCCTGTGGTCTCCACCTGGCTGTCAGGGGCCCGACTGTCCACCCCGCTGCCCCTGGGTCCTGCGGGACGCCCCGTCAGACCGTCTGGGCTCTCCAGGGCAGCCCCGGGCACTGGGAAGTTCCCGAACAGCACGGGCTTAGAAACCCAAGGACGGCAATCACCAGGGTCGAGACTCCCCTGAAGCCCTGGCCTGTGTCTTCGCTTCCTGCCCGCGTGCTCCGCGCAGCGTCCAGGGCACGGGGACAGCGCCCGGCGCACGCGGGCTGTGGCGAACCCGTGGGGTGACGGCGCAGGGTCAGCGAGGAACTGAAAGCAGCCAGGCGACAAGCCTGCGGCTCGAACTTCAGGGGCTCAAAACAAAAGTCGGCTCCCTCGACACAGGAAATCAGCGGCGTATGGCTTTGAGACGCTCTTCTCCCACCCAGTGGCCTGAGGATCCCCATCCCATGTGCACACACGCGCATGCGCACACTCTACCCCCTCACCTCTTGCCCTGGGAAAGCCATGAGTTTTCATTCTAGCTTCCAACCCAGATCCCAGTCCAATGATTTGGCCTCTTTGAGCCACATCTATAAAAGCAGGTTCTCAGATAGCTAACCTAAAAATCCCGGAGTCGTTGACTTTGAGGGTATTTTGTAAGTGCTTAGGACCCACTGGTCCGTTGTGCTCCTGGTGGTTTTGTATGCGGACAGCCTCTTCCACCAGTGACGGATCTCCTCCCTTCTTCCCTTCCTTCTCTCTCTCTCTCTATCCAGTCCTTACATGTCCTAAGGTTCAGCGTCAACATCCCCTCCTCCAGGAAGCCTTCCCAGATTCGCCTGCTGAGGGTAAACTCCGAACCCCATCTTAAGTACTCCAGAACTCTGCTGATGTCTCATTGCCTTTACTACCCTCTGCCTAACATGATATTGTTGGAGAGTTTTCTCTATATTCACCCCCCTCCCTTCCAAAAAGCACACAAGGCAGGTTCTCAAAGGCCAGGACTAAAGATTATAAAATCCAAGGCACGTTTCCTTGGAGCAGGAAGGCGCATGGATGGTAAAACGCACCAGCACCCCCCCCCCATCCCATCTCAGGCCTTGGATTCCAGTTATGGGAAGGACAGCACCTGGAAGTTCACCCATGTCCACTCATCCATCCATGGGTCCTTGTACGCTCCCATTTCACACCTGGGAAACCGAGGCCCAGAGCACAGAGGCAGGAAGTACCACAGCAAGACTCCAGCCACCTCCACCCGACTCCCAGGCCAGGCTCCTAACTGCTCCAGCCCCAACACCCAGACTGAACACAGTTTCCCAACTTGGCTTCCTCCAGAGAAGGAACCCGTGGACCAGAGATGTCATCTGGGGATGTCTTTGTGCCCCTATCAGCACAAAGGGAAAGGGAAATTTCCCTGAGCCCCCAGAGGTGCCCCTCCAACGGTCAGCCCTTCGCCACACAGCCCACACGTCCTCACCATCCAGCAGCTAGAGGGGTCGCGCCGGGCACAGCCGAGGCCCCGGGATCCTGCCTGAGGCCCACACGACACTGCCCTGCTTGGCCAGGGCCCACACTAATCCAGCACGCTCAGGTCCTCTGGTCCAGCCCGTGCGGGAAGACACACCCACACCCGCCCACACCCATCCACACCCCTGCTCAGTCCCCCGGGGACGCCTGCCCAGCGTGCCCGGGCACACCACCACCTCCCACTCACCTGAGGCAGGTGGCTGGTTCAGCTGGGCAGTGTCTCCTTCCCAGGCCAGGCCCCCAGCGGGGGGAGGTGCAGGGAGCACCAGAGAGGGTGAGGCCGGCTATCCGCATCCCACCCCACCCCCCACCCCAGTCCTCTTCCACCTCCCACTCCCCCGTCTGCGGGGCTGAGTGGGGAGAGCACAGGGCCGCTGCACCTCCCTGACCTCCCGCACCTGGTCCCTGCCGGTACATGACTAAGCGATTTCCACCTCTTAGTCCGCCTGCCAAGAGGCCGGCTGGCTGCAGGGACCGCACCAGGATGCCCGGAGCCGCACGCACTTAAGCCCATAATTGGCCAGTCCTCTTCTTGGGAAAGAAAACCCCCTCCATGTTTTGTTTTGTTTTGTTTTCCCCTTAAATGAAACAAATCCACCCACGTAGTTACTGGAAACTCAAGCATGTGAAACTGAACCGTTTGCAAAGAGAATTAGTCAGCAACCTTGCGCACAGAAGAGCGGAGCAGTCCCTCCGCGATGGCGGTGGGGCCGCCTGTGCTCTCGAGGTTCCCATCCAGGAGGGGACCGGGTGGCCCCTCATGCACACGCCATGTCCCCCAGCCTGCAGGCCATGCCCTGGGAGCGGGTGGATGCCAGGGCGAGTCTGTTTGCACCAGGTCAAGGGTGAAATGCGCTTTTCTGGCTACGTACCAGCCCCGACTTTGTGAAACTCGATGGTTATAAGCCTGGCTCGGGAATCAGACTCGGCATTCCAATCCCGCCCCATCTAGTTAGGAGAACCTCTGCGGGCCTCAGTTTCCTCATCTGTAAAATGGGGGCAATGGAACCTGTCAGGATCACGCCGTCTATGTGAAGTGCTTTGTGTCTGGCACCCAACAGGGAGCGAGACATGCGGATTCTGAAGCAGGTAGGTGCCTTTCCTCAGGAGCCGCCATGGGTGGAGGGCTGTTCTCAGGCTCTGTCCCTCCCGGTTCTGTCCCTGACTGCAGTGGAATTTGCCGAGTTGGCTTCCAGCCCTGCTGCCCTCGCGAGGAGGTGGCATGGAGGAGTGGAGAGGGGCCAGGCCAGGTGCCCACAGGGGACGAGTCTAATCCCGGAGCCCTGAGCTCTGAGCTCCATGACCCCCTGGACTCCTTGACCTTGCCTTCCTCAACTGTACGTGGAGGGCTCAGACATTTTATTCTGTGTTGTTTCTTTAAAACAAAACAAAACAAAAACCCAGGGCGCCTGGGTGGCTCAGTCGGTAGAGCGGCTGACTCTTGATTTTGGCTCAGTCATGATCTCACGGTTCCTGGGTTCTAGTCCCGCGTCAGGCTCTGTGCTGACAGTGTGGAGCCCGCTAGGGAGCCTCTGTCCACCCGCTACCCCTCCCCCGCTCTTTTCCCCTCTCTAAATAAGTAAACTTTTTTAAAAAGCCCACCAAGTTATTTGCCTACATTAAAAAAGAAATCCCTCAAAACCTGGATTCCTGGCTTTTGTTAGGAGGAAAAAGAAATGGACCCTACAGTGCGCGGGGCTCTGAGACTCTGAGTGAAAACCACTCCCTGACCCAGGACCCCGCCCTCCGCTTTGCCACAGCCTCCCCTTCCCGGCTGCCTGCCGTTGGGTGCTTCCTAGCACCTCGTTCCTCGCCCCTGGGGGCATCTGACTTTATGACCCAGTTTAAAACCCTAATTTTATGTAGGAGCGTGACCTCAGCCCCTTGACACTAGAAATATCCGCAGGAAGTGTCCCTCGGGAAGGTAATTAAAGTCTGATGCTGGGGGCTGATTTTTCTCAGAGAAAAACAAGACGATGTGAGAAGAACAACTACAGCCCGCTCTGGCCGAGGGCAACTCGGGATGAGAGAGTCATTTTCTGAACTCTTTTTCTGTGATTTACTAGACAAAGAACAGAAGCAAGTGTCCGGGGGGTCCTGCCCTCATTTCCCTGACTTCTTCCCTCTCCTCTCGCTTGGGAACCATCTTTGGATCTCGCCCCTGGACGTGCAGAAGGTGGGCAGTGGGGGTCAAGATGCTGCCGAGCAGGCCCTTCTGGAGGGTTCCGGGACGGCTGTTTGCAGAGCCGGAAGTTCCCTCCCAGCTGGCCAACTGTTTTGTTTATCTGAGGGGGCAGGGGAGGTGGATTCAGCAGCCACAGCCGGCTCTCCTCAGCCCAGCAGAGATGCTGAAAATGTCAAGCGAGAATTCAGGGGCATCTTCAAGCAGTCTTGGTCACCCATAGACGCCAAAGCACAAGCCTCGGATCTCTGGCCTCCTGATTCTCCAATGGCCATCTTCACTCAGTCTCCACGGAGCACCTGCTAAGGGCTGGCCCCTTGAGACCCCGGAGGGACAGGCTGACGGAACTGGCTCTCACCCAGTCTGTGCGTTGGCGCCTCCTCCACCTGGGAGCCCCTCCTGCACCCTCCCCTTGGCCTGGCTAAGGCTGCCCTTCTCCAGAAAGTTCTCATCCCCCCGGGCACACCCATGTCACATAACTTAACACCGTGTGGTGGTCTAATGACTGTTGCCTTTTGACCCACCCCCCATCCCACCAGATCATGAGCCTCCACATGCTCGGAGGCCTTGCGGAGCAGTGACTCAGAGCACAGACTGGGCCACATCCAGCCTGACTTCTTGGCTGTGTGTGACCCCAGGCAAGTTATTGGACTTTTTCATGCCTTGGTTTCCCCATCTGTAAAATGGGCATAACCAACACCACTCAAAGGAACTCTCCGGAGCAGTAAAGAAGTTAATGTGTGCAAAGTGCCGAGCATGATGCCTGGACATAGTAAGTGCTCAATAAACAGTAAGCAAACTGGTCTAAACCCAGGAGGAAAGGGCGGTCAGTGTGCACGGTCCACAGGGGACACGCCCAGCCTTGTGCCCAGCCTTGGACAATCAGCACACATGACTGCGGGTCACGTCCCCTTCACGCCCTCTGCATGGCCCCAAATTCTACCCAGGCGGCCGTCAGCAGGTGCCTGCCGGGACTCATGAGACTGAGTCCCACGTTGTCCGTGAGATCAAGTTCCATGTGGTGAGAGAGGAGGCTGCTTGGAATCCTCTCTGCCCGCCCCGCCGCCCGGCTCTCATGCGCGCGCACACACTCTCTCAAAATAAATAAATAAATAAACATTATTTTAAAAAGTGGACATTCACATGGCTGAGCTGCATGGCGTGTGAATTCTATCTCAGAAGACGGCCAGAATCGAATCCTGCATTAGCTCCTGCTGTATACACTCTGAGCCTTGAAGAGACAGCCTCTCACTGTAACACCCAGAAAAGTCGGTTCTGCCTGCTTTGTCTTTTCAAAAATTCAGGGAGAACAATTACACCACGGCAAAAACGGTCGTCACAAGGGCTCCCGTATCTCCGTGCCGGCCTGTCCTCCGGCTGAAGGAGAGAAAGCCAACTCCATTTTTCTACTTTGCCCAAATACAGCTATTTTACCTGGTTCCCATGGATGCTTCAAACCCACCTTCCCAGAAAGAAAACAGAGGTCACGTCCCTAGTACCTAAAGGCGGCGGATCACATCTCGTGCCCAACACCCAGCAACTGAGGCAGAACCATGCTGCCTGTCTCCTGACACTGACCTTTATCTGTTCCTGCCGGTTCACCAAAATGATTTGGTGAAAGGGCAGAGGGGCCGGGGAGTGGGGGGTGATGGTGCGGTGACGGAAGACCACTTCCAGTCTGCCTCTGGGACAACGCAGCTCAAACAATTTCCTCCAAAGCTAAGTCTTGCACAGAATGCTGCACCCCTCAAATATAAAAAGATCCGGGGCGCCTGGGTGGCTCAGTCGATTGAGCATCTGACTTCGGCTCAGGTCATGATCTCATGGTCCATGGGTTCAAGCCTCGAGTTGGGCTCTGTGCTGACAGCTCAGAGCCTGGAGCCTGCTTTGGATTCTCTGTCTCCCTCTCTCTCTGCCCCTTCCCTGCTTGTGCTCTGTCTCTCAAAAATAAATAAACGTAAAATAAATCAATAACTAAACAAAGATCAAAGCTGGCCTGCTCTGGTTCCAATGACCATCGTCCCGCTCTGCCACAGCCTGAGGCTCTGCGTGAAACCAGCGGCCAGGGGGTGAGGTGTCCAAACCCACAGGATCCCCATCTGGCCCATTCTGGGACTTTGGCCTTTCCACAATGCATGAAGAGCGGTGATGCAGCCTTCGGTCACGGACTGGTGGGGCCCATGGCACCGGTCTCTGCTTCTGTCTGTGCTCCAAATCTCTCATTTACAAAATGCGTGTAAATGCTGACACTGGAGAGCACCTCAGAAGTGGTGAGACACCCCGGGGAGTGGGGGGGCCCTGGTCCTGGGTCAGCCCTCAGCTCAGACACGGCTCCCGGGCCGGTGCTGTCCGGGCATCCCCCTCGGGGTCGGGCATTCAGGGAATACAGGCGGAGTGAGGACGGGATTTTAAAAAAACAAAACCTTTATCCCGAGCTGTCTAGACACCCCTGAGTGTGACCGGGGGTGAGGAAGACAAGCTTGCTGAGAGCCTGGGGGCACGTGGGGACGGGGAGAAACCTGCAAAATGGAAAAACAGCTCAAATTCGGTCCAACAGGGTAGCACTAGGAAAGCAGGGAAATCCCTATCTTTTTGAACATTTCTCCAAAGAAGATGAAGTTTGTTTACAGGGACCCTGATATTTTGATAGACTTTATACATAATTAAACACATTTCACGCTGGTGTGGCCCCTTCCGGCGATTCTTCCAGGCTTCACAAACGCAAGGTGACCTTTCTCATCAGACCTTCTAAAAATGTCCAAACTGCAAAGACCCTCAGACAAGCAAACACCCTCACGTGTCTCCCCCTGCACCGCTCCCCACCAGCCCTGTCTTCAGAGTAATTAAGCAAGCAAGCAGGTTCTGATTCTCGGGTCCTCCCGATCTGTCCAGAGGTTTATCCCTCCAGAAATCCATGTAGGGGCCCCAAGAGCTGAGCACCCCCCCACCTCCCCCCACCTCCCCTCACCTCCTCTCACAAAAACTGCCGTGGTCTGAATCCTGTGTCTACTTCAGGACCCCACGAGGTTCCTGAGATCAGTCTCCCGGGCAGGTCCTGCCACCTCCGCCCATTTCCTGTGTGGCCTCCCAACGTCCAGAAGGGAGCCCCGGCACGCACAGGTGCCTCATGGAGCCTCCGCACTGCCCTGGCCCATGAGGGATTCCGGCCACGGTGCAGCACCACGCCAGCCAAAAACGCCAGACCTGCAGCCAAATTGCCGATGGTCTGCTGGTTGAGGTCCCCGGAGCATCCGGGCAAAAGGACCAGGGGCTTGATTGGGGCTCCAAGGAGGACCGGGCCAGAGAGTTCAATGAAGGAGGCAGAGGCAGATGGAGACAACACTTTCTAGTTTACCCGTCCCTCTGAGGAGCAGCTTTTGGGGTGAGTGGGGCGGAGAAGGGATGCAGGTGTACCTTCTACCTACCCTTGAGGCTGGCATTTGGGGCCTCCCTGCTATTCAGCAACCCTCCTAATGGCCAGCCCCTCCTCCCCAGGGTCCCTCTACCTCCCTGCCAACTACCATGACCACCGCCCACCCCCCCCACCCCCCACCAGCCTAGAACAAATGCTCCTGAACCATCACACGAGGCTCTCGGTGCCCAGCCGGCACACCTGCCCCCTGCCATCTCCACCTGCTCCGTCACGGGCTCTGGAGGGCTTAGGGACACTTCGTACCTTCCGGCGTCCTGCCTGGCCACAGGAGGCGCTAACCGACGCCCGTGTGTCCAACAGAGAAGGAACGCAGGCCAGCTTTCTGCCAGCCACGCAGCCGTGTCCCCTCCAGCAACTTAGAAAACGTCTCTGAAGCTCACTTTCCTCGAAAGCTGGTGCGGGGGAGGTCACACTTAGTCCCTAGGGCTGTTTGAAGAACTAGAAATCCATCTACAACAGCAGGGCCTAAAGCCCGACACACAGCAGGCATTTGAGAAAGGTCAATGCCATTTCTGCAAGATCACACTCGGAGCAGAACGAGAGTGCAGGCAGCCTCGCCGAAATGCTGGCCGGAGGATGGGAGGGGAAAGGCGGGGAAAAGGTTGTCAGGGGCTCCAACAACGAGAGAGCCTGAGGTGGTGACAGGTCAGGTCTTGTCCCGAGCCAGAGCCTGAAGCCATAGTGCCGGTGACCCAGCCAAGCAAGGACACAACAGTCAGGGCATCCTTGCCCTGGAGCACTGGCAGGAAGCTCTGGGTCATATCTCAAACGAGACAGAGACAGTCCATCCCCTTGGGGCCTGATGGTCGGGTCGAAGCCAGCACTGGTAGGGAAAGGAGGGCACGTGACCAGCTAGCTCGGAAGTTCTGGTCCTGGACGGGCCAGCGGGACTTGAAAGTGGCACCAAATGATATTGTCAGCGATCGATGCTGCAAACAGCAGCCAGCCCCAGGCTGCCTGGGGGAGAAAAAGCTCTTGAGATCCTGGCCCCCCAGCCCCAGAGCTGGTCCGAGTGGGAACACGTGGCATCGCTGCTGGAGGCGGGGGCTGGCTGCACAAAGTAAGCTTGAGGCCACGTCACAGAACTGGGGGCTTTCCCCAAGAGCAATCAATGTCCCTGTTGACGGGGTGGACGAGGTCAGGTGTTCATTGTAAAAAGATTGCTGGGACAAAGTTTAACGCAATGACAGCGGCGGCTGGGGGCAGGAGGGCAGCGGCTGGGTCTTGGGCGGATGGATGCGGAGGAAGGCAGGTGCTTAGAGTCCTAGGTGAATGATTCAGACGGGCCGTCGGAACGGAACTGTCTCCACCTTCAAGCGGCTCCTGAGTGAGCCAGGAAGGGAAACGCGGCTTCCATTCAGGAAACACTGCAACCTTCCAAACGTAATTAGCCAGGAGCCAGACACAAAAGGGCCCGGGGTGGATGATTCCATTTATAGGAAAGGTCCAGACTAGGCAGAGCCAGAACGACAGACCAAGGCAGACTGCTGGCCGCCGGGGGCTGGGGGAGGGGGCCTGCAGAGTGACGGCTGTTGACCACGGGGTGTCCTTGTGGGTGATGAAAATGGCGGGAACTCGGGGCGCCGGGGTGGTTCTGTCGACTAAGCGTCCTATTCTTAATTTTGCCTCAGGTCATGATCTCACAGTTCGTGGGTTCAAGCCCCACATCGGGGTCTGCGCTGACACTGTGGAGTCTGTTTGGGATTCTCTCTCTCTCTCTCTCTCTCAATAAATAAATAAGCATTTTTTTTAAAAAAGAAATGTTGGGAACTAGATGGAGGTGGTTGTTCAACATTGTGAATGTACTAGGTGTAACTGATTTATTCACTTCAGAATGCTTAGTTTTAGGCTGTATTGAATTCACCTCAATGTTTTAAAAAGCAGTCAGTATCAGAGCACAGAAACACACCTCCTGTGGTTAACAGTACCCCAGTGAGCCACCAACCCCAACTCTGCTGGGGTGCCACCACACCCCCACAGACCTGGGGCCCCTTCTGACTCTGTGATCTCTTACGTCCAATGTCTCGGGCCACAGTGACATCTGGTCTTCTGGCCTGTCCCCTCTGTCCACTCACATCTGCCCCTCCCTTCTTCCTGGCAGAGTGAAGACCCCAGAGCCAGGCTGCAGGGCTGGGCTCCCAGCTCCTCCCCTTAGGGCCCAGGGGCCCTGAACGTCTGTCTTCTCGTCTGTAAAATGGGGCTGCACCGCCCTACGGGCCTCACTGACGTGAGGACTGACTTCATACATATGGAGCACCGGGAAGCCACCGCCAGCCTCCAGCTGGTCACTGTTGTCACCGGGCCCCAAGCCCAGCCCCGACCAGCCCTTCAACATGGCCTCTCTCCACCTGCCCTCCATGCGGGCTCCTCTTCCTCCGTTATGTCCAAAGCATCCGGCTAGGCTTTCCAGGGTCGCTAAGCCCAGCCCATCTGCCTAACCTGCAGGTGCCCACAGTCCATCCGTCTCCACTTCTGTCATCTGGGCTGGAGCGTGAGGGGCATCTTGCAGGAAAATGAGTCCCCCTGCCGCCGCCACCACCCACACCAGCTCTGCTGTGCCCAGATGCTCTTCGTGGTCAAAACCTGGCTATTTATAGTGAACTCACGCTGGGCAAAGTACTCTAGGAGGCAGCGTCCACCCCGAGAAGGCCGGCCTGCTCCAGGGACCCACTGAGGCGGTAAAGACAACAGACCCACGAGGTGTCCCCCCGGAGCCCCTCAGCCACTGCCTTGAGGAGCCCAAATCAGAGCTCACCCTCCAACAGCATCCCGTGCGGGCCCCTGTCCCCAATGGCCTGTCCCGGCGTCCTCAGGCCTCTTGCCCTCACTCGGCGCTACCCCAGCCACAGGCCAGCCCGGGCTGCCATCCTTCCACCGGGGATGCCCACCGCCCGCCCCCCCAGCCTCTCCTCTCCACCCGGGTGAGGTCATCACGGGAGACAGGCCGGTCTCCCCCACTAGACAGCTAGGCCTCTGAGAGCGAGACACCCTCAGCCTTTGTGTCCTCTGCCCATATGCAGGGCTCAACCTAAGTGTTTGAGTGAAAGAATGAATGACAAACAGTCCAAAATAGCCCAGGAGACTTGTTTAGCTCAGGAGGCTTGTTTTGCACTTCTGGGCTTCCCACAGGGTCACAGGGGACATTCTGGGCATTCGGGATGGGGGGGGCGGTGATAGGCGGGCCTGTGGGGAGTGAATCCACCAGCCCCCCAGGACGTCGGGACTGTGTCCTGTGGCCAGTGCTGATGCAGGTCACCTCCCCGACCCCTCACAGCCACCCCCTGAAGTGGCCATCGCTCTGCACAGTCAGGGAGGCCGAGGCTCTGAGAAAAAGCTGCCTGCAATCACCCGTCCAACAGGCACCCAGCAGGAGCCTACTGTGTGTGCTGACCACGGGGGATGGAGCATGCACGGGACCCCCGAGGTCCAGCCCGGCCCACCCCCACCCCAGGTTGTCCAGCGAGACAACTGCCAGCTGCCCCTGGTGCCTCGAGCCGGTGGACGTGTGTCCGGCTGGGTCCCTGGGTGGAAGGCGGAGGCAGGCCGCCCACCACGGGACCACCACGGGAGCGGCGGGCCCGGGGGGAGGGACACGCATGGAACTCAGGCTTTACAAGTGAGAGGCGCCTGGGTGGCTCGGTCGGTTAAGCATCAGACTCTTGATCTCAGGTCAGGTCACGATCTCAGGGTTTGGGGGTTTGAGCCCCTCTTCCTGCTCTGCGCCCCCTCTTTACCCGCACCCCACCCCCAGCACCAGAAAGGCCCATGGCAAGGCCCCTTCCCGGAGCCTGTATTCTGGGGGCGCATGAGAAAGAGACCAGGCGTTCACCCCCTGATGAACGGATATGCACAATGTGGGCAGCCCATGCAATGGAGTGCTATTCGGCTTTGAAAAGGAAGGACATTCAGATGCAGGCAATGACAAGGACGACCCTGCAAACACCACGCTGAGGGAGACAAGCCAGTGGGTCCGGACTGCAGGAGCCCATCTAACTGAGGGAGCTTATGGGAGTCAAACCCGCAGAGACAGAGGCAGAATGGAGGGAGCCAGGGGCTGGGGAGGGGGATGGGGGGAGAGTGTCCAATAAGGACAGAGTTTGAGGCATCCTTTTTTAAGTTTATTTATTCATCTGGAGAGACAGAGAGAGTGAGAATGGGGGAGAGGATGACTCCAAGCCCAGTGAGGAGCCTGACATGGGGCTCGAACCCACAAACCCACGAACCGTGAGATCATGACCTGAGCCGAAATCAAGAGTCAGACGCTTAACCCACTGAGCCACCCAGGCGCCCCCTGGAGTCAGAGGCTTGCGGGCTGAAGAATCCGGAAGACGGGTGTTAGTGGCGGCTTCGCAAGAACGTTTTTGAATGTGCTCAGCGCCCCTGCACCGCACACCTGAAGAGGGTGAGATAGGAGATGTGGTGCTATGTGGAGTTTACCATAAAGAGATAAGCATGTAACCTTGAACCCTGAGAGGCCTCCCCAGATGGCTCTTTGGAGACCCTGCACACAGCCCTTGCTGTCAGGGGGGAACCCTCCGGAATATGCAGGCCCCGGAAGGAGCACCAGGGCCTGAGGACACTGGTGCGAATCTCTCCCCTGGGTCTAGAAGAATAAGCCAGAACGAGGGTTCTGCCCATGCGCATGCCGCGTCTCATACCAGGCGCTCTTCTACGAACCCCTTGGAAAGAAGGCTCCAAAGTTTCCACTCCAGCCCAGGCCTCTCACAAGAGCCCCAGGCCTAGCCGCCATCCCGACACATCCATGGACCATTTCTACCTGGAACCCGTTCAAGGCACCTCCCATGCATTGCCCTGGCCCCCAGCCCACCCACCGGGACCCCCCAAACTAGCGAGGAGGCTCATGGACATCTGCATGTGCAAATAGTTCCCAAACCTGTGGATTCCATGCCAGCCTGCGTCCCAACCAGCAGGAAACGGCGCAGCGTGACACCAGAAGACACGGGCCCCAAACAGCCAGCAGCTGTGCGGCCACAAGCGGCCCGTCTGGCAAGGGCTGTCCACAGCTGGCGCAGCTGTCAGGACCTGACACCAGGTAGAGCCCGGGGTCCTCCTCCGAGTGGCGTTCACGTCCCACATGCCTGCAGCCCAGGGCCCAATCCACGCAGCGCCTCCCTCATTTTCCCAGAGGCACCCCAAGGGTGGCAGGTGCCCCCACACCCCTCCATCTGTCCGTCACTCGCACAGCTTGGGTTTGAGGGTAGGCCAGACGCCATGTTTGTTGACAAATGTCTTCTATGTCCCCTGCCACCCAGCGCTAGATTGAACGCCCTTGCCTGCACGAGGCCCAGCCTCCAATGGGGGACAAAGCAGGGTTGAGTCTTTCAGGCCTCCCCCTCATCTCCAAGGGAGGCCCACGGGGGCCGATGGGGTTTGTCCATGACCAGCGGACTCATCTATTTGTCCTGTTGAGCAATGAACAGGATTTTTAAAACACAAAACAAGCAGGTGGCTGCCCCAAAACTCTGGGGGGCGGGGGACAAGAAGACAGATCTCCCAGTGAGCCATCTCACCTTGCCACAGCCAGGAGGGACCCTCAAGTCCAAGTTGGGGAAAATAAGTGTAACCCAACCTGAGCCCAGTAGGGTCTCACTCTACCTCTTTGAGACGTGATATCTGCCCTTAAATGTTTTGGAAAGACTTACAGACGCCCTGAGAGCTGCTTCAGAACAGTCCAGCCTGAGTGTGCACACGTGTATGTACACATGCGTGTGGATACGCACACGCACGCGTGCGCGGCGGCATGTGTATGTGCTGACGCTTGAAGCTGGTGAGGGCACCTTGCACTCTTCTCCCAAGTTTGGTATATGTTGGAGACTTTCTATCATAATAAAAAGTTTTCATTAAAAAACCAAATAGAGGGAAAAAAACACAAAATAGCGCATGCTTCTTGGAGAAAAGGCTAGGGTGTTGGAGGTGGCATACTGTGTTGAGTAAAAGCTTACACACTGCCCACCCCCAGTGGCAGCAAGATTTTGCCCACATCATGTGGCCATTCTGACCCCAGGAAAACCGGCCTGCCGCCCAGGGTTCTTAGGAAAAGCACAAAGTTAATGTGTCAAGGACTCAGCTCACAGCCTCTTACCAGCACATTCTAGAAAACCATTTCCTGCCACTTCTGTCATCACCACCACCACCACCACCACCATCATCATCATCATCATCATCATCACTTAGCAGCACGTGCCAGGCTCCTGCCTCGGGGCTAGACTTTCACTCCTAGATTAGGAGGGACTCTCTCTATCAGATAACTGGGAAAAGGGAAAGCATTAGGTTGCAAGTCCAAAAACAAAAGTGCGTTTAGGTCTGGATTTCATCCGCCAGGGTTGGGAGGGAGGAACAGGGAGAAATGCACACGTACCCCCTGCCCTGTGCTTTGGTCTGATAAGGATCCTCATTCTCCAGCTTTTCAGGAACCAGAAAACGAACTGATGAGGCACACGAGCCACGACCTATTTCTTGAAAAGAACTGGTGTGAAATTCCGGGACAAAACTCTGAACACCGTAGAGTCATGGGTTTTGGTAAATGTGTGAATGCATCAGCAGCAAGTCTCCGCCCACCAGGGAAGGGGGAGGTCCAGGAAGGGGACCAGGCGCGGTGAGGAGAGCAGACTCTATCACCCTTAGTGAGCAGGGACAGCACTGGCCTCCACCAGCAGGACCCCCAGCCTGTTCCCAGGCTCCAGTGGAGAAATTAAACATCTACGCCCACTGCCCAGGGCCAGAGTTTTAGAGAGCAGCCCCAGGGGCCCACTCAAGGGTGGTTTTAGGCTTGCTGGAGCAGCCGTGGAAGGCAGCTGCACCCAGCCACAAAGTGATGTCACCTGGCCCCTGGCGGGACCACTCCTTCCTAGGAGCCCTGCAACCCCAGAACCCACTGGTCTCCCTGGAGCCCCCACCTCCCTGAAGCCATATCTGCCTCTGCTCGTGACCGTCAGAACCACTGTGGGCCATGGGCCACTGCTTTTATTGTTTGCTTCCCTAGTGGTAGCCAGGCTGGGAAAAAAAAGGATTTGTAAAGTTACTGCATTAGTCCACTCCACACCTCCCCACTGGCAAACACACACACACACACACTCTCACTCTCTTTCTCTCTCTCTTTCTTTCCCTCTCTTTACTGGATAAAGCCCTCTCTACAGAAGGAAAAGCAGTACGAGAATAAGAAGTGGTTAAAATGATCTAATCCACTCAATCACCTGACAGCTGGGCAGCCATGAGGTGTCTGGCCGTGACCTCAGCACCAGAGGCACTAACCCACAGCCATGGCCAGGGCTCTGGAGACCGTCCAAGGCCCTGGGTCTGCAGTTTGCATAAGCCAGCCACCCTCTCTGGGCCTCTGCTGGGAAGGGAAGGGCCTGCATAGATGCCCTGTAAGTAAGACAGGGCTTCCCCACCTCCGGGATACCTTGGGGGGGGGGGGGATGCCTGTCTACGCCCCCTCACGCTTAACCTAGTGCTTTCCATCACCCAGAGCGGGAGTATCAGAAAGGGATGGGGCGGAGAAGGGAGGAGCAGCCCCCACCCCCCACCTTTCTTGCTTACTGTCCTCAGCAACCAGGGATGAAGTTCTAAGCCCCTCCCCAAGCTGTCCTACCCCAGGAGAGAATCCTGCCAAAGACACCAAACTGAAGTCACCAGGGATGGCTTTTTTTTTTTTTCCTTACCATCGCCACCTGTTAAAACTCAGCTCATGACCAGTTTCTGATGCTACCGGCTGGAGTGTTTAATTAAATATTACTCACTCAGGAAGCAGCCCCTGCCAACTCACCCCCCAAACCGTGCAGTTCATTTTCAGAGAAAAGGAGAGGGAGGGAGAAGGAGCCTGGGTCTTCCCCAGCTGCGTCCAGTCCCCGCACAGCCCACTTTTGAGAACCAAGCAAGGGGGGGGTCAAGTAACCAGCTCTCTGTGACCAGCAGCCCCACAGCCAGGGTACCACGGAGGGCGTGCACACAATCACTTGCAGACACACACTCACCCCACGCAGACACACTCACACACATGCTCGCCCCAGGCACACATGCAGAGATGCATGCACTAACTCACCCACAGACATGCAGAGACACACAAAGACACAGAGACACGGAGCAGACACACCCTCAGACACACCCACACAGGCAGGCTGGGAGACACACAGACACACTGTCACCAGACCTCTCACACACAGACACGCACTCAGGCACCCGCCACACTCACTCACACACAGGCTTGTAGCCTCCCATCAGGGCGAGCCACCGCGCCAGGGGCCAGTTAACATTCCAGGGACCTTTGCCTTGAACTTGAACAGGACAACTATTAAATGCGCACACACCCCGGGCGCGCGGGTTGACCCATCCCGCGATTCCGCCGACCCACCCAGGCCGCTGTGCTTTTTCTGTTCTAATCGATTTTGCTGACACAACACTCGGCTCCCCCTCGGTTGCGGGGAGAAGCTTCGGCGGCTCCGGGAGCGCCGAGAAGGCGGCGCCGCCCGGGTGTCGCCCGGCCGGCTCCCCGGGGGAGGCGCGGAGTGCAGGGCGGGGGAGTCCCGAGGGGGCCTGTAGCGCCGTGCTGCAGATCCGGGGCCCGCCTGGCGGGAAAAGCGAAACTAACTTCACCGAGCGGGGTCGCGCTGCCCCCGTGTGGGAGGGGCAGGTCGGCGCCCCCGCCTCCGCCGCGGGGACAGTCGCTGCAACAGAGGCCCCGGGACGCCCCGGCACCTGGAAGTCGGCGGGGGCCGCTGCATGTCCCGGGTCCCCTCCCCAGATCTGCAGTCGCTGAGGCTGGACCCCGGGTGCGACAGGGGCCGCGGCCGCCGGGGACACCCTCCTGTCTCGCCCCCGCAGGTGGGATCCCGGGGCCGCCGCGACCCGCAGGCGTCCGCAG
>NC_043707.1:135418831-135466408 GCF_006229205.1 Suricata suricatta
GCCCCGGCCCAGCCCTCCGCTCCCGCCCCGGCCCCGGCTCCCGCTCCCGCGCGCCCCCTCGGCCGCCCCCGCCTCCGCCCGCACCCCCGCCCCACCCGGAGGCCATCGGGACGCGTGCGGGGCGGCACCGGAGCTTCGGTCCCTCCGGAGGCGTGTTCGGGAAGCGCCGGGCAGCCTCCCCTGGGCGAGAGGCCGGGGTTGCAACACCCCGCGGGCCGCGGCTGAGGGGGGCGGGGGGGGGGGTGCTTACTAATAATAATGTTTTAAATCTCTTGGGAGGGTGGAGGTTGTTTCACTAACCTTGGGAGCAAGGCCTTGCTTGCCTCATCTGAAATTCCCAGCAGTTTGAAGTTCCGTAATTCGAAGGCACAGGGGAGGAGGATGGAGGGACGGTACCCACAGGGACGGGGCTCTCTGGGCTCTCTGGACTCCCGGACCTCGCGGGCCCGGGCACGTGGGCTCAGGGCATACAGCAGGGGGCGCTCCGTGAGTGTTTGTTGAATGAATGCGCGAGCTACTGGTGGTAGGTCCTCAAGCCCCGGATGAGACTTCTAGGGATGAGACTTCTAGAGTCTTGCGGCTTTGGGCTCATCCGAGGAATTTGCCTCCTTAACCCTAGAACCGGGAACGTTCTAGAGAAATTAGGGTTTCAAGAGCAACATCTCCCTGCATCCCTCCACCCTTCACGGTGTGTGGTGTCCACTGAAGCGGGTTGGAGCTGCAACAAATCGTGCGGTTCCCTCGTTATTTCGTCTCTGCCATCCCGTTCTAGAATGGGACCTCTATTCCTACATCTTCGCTGCTGAGAAAGAGCTGGACTCTTACAGTTTCCAGAGTGTGACGTCTTCGCACCTCACTGTGAAGATCAGTTTTGTTTTGTTTTTAAAGTTTATTTATTTATTTTGAGAGCAAGAGAGAGAAAGTGGGAGTGGGAGAGGGGCAGAGAGAGAGAGAATCCCAAGCAGGCTCTTTGCTGTCGCGCTGAGGGCAGCTCAGGGCTCGAACTCACCAATCCGGGGGTCCTGACGAGAGCTGAGATCAAGAGTGGGGCGCTTAAAGGACACCCAGGCGCCCCTGTTTTTGTTTTAAATTAATTACTAGCCCCAGCTGGCTGTCGTGGGCAGAGTGAGGCTCAGTGGGCATTCTGGAGGTTCAGTTAACATTCTTGCTTCCGGTTGTCTGGGAACCCAGACCGCTGGGGCGGGCAGCCGCCGCCAGCCACGCAGCCCTTGGAATGTGAAGAGAGCAAGGGACTCCCTTTCTCCACTTTGCACTGTGAGAACCTTAGTTGTCCCCGGATGTCATAGCACTTGGGAAACTGCGAAAACATCCAGGAAGGTGGGGTTCTTTCCAAGTTACCCGTATACCTGCGGGTTGTCTAATTCCTGCAAAGTACCAGCCACTTCTGGGCTTCAGGTCTGTCCCCTGGAGGAGTAAGCATGCAGGGGTGTGTTATGCGGGCTGTGTGCACCCCTGCCCGCCGCTAGCCTCTCCTGGGGCTGTTGCTGCAGCCTCCTGTGTGGAAGTCTTCCAGGCTCCGCCACTTATTCTGGAAGAGACCTTCTGGAGTAGACTGGGGCAGACGTGTGTAATTCAAGTAGTGAGATCTGTTCATTTGGGGCCAGTGACCTCACCTTTGATGTGTGGGCCCTGAAATTGCTGGTCCCCAATTAGGAGTCCTCAGCACCCCTACTCCACCCTCCTTCAGCGTTAATCTTGAAATCTCAGCTCTGAGCCATCGGGTAATTAGATCCTGTTGACCTAAATTTCCCAAAGGAATCTCTGGGGAGTGAGCCTTCCTTCCTCTCCTCCGGGACTCCGGGAAGGTGGGCAGGACCACGCTGGAAAGCTGGCCATCCAGCAGCGACCCGCGGCCATATGGAACACTGTGAGATTGTGAGAAAGGGGTGTTTTCTCAGCCTGTCAGTGCTGATACTATGGTTTGCTAAAAAGATACAAAATCTTGCAATATTGTGACATCAGCTGATAAACATCCAGGAATTTGAGGACTGACTCAAGTCTTAACCCATCTGTGCTCCCCTGGGGTAAGTGGGGGGGGGCAGCTCTGGGTCTGGTGATGCTACCCCCCCTCCACTCCCCTTCCTCCCCCGACCCCCACATTTCATCACTGATATATCCGCTGATATACAGTTTGTTCCCTTCTGTAATCTGTCTCAGGAAAATGACGGAAAGAAATTACTAGATAGCAAATTAACATCAGCTGTTTTTTTCTGATCATGGAAAATCTGTCCAGGGAGACCTTGGACACCTTTTGAGCCCTTAGAACAGAATCTGCTGTCCTCACAAGCCTTTGTCTCCCGGGGCACCCACCTTCTCTGGGTCCCTTTTGCTGCCTGGAGTGATTGGACAAGGGATTTAGAATTAGACAAACCCCAGCTCTGCCATTCACTGCCTTATGACCTTGAACACATTACTTAACCTTTCTGAGACCCAGTTTCTCCATCCGTAGAACAGCGCTATGTGTTTGCTTCCCATGATTTGCTGGGGGTGGGAGGGGCAATCATCCAACAAATACAGAGTGCAACACATGCAGAGCAAGGTATTAGAAGGAAAGTAGAGGTTTTTGAAAATAGACTCATTTTAGATATTATTAGTGACCACCACCCCCCCCCAAAAAAGCAAAAGCAAACTTTCCGGGAAAAGCATGGGATCCATATGTGAAAGGGTGGCAAGATTCACTAGAACAGAAAGAACGCTGAAGCGTATGAGTAAAATGTAGGCCTATTCTGCATTCCTAACATAAGATATACTTATCTCATGAAGTGGAATTGAAATAGAGTCGACTTTATCTTACAGAACTTTGATCATATAGCTTTCATGAATTATTAGTACATTGATTCATTTCCTAGGCTCTCCGCCTTAGCTGGCTTTGGGTTTCACACAGAGGCATGTGTTGTTAGGCAGCGACACCTGCTGGTGAGTTATGGTATTGCATTATAGCTCTATCAGACATTATTAATCATGAGAATAAAGGGAAAATGCGGAGCAGAGTTTTGGGAACCTTAAATGAGACATTAGGTGATAATGAAGCTTGAGGAGACTTCCTGTGACCTTGAGAAGGGATGATCTTAGGCTCATGGAACTAATTATTGCAAAGTTCTTCAAAAACACCTCCAATGAATTAAAAGCGAACAGGCTGTGGTCTTGGTATCTGTCTTAACTCTTTACCAGAGTCTTTCGGTGGATTTTGTCCCCGTGGTGACATCTTAAGTGTTACAATAAAACCCTATTCTAGAAGGGAAGCGGTCCTCCAAGTATTTGTTCATTTAATCGTGCAGTATGTTTAAAAATGAAACAGTGAGGTACTGAATGAATAAATATTGACCAGCAGTAATCTGCATACAAGAGAAAGAAGAGTAAACAAAATAGACCAGGTTCCTGACCTTAGAGAATTTCAGTTTAAGTGGGAGAGACAGAAAATAAACGCTAAGTGAGATCATTTAAGATAGTAACAAGTGATAGTAAATCACTGTTTTATGTAAGTTTTCTCCATGGTCTATTTTTCTTTAGACAGAGATCTGTATTCAGTGGCCTCAGTTCATACTTGGTTCTATGTGAAGATTCTAGAAAGGTCATCCTTCTGTTCCCAGAATGACAGATCAGAGACCTCCAATAGTCAGGAACGTATTTTTCCCTCCTGTCGCCCACAGAAGGGCTTACTGTGTTTGGGAGACACCCTAGAAATGAGCCCAAGCCGCCTGGGCCAGCCTCTCTCAGTGCTCCCCGGCCCCGGCCAGGGAGGGGTCAGCTGCTTTACGCCCTCAGCAAACACTTACCAGGAACGAGCCCCGCGCCGCTCTGTGCCAGGAGCTTGTGAAGTTAGCATTGATCCCACAGAGACCAGTTTGAAGAGTGAAGATGGACCAGTTCCCATCCTCACTCCTGGAAGAGCATCTCCAAGACCTTGGAACATTGGTCCTGCCATCCCTCTACGGACAGCCTGGCACATTCTGGCAGGGGTTGGTGATGCCAGCTCTGGCTGGACTGTTTCCTCATCAGGGATGCCCTGAACCGCTCCCCCCCCACCTCCCGCTCCCCCCACCCCTCCTGCTCTCCATCATTCGATTCACTGGCCCTTCATGCCTCACTGCCCACAGCCAATGGCCAGTCAGGCCTGGGTGTCGCTGTCCCCCACCCACCTGCTCCCCAGCAGTAACCCGCTCACCCTCTTGTGGTGCAAGCCCCCACCCCGCTCCCTGTCCTAGAAGTTGCCCCGGAGACGACCCTCTCCAGAAGCACTTCCAGGCCAACACTTCCTTTCTTCGCCATTAGCTGGGGAACCAGTGACTCATAGAATCTGCCAACATCAGTACTGGGGGAAGGGAAGACCCTCGAACACCATGACGGCCAGGTGGGGAAACTGAGGCATGCAGGCATAAGCGACTAACTCAGGGTCTCAAAAGTAGCCGGCACAAAAGCCAGAGATTATTTTCAATGCTGTAGATTTAAATTCCAAAACTGGAAGCAAAACTATGTGTGAAGTTTCTCTCTCTGACCAGTGACACGAAGCCAACTCAGAAGTCACATGCGGGAGCCCCTACCTTCCTCCAGAGTGGGCCCCAAGCCCAGCCCCGGCCCCCTGGATAAGGCATTTATTATTATTATTAGTAGTAGTATTAATTTCTGTTGTGCAGGTAACTCACAGAAAGAGTGGGGTGAACTCAGGCACCCCATCCTCAGGGTGAATCCTAGGCCAACCACGTTTGAAGAATCGCCTAATCTCTCTTTGCTTTAGGCTCTGTCCCTGTGAAATGGGGATAAATAATAGCGATCACAGGAGTGTCCCCGCAGACCTGGCCTTGGTCCCTTCTGTCTCCAGACCAGGGGGTCACTGGGACAACACCCCCACCTGCTTTGCTGGCCCGCTGCCCCCAAGCGGAATCTAGCCGTGACCGCCGGGCGCTCCTCTGACCTCCTGCGTGGGGCTCCCGGTGGATGCCAGGCTTGGAGAAGTGTGGGGCCCTGGCTCCTCACGTGTGGGCAGCCCAGAGGCGCAGGTGGCCGATGCCCGTTGGGACAAACCTTTGCCCGATGGGACACAGGGGCCAAAGGAGAAGTTCTTGTTCCTAAAATGCAGTTCCAGGGCGTCTGCATGGCTCAGTCAGATGAGTATCAGATCTCACAGTTCACAGGTTCGAGCCCCACATCGGGCTCTGTGCTGACAGCTCGGAGCCTGGAGCTGCTTCCGATTCTGTGTCTCCCTCTCTCTCTGACCCTCACCTGCTCATGCTGTCTCTCTCTTTCTCTCTCAAAAATAAAAATAAAACATTTTTTTAAAATGCCGTTCCAGGGGCTTCCCTGAGAGGCTGAGCAGAGGCTGAAGGACCAGCTCAGGGTGCTCCTCTGACACTGTGTCCCTCTTGTTCTCTGTCCCCTTTCCCTCACCTCCGGCCCAGAGTCACTGACGTTGACAGCATCAGCATTTGCTTCATGAAGCCCTTGGAGCGGTGCCTGGCTCGGAGCCTCCGTAGGTGACAGTGCCATGGCTGTCCCTGCTGTCACTGGTACTCTCCTCCCAGGAGAGCTTTCAGGAGGGGGACTTCGATGACACACAGCCACCAAACACTCCTACTTATGTGTCTCCTTCCCAACATTGCATTAAAATGTTTTTTTTTTCAGGGCACCTGGGTGGCTCAGTCATTTGAGCATCTGACTTCAGCTCAGGACGTGATCTCACAGTTCATGAGTTTGAGCCCCGCATCAGGCTCTGTGTTATCAGCACAGAGCCTGCTTCAGATCCTCTGTCCTACCCCTCCCCCTGGCCATCCCCTGCTTGCACATGCTCTCTCTCTCTCTCTCTTCCAAAAACAAATAAACACTAAAAACTGGTTTTTTCCAAGTGTGAGTGCAGGAGGACAAAGAGGATGGGCAAGAAGACAGCTGACGAGGGACGGTGGTGAGATTTCGGAGCGGGAAGCAGCGGGGCAGAGCACAGCCCGTGCCCGCAGTGGGAGCACTGAGGAGCCAGCCGCCACACCCTGCAGACCTGGGCGGGGGGGGGGGGGGGTGCTGCTCTACGGATTTGCCTCTGCCAGTGGTAGGAGGCTGGAGAGAAGGGGGGCTCTGGTTGACAGCCAAGGGGCTGGAATCCCAGACCCCTCCTGACCAGGTGCAGCCAGGCTGTTTCCCACCCGCCCGGGCAAGTGGGTAATCCATCCAGAGATGCCCTGGGCTCGGGGCACCAGGCAGAGGGGTGTGGGCTAAGGCAGCGCCCTGCTGAAAGCAGGCAGGTGAAATCTAAGTCTGCACACTGGGACCTGAGACCCCGCCCCTCCTTCCTCCCGCCCCAGGACACTGGCTGCCTTTCCCCAAGGACAAGAGACCCTACGGAATTTTCTTGGGAAACGACCAGCCCAAGAGATTCGTAGGGAAGAATTAGCGATAGGAATTAAAGACAAGGTGCTGCTTAACTACAGAAAACACACACACACACACACACACACACACACACACACACTCTCTCTCTCTCTCTCTCTCTCTCTCTCTCTCTCTCTCTCACACACACACACACACACACACACACACACACACACAAATACCAGAAAGGAAATGTAATCATAGAGTACCACACGGCTCCACTGTTAACAATATTTAGATACTCATAATAATGGACACAGTGAATCCTGACTTACTCCAATGCTGTGATTTAACTCTATTCTGATGTTGGAAGGAGAACATGGAATGGAAGATGGTGATGATTGTAATATTAAGAGCCAACATTTATTGAGAGGCTATTATGTGCCGGTCCACTGCCCGCTCACACGAGCCCGGTGGGGTGGGCAGTACTCCCCCCACACTACGGATAAGGAAAACTGAGCATGGATGAGGTAAAGCACTTGCTCAGGGTTGTTATGTTGTAAGAGGCAGAGCCTGGTTTCGAACCCAGGTAACCTGGCTCAAATTATTCTCTTCTAACTCTTTTTTTTTTTATAATTATGTTTTATTTATTTTTGATACAGAAGAGACAGAGCATGAGAGGGGGAGGGTCAGAGAGAGAAGGAGACACAGAATCTGAAACAGGCTCCAGGCTCTGAGCTAGCTGTCAGCACAGAGCCTGACGCGGGGCTCGAACCCACGGATGTGAGATCTGACCTGAGCCGAAGTCGGAGGCTTAACCGACTGAGCCCCCCAGGCACCCCCTCTTCTAACTCTTAAATACTGAAAACAAACTGAGGGGGAAAGGGGAAGGGGGGTGATGGACATGGAGGAGGGCACTTGTGGGGATGAGCACTGGGTGTTATATGGAAACCAACTTGACAATAAACTATAAATTAAAAAAATATTCTCTCCTCTGTCATTTCTTAGATTCAAGATATTTAGGTGGTATCAAAATGAAAAGAAATATGAAACTGGAGGATAAGCAGGCTATTGAGAAATATGGCGGTAGATACCCAAAATAATGGCTGAAAGGTTCGGACGAGTCACTTCTTGGGTGTAGCACGTGGGCGTGGGGGTGGGGCAGGAAATTGCTGGGCTGTTTGGTGATGCCTGTAGCCCTCCGGTATTTTAAAAACGACTTGCATGTTTAATTTTGATTCGGATACAAATCGAATCGAGAGGGGCGCCTGGGTGGCTCAACTGGTTAAGCGTCCGACTTCGGTTCAGGTCCTGATCTGCCGGCCCGTGAATTTGAGTCCCATGTCAGGCTCTGGGATGACAGCTTAGAGCCTGGAATCTGCTTTGGATTTGGTGTCTCCATCTCTCTCTCTGCCCCTCCCCTGCTCACACTCTGTCTCTCTCTCAAAAAACGAATAAATATTTTTAAAAATTAAAAAACCCACAACAAATCAAATCAAGAAAAGGGGCTTCAAACGGTACAAAAGGGATCTCCAGTCTCCCCCCGCCAGCGCCAAGAGGTGAGGCTCTGGTTGGCTTCCTCTGTGTCGTCCAGACCTGTCTGGGTTCTCTGACATTGGGGGGGGGGCCACACACCACACCCACCAGATCTCCCTTTTGTATCTCCCCTCTTTTTTCTTTCTTAAAGATTTTTTTAATGTTTATTTTTGAGAGAGAGAGAGAGCTCAAGCAGGGGAGGGGCAGAGAGAGATGGCGGAGAGAGATGGAGACACAGAATCCAAAGCAGGCTCCAGGCTCCGAGCTGTCATCACAGAGCCCGATATGGGGCCTGAACTCACCCACCGGGAGGTCATGACCCGAGCTGAAGCCGGCCACCCAACCGACTGAGCCCCCCAGGTGCCCCTGTATCTCCCCTCTTAATGACCTGTCGTGGAGATGGCTCCCTTCGGGATCTCTCTAGACTTCCGCTGCATGGGTCCATGAGCTTCCAGGTCTACCAGCCGCGGGGGACCTAGGTGAGCGCTTCCCCAAGTTCCTGGGGACTCGTATGGAGCCAGCCAGCTAGATGTGGGAGCACAGCCATCAAGCCCAGTGACCTTTTGTCCCAGGGAGAGCTCCTGTCGCGGCCTCTGGCTGCCGCTGGCACAGGCCCGTGGAGGACCTCGGGGGAGGCGAGGTCAGTTAGCCAGGTGGCCTCGGGTATCAGAGCCTCCCTGCCCCCTTCTTGTTTTGTGGGTCGTCTGGCTTCCCCTGTCCTGTGATGTCTGTGCCACAGATGCCCAGTGCCCGTGGATGAGTGGTGCTCGGGGGTCCGGGGCCAGCCAAGTGCCAGTCTGCTCCTCCCAGCCGCCTCCAGGAACCACCTCCTCTCTGTCCTCCACCCTGTCGTGCCCCCGAGTTGCATCTGCTCAGTATCCAGGAAGCCAAGTCTGGGTGAGGTCCCCAGGGTGCCCACTCAGAACCCAGAAAGGGGAGGACTGGGGTGGAGTGAGCTGAATTTCCTTTCTATTTAAAGAAAAAACCCAAGTCAATATTTTTAGGTGCCAGCTAAGAAGTTGCTTCCTTTGCACAGGGTCTTTGTCGGCCGTGTGGCTGGGTGGTGGCTGAGCCAAGCCTGCAGAGATGGGGAGGGGAGAAGAGGGAGAGGAGAGGCAGAGGGAGCGGGCGGAGGTGGGGGGTGGGGTTCCATCTCCCTGAGCTGGTTCAGGACAGATGCTGACATCTGGTTTTAAGTGAGGGGTCTCCCCCCGCCCACCTCACTCAACCAGTGGGCACGCCTAGAGCTCCAGAAGAAACTTTCAGGAAATTGGTGGCAATTCGAACCCAGGCTCCTGGCGGCCTCTGGGTTTCATTCCGATACCAGGCCACCCAGGCAGCTGGCACTTTAGCAGGAGTGGGCTGAGCTCTGTCTGGAAGCCACATCTGGGAGACACTCCGCGGCGGATGCCCAGCCAGGGCCGTGTGTGGGATCGTCAACCTGTGTTTTTCTGTGCCTGGAAGGGCCGGTTGCAGGAAAGCATCCCTGGCACCTCTGCAGCGTGTGTGTGTTGGGGGGGGGGCGGTGGGGAGGTCCTCCGGGACAGCTGGGGGGGACACAGGACCAGCAAAGGCCTGGAGAGATTTTCTGCCCACCGCCCCCCTTAGAAGGTTCTGGGCTTCGGGGCATCGGATGGGGAGCTAGAGCCTCCGCTGTGGTGAGACCAGGCACGTCAGAGAAGGCGAGGGTAGGGGAGAGGCTGAGTGGGCGGCCTGGGCTGGGCTGCCAGATGGACAACTTGGCCTCCAATGGCTCTGGTGTTGACAGTTAAGGGGGCACTGAGAGGACTCCGTGCTCTCCAAGGGGCCAACGCAAACTTGGGGGCAATGTGACATCAGAACAGCTCATTGGTGGCCACCAGGCCACCTCTCCCTGGTCACCTGCGGCACCTGAGAACACTCCGTTCAGGGCGTCTGCTTCTCACTCTCCTGTCATTTCCTGAGTGCAGGGCCGGGTCTCAGTCACCCTTGCAGAAGACAAATCCGCGGCTTGAGAGAGACCTGCGGCTGTGAGAGGGACAGGCCTGGCAGGGGGCACGCGTCCTGCCTTCGCTGTGGCGCCGGCCGCCCAGGCGCGCTATGGGGCTCTCCGGGCGGGGGCCGCCCCGGAACCCAGCTCTGCGCCTCCCTTGCAGAAAGCAGAGTGTGTTATTGTTAACAGAGGAGGAAACAGAGCCCACGCTGGTAAATATCAGTAAATATCAGGAAAATCCGCAGCAGGGCAGCGGGGCCCGGGTTTGAACCCAAGTATTCCTGACTCCATGGGCCAACCAGCTCTCAACCTCCCAACGGGCCTCCCAGGTGTCTTGGAAAAGCCAAGGGCGGGAGGAATCTCGTGTCCTCGCTCCCAACATCCTACTCAGGGGGCCGAAATGGGCCACAAGCTTCCTGAGCGGCACTGGCTGCTGGCACCGGGCTCAGGCGTGGAAGGAAGTATCAGCAGCGGATCTGAGAGCCGGAGCGGGCCGTGTGGGCAGAGCCGCAGACACTGGGCCTGGCCCCTGATGGAAAACACATGGCGACACAGCCTGACCCACCGCTATTGATTCAGTCACTGACAGAGTCAGCAAGCACCTACTGGGCGCCGACTGTGTACCAGGTAATGGGGCCAGAGCGGTGAGTTGATGGCCCTTGCTGGGCTGGGGTGCCCAGGGACATATCATAGCGTGGTGTGGAAAGGGAGGCCCTGGCCTGCCTCACCTGCGGCCGGGTCCCCAGTGCGCCCCTACCCCCCAGTCCCCTGCACGCAAAGGTCTTTGTAGACTGAATGAACGACCCCATGCGCCAGCTGGCTTGGCAGCTGGGCCCACCCCCTTCTTGCTGGGCCCTCACACCACAGCCACCTGCCAGGACCCCTCCAGGGCCGGAAGCTTCTCGATGACCCCTGCCGCCCAGGAGGTGACGCTCAAACTTCTCCCCTCCAACCATCCTCACTTACCTCAAGGGGGAATCTTTTTGAAGCCTTGTGTTTTATATTAGAAAGGGATAGAGTTTGGTTTTTTTGCTCCAGGGTTGTTTTCGTGCGAAAATAAATCTTCCGGGTTGCCTGGGTGGCTCAATCAGTTAAGCGTCTGACTCTTGACCTTGGCTCAGGTCATGATCTCATGGTTTGTGAGTTTGGGCTCCGAATCAGGCTCTGATGGTGCGGAGCCTGCTTGGGATTCTCTCTTTCCCTCTCTCTCAGCCCCGCCCCCACTTGTGCACACGTGCTCACTCTCAAAATTATTACACTTTTAGAAAACAATAATATTTTCCTTCAATCTGGGAGCATGGTTTGTTTCTAGAACATATGTCCTTTGTCCTAGGTCTTCAAGTCACCCCACCTCTGTGTGGTGATCCGGTGTGAGAAGTTGGGAACGACCTGGGAAAAGGTCCATGTTCCTTGGTGGCCTTCAAGGCTTGAGGGTCTGGCCTTGGGCCCCCCTGCC
Organism: Suricata suricatta; assembly: GCF_006229205.1. Lineage (NCBI taxonomy): Eukaryota > Metazoa > Chordata > Mammalia > Carnivora > Herpestidae > Suricata > Suricata suricatta. Next base: position 135,430,114 of record NC_043707.1, read on the forward strand.
GCCCACACCCACCACTGGCCCGTCCTCTCCAGTGGCACAGGACGACACGTGGCCCCATACCCAACTCGGGCTGCTTGCGGCTCTCCCGCCTGGGATTCCCCGTGTGGTGCCCACCTCCTCTCCAGGTCGAGGTCTACTCATCCTTCAAGACTCGACTCAGCACCTCCTCCTCCAGGAAGCCCTCCTGACCCCCAGGTGGGGCCCCGGGCTCTGCCTGTGTCCTTCATAATGCCTGTGAGTATCAGGTTCTAATTTGACTTTAGGATGGTGTCTCCTATCTTCCCACAGGATTCTTTAAGTCCAAGTGGCAACAATCCAATCCATTTAGTTTAAGCTGGAAAAAAAAAGTGAGATTGCTTGGCTCACCGCACTGGACAAGGGATGGGTGTCACAAGATTCTGGGGTGACCGGGACACTGGAAACCCTCGTGCCTCTTGTCTAACTGGCTTCTTTGCCCAGAACAGGAGCCCTGGCTGCCTGCTCCCCAGGCGGCTGCACAAACAGTTCCTTGTCACAGGAGAAGATGCTCTTTCCCCACCAGCTCCAGGTGGGGAAATCCCTGGGAAGGTGTCTCAGCCCAGGGCCTAGGCTTCCGGCGCCCACGGGGCAGGGTCACTTGAGGAGAGCTGGGAAGAAGTTCCCCACGAAGGTCTGGGCCTCTTGTGGGAAGCGCACGGGTTGGTGTGCGCCTGGCTGCCGACAGCACCGGGGAGGGCCCTTCCCCCTCCCTCCCCACCCCAGGCCTGAAGGGCCAGCGGGAGGGACCAGGAGCTGGAGCCCCAGGGAAGAGACACACAGGGAGGCCATGCTGCACCGGCCCTGTGACCCTCCTCCAAGGCCATGGCCAACCTTTCACAGCTGAGCAAGAACACCCCTCCCCCGACTCTGGTCCCATTACTGATGGACCGGCTGCAGCCTGTGTAGAGCAGCATCATCTTGGAGCCCAGACTGGGTAGGGGGAAGTCCGATGGAGAGGGGAGAGAACATGGAGGATGGGCGAGCAGAAGACACCCTGCTGCGTCACCCTCTCTCCTGGGTGTCCCCGTGGCCGCCGATGGGGCCTGACGGGCCCTGCCTCTCACATCTGCCTTCCTCCTGCAGCAGGTGTAAAGTGCAGCCAGGAAGGTCAATGTCACAGCCCTACACCCCCTCGGCACGCCCTGGGCCGCTGGGGTCGGGGCCAGTGTGGGAGGGAGCCTCCTCTCTGCAGGGTGTTGCATAGACAAATACACAGGGGTGAGGTGACACGTGCACAGACACGTCCACCTGCCTTGTGGAACGCCTTTCTGCAGGGTGTGGGGGGCGGGCTGAGGCGTCCTGAGGATGCGGCCCTGGGAAGGGGCCTGGATGCCACTCTGCTGGGCTGGGGGACCTGCAGGGGGCAGGGGAGCTCCTGAATGGATTCTGGGGCTTGGCGCATGGGGCGAGGACAGGGCAAGGGAGAAGGGAGTGTGACACAGCGGTCCCCGGGCAGGAGGAAGGGAGCCTGTTTGCGGAGGGGGTCAGCTGGGAGCTCTCTCTCCGGAACTCGCCACCTGCAGGCCCTCCTGGGCGGCCCTCAGAGGGGAGGCCGCAGCCCAGGCCCAGCCGCATCTTGGGGTCGGGGCAAATCCTCTCGGCGGCTCACTGGGTTGTAACATCTGCAAGGACTCGAACCCTGGCCCAGAAGAGCGGCTGCAGGGCCTCCCCCTGGAGGTCTGGGTGAGAGAGGCTGTGTTTGTGCTCGAGAGACCAGAGGCCACCTCTGAGTGTCTCCCCCATAGCTCTGCGCTCAGCACGCGTGGGCGCCGAGCGGCCGCCCGAGAAGCCAGGCTGGCAAACACCACCCTTGGGTGTCCCTGGGGGAGGAGGGCAGACGGCTGCTTCTGAAATAACAGAATAATTAGAAGACCTTTCGGGCGGATGTTTCCTTCCCTGGAACACAGGATACCGGCTGAGATTGTTATTTCCATTAACGAGGCTGCCCTGATGTCTCAGGATCGATTGGCACCGAGGAGCGGACGCCTTCTTGCTCGTGTTCAGCCCACGAGCCAAGCGGGGCTGGGGCCGGTGTTTTCTCCTCGAGGAGCCACCTGGCGGGTTGGCACAACACCCCAGGGATGAAAGCACCCCCTGTGCCCATCCCCCCCATCTGTTTGGAGACCGGCCCCCCGAATTCCCGTGAGCAGAGACGGGGCGGGAGTCTGGCCAGGCTGCATGGGCAGAGCACTGGACCACGACTGAGCAAATGTCATGCACCACATCCGAAGGGGGGATGGGGTGGAGGCTGAGGCGGAACGGTGGGGGAGGGGTGGGGGAGGGCTCTGCAGGCCCCTCCTGGGGCTGTCATCACAATGACCCACGCTGGACACAACAAAGTCCTCCCCAAGGTGTCCAGGTGGAGCCACGAGCCCCCGGCCCTCTCCTCCGCTGGCGTCGGAAGCCCGTAGGTGCTTACAGTGCCCACCTGCGCACACAGCACGGTTAAATGCAGGACCCCCGTGTTGAAATCAGAATTTCAAAGAAACAACAAGTGATGCTTTAAGTATAACCCGTCCCCCATGCATCTTGGGACACATGTCTGCTAACAGTGCAATTTTGTTCTTTATTTGAAATTCCAACCTACCTGCACGTCCCATAGGTCGGGCCGCTAAGTCTGGCAACACTAACGAAAGGAGGCCGAAGCCGGCTTCCTGGTGACACCTCCTGACGTCGCCGAATCCAGCCGCGCCGTAGCGGCTCCGCTCCGGGCCTTCCAAGGACAGGAGCCCGTCAGGTCCTTGTTCTCTCAGACCCGGCTTGAGTCTGTCACTTGCAGCCCCAGGTTAAAACAGCCAGGGACAGAGGAGCACTGGGTAGCACGTTTGGTTAAGTGTCTGACTCTTGATCTCGGCTCAGATCGTGATCTCACGGGTTTGTGAGTTCGAGCCCCGCATCGGGCTCTGAGCTGAGGGTGCCTAGCCCGCTTGGGATTCTCTTTCCGTCTCTCTCCCCCTCCCACACTTGTGTGTGCGTGCTGTCTCTCTCTCCCAAAATAAATACATAAATCTAAAAAAAATATTTTTAGTAATAAAATAACCAGTGATGAAGCCACAATATGGGTAAAAAGTAACCGGTGGCCCGAAGATCTCAAACTCACTGGCAAACTTAACAGTGTAGCACCAGGGGCTCAAGACTCTTGAAGGAGGATTTTGGGACCTGGGCTCTGGCTTCAAACTCTCCCTGCTTTTCTTCCTGGGCCGTGATTATTGCCGTCACTAGAATTACTGTCCTATCGGAGTTTGTTTTCCAATTACAAAGTAATTCATGTTACCTGGGTCGTTTTAAACCCCTCATTTCTCTAAATTTAAAAGAATAAACAAGTTGTGGGGGTTTTTTCCGTATAAACACCTTATGTTACAACATTATCTCCAGCAGGCAAACGCTAGATCTGACGTCCACGTTCAATGACAGAGGATGGGAACGTCCGTCAGGACGCTTCTGTCCCACGGGGTGGTACGCGTGCGTGGAAACGAAGGATGAAGACCATGAGGAAACACAGAGAATGTTTGTGAAAATACACGCGTAAAATAAACAGTATGAAAACCTGTGATGGCAGAGACAACGTGTCACAAGAGGATCACCAAACACGGAACTGATAGGCAGGGGGGCAGCCAGGACCGTGGAGGATTCTTCCCCATTTCATGGTTTTGTGTGTGTGTGGTATTTTTTATACGTAACTAGAAATCCAAGGTGGAGAAGATTCACCTTGGCGAATTTCTTTCCCTCCAGGTCGGAAGTGGGAGGGGGGAGACACCAGCGCTGCAGCCCCCATAGTTCAATGAACAGAGGGAATAGACGAGGAGCAAGAAACGGCTGTACAAACAGGAGACAGCGTCCACCCTGGCCCCGGGCTTTGCTGTCGGGCGGTCCCCCGGGTTTGGTGCAGCCTGCAGGCCTTGGTAGCTGCCATCTCCACTAGCTACATTCCTAGCCTAACGACATTCTCTGCTGTGCATCAAGCTCCAGGGAAGAGCACGCAAGGCCGAGCCGGCGGGGCCCCTCTGATGGTCGGGGATGGTCCGGTCACAGGTTGGCCCCCACCTGCGAGCCGCTGGTTTGCCCAATGGCAGCGTCTTCTTTCCCCGGAGCACCTGCTTCTGAGATGACCCGGTAGTTAAGGGCGTAGACGTGGGTTGGACAGACTTGATGAGACCTTCTCAGCAGCGAAACGAGGTCTCTCACCTGAGCTGTGTGAGCTGCCGTGCGGTGGCGGTGGCCTCTTAGCTTGCTGTGACCACGAGCTCCAAGCTGTGGAGGTCACTTGTGACCTTCGAGAGCACTTTCAACAGAGCAGTGAAGCTGGAAGTAGCTAGGAGGCCGCTACGAAATCCCCATTCCTCCAAAACGGTCTTTACATTAAAATGTGAGAGCTGAGAGGAGGTGGGGGGGCTTCCCAAAGGGGTGTACGGACCCCAAATGGAGGAGGATGGTTCAAGAGAACGTGGAACATGAGCTCCGTGAAGACAGGGTCTTTGGTCCCTGTGGGACGCCCTGGGCTGGAACAGAGTCTTCAACCAGCAGCTGCCTGGTATCTAAACGGAGCACCCCTTCTCCGGGGCCTGGCCCCCTGCGGCTGGCCTGGGCAGGGCTGCGTGGTCAGCCAGCGCCCCCCGAAAGTGCAGGTGGACGCACGCAGCCAGCCTCGATGAGAGGGGGCAGAGAAGGAGGGTGCACATTCAGGAGACAAAAAAAAAAAAAATCAGTGAGGATTCCAGCCTCTTAAACATTTCATACACTTCTAATGTTAAAGAGACTTTTTTGGAAATAGTAGGTATTATGTGAGAAGAACAGTTATGTCAAGTCCAGTAACTCCTTCAGTTGAAGTAAAGTTACTAATGCACTCTTGAAATGGAAATGAGCTTCAAGAGACGGATCTCATTTTTATAAGATATTTTACAAATTATATGTTTATTTATTTTTGAGAGAGACAGACAGAGTGTGAGTGGGGGAGGGGCAGACAGAGGGAGACACAGGCTCCCGGCTCCCAGCTGTCAGCAAAGAGCCCAACGCGGGGCTCGAACTCATGAACTGTGAGATCATGACCTGAGCCGAAGTCGGATGCTTAAACGACTGAGCCCTCCAGGAGCCCCTAAAATATGTTTTTATTTCTTCTATTTGTATCCATATCTTGCAAGAAGTTCACCTAGAACAACAACCGCTCATTTCTGGGGGACCGATTGAATTTCTCTTCTACATTTCTTTGTGTGCTTTCTGCCACTGGTAGAATTCAGTTATAACAGGCACACGTTATTTTTACAAAAATATGTGTCTTTGTTTTTTTCTAAAAAAAGCCAATATGCAAAGATCTTACAGTGGTTAATGGTGGGTGGAGGTAACCTGTGTGGGCTAGTATTCTTATCTTTGTGCTCTTGTGTGTATTTTTTCTTTTAGTTAAAAATAAAAGCATCTGGGGCGCCTGGATGGCTCAGTTGGTTAAACGTCTGACTCTTGATTTTGGTTCAGGTCATGATCTCACGGTTCACGGGTTCGAGCCCCACGTTGGGCTCCACACTGAGTGTGCAGAGCCTGCTTGGGATTCTCTCTCTGCCCCTCCCAGAGCACGGGCATCACACCTGACAATGTCCAGTAGCCATACTGACCTCCAGCCTCGCTCTCCACCTGCAGTGAGCGGGAAAGTCCCAGCTGTGGGGTCGGCCCTTGCCTTTCACGGCCCCCCATCCGTCTGCTGCCAACATGACTTCTGGCCCCCGTCACAGCCACTCCGGGCTGCTGAGAGCATAGGAGACCCAGTCCCCCCTGACTATGAGGACACCTCAGTGGACAGGTCGGGGCGGCTGGGCACATGGGGAAGAGGACAGAGGGCAGCAGTGGTCCAGCCACACCGGGCCCTTCTGGTGGGGGCAGGGCAGGCAGGCGGACACCTCCCAGGGCTCCGGCGGCGTTGGGCAGGGCTGGTAGGGGGCTCCGGGGGAGACCTTTGGGCCAGCCCTCCTAAGCTTCTGCACCAAAACTCCTCTGATTTGCACAACCCTCCCTCCCCCTCTCCTGCCCTTCTGACCTGCTTTTCAAAGCCTGGTCAGTTAGGGTGCCTGGGGGGTTCGGTGCAGTTAAGCGCCTGACTCTCGATTTCAGCTTAGGTCTCACTCATGGTAGGTGAGTTCCCGCCACCCCCCTCCCCTACCTCGGTGCACAGCCTACCTGGGATTCTGTCTCTCTCTCTGCCCCTCTCCAGCTTGTGCTCCCATTCTCAAACAAATAAACTTACAATGTGAAACCAAAAAGAAGGCTTTGGTCAATCAGGAAAAATGGTCCAGATGAAGCGATAACCAACAGCCAAAGCTGTGGAGCATTGCGTCAGCCGAAGGGGGAGCAAGCACCCTGACTGATGAAATCCCAGCCCCAGATGGAGACCTCTGCCCTCTTGTTTGGCCCGAATCACCTCTGGGGTCAGCGTCGGGTGTCCGCTGGGCTTCCTGAAACCCTCTCCCCCACCCCCAGCGGCCTCTGGCGTTCCCTACCCCAGGTCACAGCCCTGTTCTCACGAAGCCAAACCCTTGCAGACGAGCAGCCGTCTGGGCCTAAGGACAGCTCCTTGGGCCCTGCTGTCTGCCTTGTCCCTGGCTCTCAGGCTCTGGGGGGCGGGCAGACGGCTGCGAGGAGCTCCAGGGCGCCACACCCTCCGGCTGGGGTCTAGGGACACAGAGCAGCTTCGGGCCACGTCCTTGGATGCGCTCTGATCTGACCGCTTGGGCCCCTGCCCCCCCCCCCCCGCCCCACTGAACCAGTTGCTGCAGCCGTTGGCATTGGATGTCTTGACTTGCCAGGACCAAGGGAGCAAGTACCACCTTCACGGACACAAGCTGGGGCCCGTAGCCCCAAGTGTCAGCCGGCAGGGAGCCTGCCTCACCGTGTTTTTGGAAGGACAGCACCACCTTCCCTGCAGAGAGTGGGAAACCGACACTGATTTGTCCCTCCCTCCCCCACTCAGGGCCACCCCCCCCACCTCAGGAAGCATGCTCTCCGTGTGCTTCCCAGGCTAGGTCACGGTCAAGAACTGACTACAGCCTCTGGTTTCCAGCCTTCGTTACTGCCCATGGGCCTTCCCTTCTTCCCCTGGGGATTCTGGGCATGTCTGTCCCCTGTGCCTCTTGGTGCCTAGGGACCTCACCTCTTCTGGATGGGCCTGTGGCTCCTGTCGCTGCCTTGTGAGGCCACCAAATCTGCGTGGGTCCCACAACCAGCAAGTCTCTGGCTCCTGTACCCCCAGCGGTTCTGGGGTTGTATTCGACTCCCCCGAAGTCCTTAGGCTCCTGGGAACATGGCACGGGTTGGAGGCAAAAATCAGGCAGAGGACAGGAGAGAAAACCAACCACGACATCCAGCCCTGCGGCTTTCGGACATGCTCCCTCCTGGTACCTCCCCCTTAGACACCACAATATCCTCCCTCAGGGCAGGGTCTTCCCCACCTGGAGCCCTGCCAGCGATGCCAGGGGGACCTGTTAGGGGCCTACGGAACCCAGTCACCCGGCACGTCTCTCCCAGGAGGCCTGAGGGCCCTCAAGCCAATGGGATGCAGCTGGTGGGTCCAGACACCCCTGCATCTGCGGTGGGGATGTAAGGATAAGCAGCCCCCCCCACCCAGGACCTAACTGTCCCTTCCCCCCCACCAGAACACACCCAGTGCAATGACTGGGTCCATAACCCACCACATCCCGTGTCCCAGAGGAAGAACGAGAGCATGGGTTTTGGCAAAACAATTTTATTCTTTAAAAAATAAATGTCACATCTGACATACAAAAAGTCATTTTAAAAACTCGGTTCTGAACGCGTCTCACGGTCTGAGACATCTCGAAGTGGCCACTACTTCCATTAAACCCAGAGGCGGTTTCTCTTCCTGCAAAAGGCAGGGGCACCTTCCTGCCGCCTTCGAGCCCGACTCCCCACCGCACGTGGGACGCAGCCCCCTGAGAATGGAGCCCCCCCGTCTCTCCTCTTGCCGCACGAAGCCCAGGACCGAGCGTCCCACTGCAGGACAGAGGACGCCCGGACACGATCCATTGCGACACGTCCTGGTTTCCCCGCCGCCCCATCCCCGCGTCTAGGTCTCTCGCCGGCAGGGGCCCCACTCGGCCTCCCTGGCTGGGAGCAAGGCCCTGCGCCCCGTCGGGGCAGCAACCGCCCATGGGCCCAGCGGCTGCCATGCTGACTGCGCTCAGCCCTGGTCCTCCAAGAGGACGGCCGGGGGGTGGGGAGGTTACAGGTGACCTCTCAGAGAGGGGGACGGACCCAGGGTCCTGTCCTCTCCTCTCCCAGGTACGCATCTCATGACGTTCATAGCTGACCTTCCTAGGCCTACATAGCGGTACGGCTAAAGGCCCAAACCGGACACACCGATGCTGTCTGCCGACACTTCCACTTTCAAAGCGAATTACTCGCCATTCAGATGTGCTCCGCTGGGCTCTCGGCAGATGAAAACACGTCTCCTTGGCCCTACACTGGAGGGGCAGAAAGGACGCAGAGATTTCCTCTCCAACACCTGAGGGCAGGGCGGGAGGTCCGTGCACAGAGCAGCCTTGGAGAGCAGAAGCACAGTCCGTCTAGGCGTGTCCACCCGTCGTGCCTCCTGGTCAGGCAGACACGTCCCTGGGGGGCTGGGGGCATCTGCTTTGCAAACAGAGGTGCTCCCGGAAGAAGCCGGCTGGAGAGGAAGTTTCCCCAAGGGGACTGTTCTCCCTCTGCGCGCTAGGATTTCATAGAGGCCTCCCCAGATCTCTCGCTGCTTCTGTCTCGCGCTAGGGAAGCGTCAGTGACCTTGCACTTTGCTTAGCAAGGAGCCTGGGATGATGCTGTCGCCCCACCTCGGGCTGCAGGTAGGGGAGGCGGGAGTGCACGCCCCGGAGCAGACTTCGGCCACGGCAGGTTCACGGGACACAAGGCTCCGGGGTTCCCGCGCTCTGGGGAACACCCTAGGGGGGCGAGGACAGCTCTGAATGGGGCGGCGCTCTGCTCCAGGGCTGGCCGGGAACGAAGACGCAGGGGAGCCCAGTGCCGGCGCCCCCCTCGAGCCCCAGGCCAGCAGCACGAGACGGATGCCAAACCACGGGGACTGTGGCTCGGGTCACCGGCCGGTTGGCAGAGGAGAGACAGCAGGCAGGCCCCTCACCCTCTTCCCCCAGGAGAGGCCACCTGGGGCCAGCTGCACCTTCAGGGCCACCAGTGCGGCTGCAGCCTGGCGTCCGGGTGCCCAGCACAGGGGGCGCAGGAGGGGGTACAGGCAGCAGAGGCTGCAGGTAAGCACGCTGATGGCCAGGGGACAGGGGACGGCCTGGCAAACTGGGAGGTGGCTGCCCCCTTAAGGCCCTGGCCCCTCCGGACTTGGTGTTTCAAGGGGCAGGCGGGTGCGGATGGCGCTAGCCTGCCACCGCGGGGGTCACTGGCCTTCCCTGCGTCTTGTTCCTTCTGGAACGTGCTGCCAGGCAGCTTCTCTACAAGTGGACTAAGTTCTGCAGGGTCTTGGGTGCTCAGGACAAAGTCGACCTGGATAAAAGTGATGCCGAGTCTGCTTCTGTAAGGCTGCATATATTTTTGTGGGAACCAAAGTTTTTTGTTCCTGCAAACTGAATTACATGAAACACCCCTGCCCCGGCCACACACACACACACACACACACACACACACACACACACAGAGTTCTGTGGAAGCTCCTCCCTTTCTCTGTCACACTGTCCTCAGCTCTCTGTACCAATGGGGGAGAGGAGGGAGTGAGGTGAAGCAGGAGCAAGCCTGGGCCTTTGGGGACGAGGACCCTGGAGCAGCATTCCCAGCCATAGGTCACTGGCAGAGCTTGGATTCGGCTGCTTTTACCGGGAAGAGGGTGGGGACAAGTCACTGTCTGCAAACAGCCAATGAGGGACGGTTATCTAGAGGAGACTATTTTGACTTTCGGTTAGCAGAAAACTGTGCTCCCAGATCACAATCAGATTCTTAGCCTGCAGCCACCTGGAAAGTCCCTCAGCTCTTTCCCCACAACAAGTGGTCAGAAGCTTGTTCTAGAGATGCTAATCTGATGAGGGGGGCCCTTTCCGCCTCTTCCAGCAGGTCGGCGAGGGCACACAGGCCGCTGACTGCCTCCCTGGGGGCAGGAGGGGGCGCCACCGGGCTGGCACCCCGGTGGTCATCAGAAGCCTCCAGTTTCAGCTTAGGCATCATCGGTAAACAAGGACCCTCCCCTTGCCCCAAAGGGGGGCGGCTGAAAGGGTAGCCGAGACCCAGGGGGCAAAGCCTAAGTGACCACTGACTCCTGAGAAAAGGTGTGCTTCTTTCGGGGGATCAGGGTCCAGAAAGGGTCAAGGCCATCAGTCCCCTGGGGGCCCGGTTCTGAGGATGGCTTCTTCCTCGGGGACAGGGCAAGGGAGGGAACGGGAGAAGCAGACACGGAGGAGGTACCGGCAGTGTCTCTTGGTGGACTTTGCTGGTGTGATTTTTGAGACAGCACTTGACCGTGGCGAGGAGAACCTTGGGCTGCTCTGCCCCACCCCTACCCCATGCACATGCTCCTAGGATGATGGGGGGGGCATTCTGAGGCAGGGACAGGCTGGGTTCACCCCTGCACAGACTCACTGTAATGGTGGCCTCAGAGCCTGCTGGCCCTACACCCTGGAGGCCTCCGTGGGCACATGAAGGTCCCTTTCTCTGTGTTGCAGCGGCAGGCAATGGAGTGCCTGCAGAACAGGTGGGGTGGTGCTGGGGCAGAGCGGGGAAAGTGGGAAGGAGCGCACCCAGGACCAGCTAGGAGGGGTGCCTCCCTGGTCAGCCGCGAGAGGGCAGGAATGGTGCGAGAGCGCCCCCTCGTGGCCGCGGGTGGCACCCAGCCTGCAGCCACCCATGTTCTCTCATGCCTGCTGGCCAGGCAGGTGCCTAAAAGCTAAAATGCTGACCCTCCAGAAAGAGGGGACATTTCCCGACCCGAACTTGGGGTTCTGACTCGCCAAGGTCAGCTCTTAGTGTAAAGAGAGTCTGGACGGGCCGCTGGGGGCCAGGGGAATTTCAAGAGCGCCTTCCACCCCGGGAGCCCCCCCTCCCAGGCACCAGAGTTACATGCACACATCTCAAAGCGAGACCAGAATTCTTTTAAATTCATCGCCTTGAAGGAAGTGTAAACAGTCAGAAGTAGAGAAACAGATCTGGCCGGGCTCCCCCTGCCCAAGCAAAGCCCTCTGTGAGATGCCCACGCCGGACACACAGTGTCACAGAACCGTCGGTCTGATCCCTGTGCAGTCCTGCCTTGGGGCCATGGCTCTGTGGGAGGCTGGAATAACAAATGTCTGAGAATATTTTTTAGAAGAATCTCAGAGAGACCCCCCCCACACAACCTTGGGGATTTCAGGAAACCACGAACTATGGGCCCACCGCTCATCAGGAACAGAGGACCCCCCTCCTCTTCAAGAGCAGCTACGTCATTCTTGCCCCCCAGCTCCTCCGCAGCGTGCTAGCAGGGGTGGGCGGACAGCAAGTCGGCCACTCCATCCACTGGGGAGGGAGGGGAGCGGAGATCAGCGGGCTGCCCGCCCCCCCCCCCGCCCCTTCCACTGTGGCCCCGCGGACCGGCCACGTCCCTGAGAAGGTTGTAGGTGGCCCGCACAGCCAGGGAGCCGCAGCCGCCCCGCTCCCGCCCCGAGGAAGCCTGGCTCCTGTCTGGTCTCTACAAGTGACGCATCATCACCAGAGAAATACCTAAGTGGATCTTTCCTGGTAAAGCAGGAGGGTATGTGGAGAGCGGAAATGCCCCCCGGAAGTCCCCTGAGGTATAAAGGACCCTCTTAGGTGAGGGATCCCTGGAATGGCCATCTCTGCCCGCCACGCATCACACAGCGGGCCAGCTGGGGAAGGGGGGCAGGGGACCTCCCCCAACGTGGAGGAAGGGAGCTCCCAACACCAGCTACGAGATTTCTTTTCACTTCCTAGTATCTGGTGCTGGGTCAGCAGTCTGGGGGGACAGCAGAGGGACAGAGGGGATGGGAAAGGACCCCCACCACTGTCAGGACTGAGGAGAAGGGAACCCGGAGAGACAAAGAGAGCAGGAGAGAGAGAGAGCCACAAAGAGGCCCGAACAGTTGGCTAAATGTCAGAGGCTCCAGAAGAAGGAAAGGAGGGGACAGAAGAAAGGGGGACTTGGCCGATTTGAGGTGTTCGGACAGTTCCCAACATCCTGCTCTGCACGGGCCCTGCACCCGATGGACACCTGCATTCCCTTCTCTCTACCATCGGTAGCCTTCGTTTCCATGGGAGCCAGCTCAAGGATCAACCCCTCCGGGAAGCCTTCCCGGATTAACACTAACCACTGCATTCTTGCTGAAGCTGGGAGTTTTGTGATGCTGGTGTTAATGTGGAGCTGCCACAGGTATGTTCCTAAGGTGGATACTCCTTTCCCGAACCAGACTGGACACTTCCCAAGAGCAGAGACTCCATTTCTCCCTCACGGCCGTGTCCGGCCACACGACTGGACAGGGACTGTCAAAGGGACTGGGATAAGGCTTCGTCCTTCATCTCTGGTGGCCCAGCCCCAAGGCACCGGGTTCCAGATGGTTCCAGAAGGGCAGGTGACGGGACGGAGGGGAGGGGAGCGGTACAGGGACAGCGAGCCTGGGAGTGAGCCAAGGCCAACGGCGCCCTCACCCCAGAAACGCCTCGTAATCCATGTACCAGACCAGCTGGCCGGAACCAGGCAGGACGCCTGAAATGGGCCACTTCTTGGGCTCGTGGCCCACGCGGCTCACCAGCAGGGTGATCTCGCGCTTCACGCGGCCCATGACCAGGATGGCCACCTTCCGGGCGCGGTTGATGAGGGGCAGGCTGAGGCTCATGCGCTGCTGGGGCGCCGAGGGGCTCTCGGTCAGCACGACCAGCGGCTCGCCGTCCAGGCCGGCGGGCGAGTGCGGGAAGAGGGAGGCCGTGTGCCCGTCCATGCCCATGCCCAGCAGCACCAGGTCGAAGCTGCTGTTGGCCACCAGGGCGGAGATCTCGCTGGCGTACATCTGGGGGCCCCGGTCCTCCTCGGCGCAGAGCCGCTGGTGCAGGTGCACGGGCATGGGGTGCACGTTGTAGTAGGGGACCCTGATGTGCTGCAGCAGGTGAGCCTGCAGGGCCTGGAAGTTGGACTCGGGGTCCCAGAGCGGGACGCAGCGCTCGTCCACCTGCCACAGGTGCGTGTGGGCCCAGGGGAAGCCGTAGTGCCCGGTGGCCAGCTGCTGGAACAGGGGCACGGGGCTCGAGCCGCCCGACAGGGCCAGGTGGAAGGTGCCGGCGCGCCGCACGGCCCGCACGGCGGCCGCCTCGATGTCGTCGGCCAGCTTCGCGATCAGCTCCTCGGGCCAGGCCGAGATCAGCGGGCTGTCTCGGTACGTGGCCCTGAGAACCTGGAAGGCACTGGGCGTCGGCGCGGAGCCGGGCTCTGGCACCAGCCGCTCGGGCTGCTGCTGGGAGAAGCACAGCTGGGCGCCGCGGAACTCGAAGTCCAGCAGGTGCCCGTTCTCGGCTCCCCCTGGGTAGAGGCGTGGGGCCTCGTGGGCCAGGCTGTCCAGCAAGGGCGTCCAGAAGCCCCAGGAGGCCAGCAAGTTCTCCGTGGTGATGAAGGAGTCCTTCCGGCCGTGGAAGATGTGGGAGATGAGGACGGAGTAGGCGTCCTGCTCCCTCACGGGGCTGTAGGCGTAGTAATCGGACAGAGGGCGGCCGAAGAGGTGGAGCCCCGGGCGGCCCTCCAGCTCCTTCCAGCTCCCGGGGGGCAGCGAGGGCCTGAACAGGTTCCGGCTGACCAGCACGGCGGGGACGCCCAGCTGGCCGTGCCCGACGTGGAACACGATCTGCCGGGGGAGGCACGGGCTCTGCCCGGCGACCCAGCGCTCGCGGTTCTGCGTGCAGTAGGCCCGGTTCCTGAACAAGACGCGGACGTAGCCCACTCGCTCGTCCAGGGCTTTGCCGGACATCAGGATGAAAGGGACGCCCTCCCAGCGCAGGTTGTCTATGAGCACGAGGACGCCTGAGGCGACAGCGGGCAGCGGGGTCACACGGTGGCACAGAGAACCGGGGGGCCGCCCGGCGCGCTGGCCTTCCCTTCCTCACCTCCGCCGGCCCTTCTCCTTGCCGCACCCCCTCCTCCGGGCAGCCCACCGCCTGTGGAGCACCCCTGACCTTGCTTTCCGGCATCTTCTCCCCCCAGCAGGCACCCTCTGGGCTGCCCCAGACTCCCGCCTCCGGGAGGTGCCTCAGAGTCCCAGCCCCACTGAGAGACAGCTGACATCTCCCCTCGTGCCGGGGGCGAGATGGGCCCACCCTGGCTCCTGGCGGGAGGGGATGCTTCCCTCCAGTCTGCAGAGCCCCCGGGGGGCTTCCCTGAGGCAGGGCGGTGTGCGTGACAGGGCCTGCAGGGCGTCCCCACGTCAGACAAGACAAGCCCGTGGCTGACGGTGCTCCTGAGCCTGTTTTCCCATCTCTGCGTGACCTTGGGCAAGTTTTTGCGACCTCATGGAGCTTTTTTCTCACCTGACCTTTCAATGGGGATAACAGTCACTCGGCCTTGTGGGTCCCCACACGCGGGGACTTCACACAATAACCAGGCTGCTCCTGTCGTGGAGTTTGTGGCCTGCAGCCTTAGGGAGCCGGCGGAATGCTCGGGGCCCGTGGGGCGTCTCTGCTGGACATGTCTGAGCAGCAGGGGGACTGCCTGCCGGACGGGCCCGGGGCTGGGCCCGGACACATCTGCAGCCTCACTGGGGGAGGCTGTGGGGCTAGACGTGAGCGAGACCCGAGTCTGGACCCAGCCCAGAGAGCTCTGGAAGTGTGTGTGGACACGAACTGGACGGAGATCACCACTGGGGTGCCCTGCACCCACATGGACCCAACAGGTGCCCTGCTGCTAAGACGGGGGGAGGGGTCCGTGGTGGAGGCAAAGGAAGGTCCTCTCGGCTGACGAGCACCCTGGTGCACACCCCACCCGAGGTCCTTTCCCACCCAAAGCGAAGCGTGTCTGCGCCCGCGCCCGGCCCCCACACGCACCTGCGAAGGTGGGCGTCCGGCTGTGGAAGGTGTCGGGCTTCTGCTGCTCTCGGCGCACCTGCTCGCTGTACGCCTGGTACTGGCCCAGGACGGCGCTGCCCTTCTGCAGGCCCCGCAGGGCCCGGAAGGCGCGCAGCTTGTGCTGGAGCACAGACTCGGAGCTGCTGGCGTTGTGCGGCAGCTCCATGGCCACGAGGGTGAGCACCTCCGTCAGGTGGTTCTGGAGCACGTCGCGAATGACGCCGTACTGCTCGTAGAAGCCGGTGCGGCCTGGACAGGAGCAGAGAGGGAGCAGGGCTGTAGGGAACGGTCAGCGGGGCGCCCGGGGGGCTCAGTCCGTGGAGCGTCGACTCTTTGTTTCGGCGCAGGCCACGATCTCACGGGGATGAGGCCCCACGCTGGGCGCTGCGCTAGCAGTGTGGGGCCTGCTTGGGATTCTCTCTGTCCCTCTCTGTCCACGTCTCCCCCACTCATGCTCGGTCTCTCCCTCAAAAATGAATAAACTTAAAAAAAAAAAGGGCAATGTGCCCGACTTCCCTGAGGCACACCTGGCCCTTTGCCCCCTGCCCCTGCCCCTGCTCACTCCCCCTGCTCCCTGCCTCTGCCCCTTCCTGATGTCCCCTGCCCCCTGCCCCTGGCCCAGCTCCTGCCCCTGCCCCTACAGCCAGTGTCTCCATCCCCCTGTCCACAGAGCTTACAAATATGACTTATGCCGGAGCAAATCCCAACAGGAGAAGGAAGGTGGGTGTGTCTGAGCATTCCAAGTGAAGCTCTCAAACTCCTGGGCCTTCCCAGGAATCTGCGTGGGGAAGGGTCTGGTCCCAGAAAAGGCCAGATGGCATTTATCTGCAGGTATGTGGCCCTACTCCCGCCCCTCCTCAGGCATCAACCGGGAGGTCTGGCTGCCCAGGAGCCTGCGGCATGGAGGTGAGGGCCTGGGCTCTGGGCTCTGACTGCTGTCTGCTGGCTCATGGTCCTGGGTGTCACCTGACTTCTGGGGTCTGTCTCTGCATCCTGCCCTTAAGTGGGGCCATCGGCCGCCACCCCATCACCAAGGGCACAAATGTACCCGGCAGCGTGCAGGGCCTGAGGAGGTCCCCGTCCCCAGCTTTCAGTGTGAGGGAAAAGTGAGTCTGTGAAGAAATTACCAGCAGAGAGCAGGCAGAGGACGAAGGGAGGGTCCTCTGGGGCAGAGGGGTCAGCACTGCCGAAGCCAGGGCGAGGCTGGCGAGGAGGCAGCAAGAGCCCAGGGCAGGAAAGAGCTCGGCTGGGAGGCTCTGCGGGGAGGTGAGCAAGACAGAGAGGCCGGGGGCGCAGGGGCTGGAGGCTCTACGTTCCGGGGAAGCCAGTGGAGCGCCGGCAGCAGGAGACAAGATCCCGGCCTGCTGGGGGGAATGGACACCGGAGCAAGGAGGAGGCTGTGCGGCTGCCCCAGTGCAAAGGGAAGGGGCTGAAGGGGCAGCAGGTGAGCCGGGGCGGGTGGACGGTCTGTTCCGGGGGCAGAGCTGACCGGATGTGCTGAGCGCTGGGGGCAAGCACGAGAGAACTGCTAGAATTGGGGCCCATGCCAAGGATGGGCAGGGCTGGGGGACACGGGGAGCGGGACAGTCTGGTGGAGGGGAAGCTGGGAGTTCCGTCCTGGGTGTGTTTAAGCTGAAGACATCCAGGTGAGGACAGCAGGCTGGCAGGTGGATTATGGATTAGAAACAGCGGAACAGAGTCAGTCATGAGAAGACAGATCTGATGAGACTATCCTGAGCACAGGATAAAGGGACAGAGACCCGCCCCCCCCCACATACACACTCACACGGTAGGCTCCCCTTCGAGATGAAACAATGTATCGTGTAGGGAATCAGACCTGCATACAAACAATGAAGGGAAGGGAGCAAGCGACCCCAAATCTGGAATAGTAAAAGCGAGGAAACGGGATAGACTTTGGGGAAAGACACAATAAAGCTCTTTTTAAAAACGGGGCACCTGGGTGGCTCAGTCAGCTGGATGACTTCAGCTCAGGTCATGATCTCATAGTTTGTGGTTCAAGCCCCACATGAGGCTTTGTGCTGACAGTGCCAGAGCCTGCTTGGGATTCTCTCCCTCTCTCTCTGCCCCTCCCCTACTTGTGCTCTCTCTCTGAGTAAATAACTTAAAAAAATTTTTTTTAATGGCTTGGTTGGTCCTGACCTCAACCGCAGTAATTTCTTACTTGACACGTCTCCAAAGGCAAGAGAATCAAAAGTAAAAATGAACTATTGGGACCTCAACAAGATAAAAAGCTTCTGCATTGCAAAGGAAACAATCAACAAAACTAATAGGCAACCGACGGAATGGGGAAAGATAGTTGCAAATGACATACTGGATAAAGGGCTAGTATCCAAAATCTATTAGGAATTCATCAAACTCCACACCGGAAAAACGAATAATCCAGTGAATAAATGGGCAGAAGACATGAATAGACACTTTTCCAAAGAGGATATCCAGATGGCCAATAGACACATGAAACGATGCTCAGCGTCACTTATCATCAGGAAAATACACATCAAGACCACACTGAGATACCACCTCACGCTGGTCAGAGTGGCTAAAATGAACAAATCGAGAGACTACAGATGCTGGCGAGGGTGTGGAGAGATGGGCACCCTCCTACACTGTTGGTGGGAATGTAAGCTGGTGCAGCCGCTCTGGAAAACAGTGTGGAGGTGTCTCAGAAAATTAATAATAGAACTCCCCTATGACCCAGCAATAGCACTGTTGGGGATTTACCCAAGGGATACAGAAGTGCTGATGCATAGGGGCACACGTACCACAATGTTCATAGCGGCACTTTCTACAATAGCCAAAATCATGGAAAGAGCCTAAATGTCCATCAACGGATGAATGGATCAAGAAGATGTGGTGTATATACACAACAAAATACTACATGACACTGAGAAGGGATGAAATCTGGCCATTTGTAGCAAAGTGGATGGACCTCGAGGGTGTCATGCTAAGTGAAATAAGTCAGGAGGAGAAAAACAGGTACCATATGTTTTCACTCATATGTGGAACAGGAAAAACTTAACAGAGGACCATGAGGGAGGGGAAGGGGAAAAAAAATAGTTGAGAGGGAGGGAAGCAAACCATAATAGACTCTTAAATCCTGAGAACAAACTGAGGGTTGATGGGGGTGGGGGAGAGGGGAAAAGGGGCGAGGGGCATGGAGGAGGGCACTCGTTGGGATGAGCACTGGGTGTTGTATGGAAACCAACTAGACGATACACTATAATTTTAAAAAAATGGCTTGGTTGGGGGGGGGGGCGCCCGTGGCTCAGCGGGTAAGCATCTGACTTCAGCTCAGGTCATGATCTCATGGTTCGGGGGTTCGAGCCCCGTGTTGCGCTCTGTGCTGACAGCTCAGAGCCCGGAGCCTGCTTTGGGTTCTGTGTCTCCCTCTGCCCCGCCCCTGTTCGGTCTCTCTTTCAAAAATAAATAAATAAACTTTTAAAACAGTGGGTTGGTGGGCACACTTGTATTTGTTATATCGTAGTTCTACACGCCCTACACATGTTTAGTAAGAATTCTCTTTTATCTAGTTAATATTTAGTTTAAACAAGCAAAAAGAAGTGGCCCCTAAGTCAGCCCTGGCTGGCCCCGCACGCTCCCTCACGGGGCCGCCCGGGGTCCTCGGCACCAGGCCTGAGCACCTGCCCCAACCAGGCTCGCGGTGCGTGCGTGTGCCAGCTGGATGGTGAGGAAGGCCAGGCTGTGACTGGCAGAACGTGCCCTGAACTCCGCCCAACGTGCCATGCCTGAGGGAGCACCCGGGTTGCGGGGCAAGAGATGAACCTAGGAGCCTGCTTGGCGGAAGGCGCCCTGTCCTCAGTGGCAGGAGTCTGGGCCCTGTTCTTAGCCAGAACTTGAGGATGCGGCTCTGGCCAGCCACATTGCACCCCAAAGGACTGGGAGAATCCAGCCCGGCTGTGCCAACCAAGAGGCCAGAAGTGCCCCCTGCTGAGCCGACGGCTGAGCTCCTCCAGCCCCACAGGTTCTGGTCTTCAAAGTTCTTACGATACAGCTGAGAAGACAGACATCAAGGAAAGATAATAATTATAATAACAGTGTTCACCGGCCCCTTTATTCCTCACACTAATGACGTATAAGAAGGTCTTACTTTTAAAATACAAGTTGTAAGGGACACATGGGAGGCTCGATCAGCTGAGCGTCCGACTTCAGCTCGGGTCACGATCTTGCAGTCCGTGAGTTTGAGCCCCACATGGGGCTCTCTTCTGTGCAGAGCCCGCTTCAGGTCCTGTGTCCCTCTCTCTCTCTGCCCCACCCCCCGCCCACTTGCACTCTCCCAAAATAAATATGATTACAAATACAAATTTTAGTTTTAAAAATACAAGGGAGCTACAGTTCAGAGAAATTAGGTAGCGTGTCCAAGCCCACAGGGCCGGCCAAGGGGTAGAAACGCGGTGGGACCTGGGCAGTTGGCTGCGGAGCCCGCGATTCTTACCTCGCAAACACCCCTGTTAACCTCCTAACACTCCCATTGTAACAACCATACAAGCGCACGTTCAGCTCGGGCGGGGAAACGGTCTGAGCACCAGCGGCTTTCAGGAGTGGGCGGAAGAAGCAAGCTGAGCTGGGCTCCGGAAGGATGGATCTCGGGCAAAGGTCAGGGGCCCGATGCCAGCTGGGGCCAGAGGGCAGAGGCCCCGACAGGCAGTTCACATGACAACGTAAGCCTGGCCTGGCACCAGCAGCCAGTTTGTGATTCAGAAGAGCAGACATGGAGACCAGGCAGAAAGGGCCTTGGACACTAGACCGAGAAGTCTGAGGAGCTACTAAAAGTTCCCGACCTCAACGGGTTAGGCAGAATTACCGCAGGCCCCAGCAGTTTCACTCCTACGTGCACACCCAAGGGCAATGAAAACATACGCCCACACAAACCCTCGGACACGGATGTTCAGAGGCATCATTCACAGTCGATGAGAAGTGGAAGCCACCCAACGTCCATCAGCTGATGGACAAGTAAAATTTTATCATTCGGGATAAAAAAGAAATGAAGTATTGTACACACCGGAACATGGATGCACCCTGAAAACACGCTGCTCAGGGAAAGGAGCTAAACACAAAAGGCCACCTGCCGTGTGACTCGGTTTACATGAAATGTCCAGAGGAGGCAGCTCCACAGACACAGAAAGCAGACTAGCGGCTGCGTGGGGCTGGGGGCCTCTGGGTGAGAACAAGGGGTCCGGTTCTTTGGGGAGGAGATGAAAATGTTCTAACGTTGACAAACCCACTGGACCATGTCCTTTAAGTGGGTGCCTTGTCTGATGTGTAAATTGTATGTCAAATACGACTTTTTTAAATAGGCAGGAAACAGACCCGTAAGAGAGGTGCTGTGGGACAATGAGGCCACCTCCGATCCTGCAAGACAGACTTACGGAGAGGGGACAGGTCCGACGAGGCAGCATTCGGGACAGTGAGGGAAGGAGCCAGGGCCGGAGCGGACGAAGTAACAGGGAAGCGCAAAGGTATCATTCAGGGGACGAGTAAACGCCTCCTGCTGACCGGCTGGATTCAGACCCGTGATCCGGAGCGCGGTCTCTGGAGCCAGAAGGGACCGCCTCCAGCACCTGCTCCACAGGCCCGCAGCTCTGTGGCGCCGCGAGAGCGGCTCTGTCCCACACGTAAGAGAGGGACAGCCCCGTCCCTCCCCCGAAGCATGAACGCAGTAACACGCCTGTGAGGCTGGGGACGGTGCCCGGCACACGGGAAGCGCCGGGAGATACCGGCGAGTATTTTTATTGTTACAGGAGCTGCGGACAAGGGGCCAGCGGCCGGCAACACAGAGAACAGTCACCATTTGGAGATAAAGAAATTAGACAACACGGTGTTGTGTCATGAGAAAATTCAGAGGCGGTTTAAGTTCTCAGTCTGTTGAGCCTGAAAGTGGTGACATTTGGTGCAAATGTCAAGAAGGCAGCTAGAGGTTTAAGAGTAGAGTTTCGGGAGGCAATGAGCTCCAGAGACTTACTGGATTTCACCAAACTCAAAATGCCGGCGACGGTGAGAGCATCACGGTCTTACTACCGCCGAGAAAGAGACGGGCCACCAACCACGTCGACTACGGCGCCCCGTCAACGGCAAATGCAACCGCAGAGACGTTCAAATGTGAAGGAAAGAACGTGTGTCCTGGAATCAATGGGTTGCAGACTTACGGATATAAAGAGGGCCGTAAAGCTCTGAGAACAGAAGAATTTGTGATGGAGGGAGCCCAGCAGACGCCTTCAACGGCCGTTACCTGTTTACTATTCATTAGTTTAGCGAAGCCCTAAGTAGCTCTCTGCCTATTTTTATCCTCTCTCAATGCCCAGGAGGACCACTCACAGGTTCACTACCCGCTGCGCAAAAGACAGCTTCCTTTATCCCTTAATTTCAAGCTTCAGGGGGTGCCTGTGTTTAGCACGGCCCGGCCCGGGGACCTGCAGCCCTTTCCAGCTAAGCTCTGCCTTTCCAGAACGGCCTCTCGGGGAGAGACCACACAGCCGACCGCAGGACAGGGGGCCAGCCGGGTCACCTGCGGATGCCAGCCACACTGTTTTCTACCAGTGACTGTGACCACCACTGACTGTGGACTGATTCTTCCTGACAATGATCTCTATTCCCTCCTGATATCCTTTTCCTAGATTGAGAGTTGAGGGTTAAAAACCCACTGATGTCTGAACAAGGAGAGAGAAAAGCTCAGCTGGGTTGGACAAATGGGAGCAAGACCGTAAACCCGGCTTCCAAATGGCTAGAGTCCAGCGCTACCCAAGATCGCAAGGTCACAAGCCTGGGCGCCCCACCGCTCTGCCCCCCACACCCTCGCGGGCAGCATCCCATGGCAGGCAAGACAAGCCGTGGCCCCGGTGCCTGAGGAGCGCTCCCACGGATCACCACACCGGCGAGGATGGCGGGGGGAGCAGCACCCACGCAGGCCAAGCTGTAGAAGCCTGAGGTATGAACACCGCTGTTGCACACGTTCTGGAGAACGGTCTCGTGAGACATAAGGAGAGCCGTGATGCAGTCCCACCACTTGGCCTCGCAACTCCACTTCAGAAGTAGACTCAAAGGAAAAAATATTTTTCTAATGCTCATAAATGTTCTAGAATGACAGTGGTCAAACGATTTTGTGAATAAGGGTAAGTATTATAATATGTGAATTACATCTTAATTTTCAAAGCCTGCAGAGGATCATTTAAAATAGCAAAAAGAGGGCGCGTGGGTGGCTCAGTTGGTTAAGCCTCCGACTTCGGCTCAGGCCATGATCTCACAGTTTGTGGGTTCAAGCCCCGCATCGGGCTCTGTGCTGACAGCTTAGAGCCCGGAGCCTGCTTCAGATTCTGTGTCTCCCTCTCTCTGTCCTTCCCCCACTTACAGAGAGTGTGTGTCTCTCTCTCAAAAATGAATAAACGTTAAAAAAAATTTTAATATAAAGAAATAAAATAGCAAAAAGTGAAATGCCTAATAATTGGGCAGTTCATATTCTGTGACAGAAACAGAAATTTCACAGAAATATGGTTACTAGAAGGTATGTGTTATACAGATTGTTGAAGGTAGAAGCCAACATATACGTTCCCATCCATATATGAGACAGAGAGAGACGGGGGGGGGGGGGGGGGGGCGGGAAACCAGGTGAGGGGTGGACGTGGAACAGTGTTACAGAGCCACCGCGCCCTCTGGAACCCAGCGCGAGTCACAGGTAAGGTCCAGGCAGCTCCGGAGAGAAAACACGGCGCCCTCTCCATGACGACCCAGAAGGAGAAGCGTGTCGCCACGTTTGCAATTTCATCGAACCCTCCAAACGTCCCCGAGGCAGAGGCAGCCGAGATGGTCATCGTCATACAGATGCATGCTGCAGACCGCACCCTTCAGAACGGGGACCGCAGACCCCTCCCCACTGCCTCCGTGCTGTGGGGGATCCAGATTTTCCCAGGAAAACACAGATTTCAGAAACACAAAACTGAAAGCTAGCTGTGATCCCCCCTGGCACCTTCGGGGATACCTAAAAATAAAGAGCAGCGAGGGCCAAAGAAAGAGCAGGTCCGCTGGCCGGCCGGTCGGCGCTCTCCCTGGTCGGGAGGCCCAGCAGCTGCCCTGAGCTCACCTCGCGGACGGCCTTGAGGAAGGGGGCTGGGGGCACCAGGCCAGAGGGCGGGACAGCTGGTGCACACCTGGGGGGACCCAGACTGGTGCGGTCCCTGCGCGAGAGGCACTGAACAGCCACTCCAACCCTGGGAGGTGAGCGTGCACCGTGTCCCTTCCCCGGTGTGGGCATGGGGGTTGGAACAGACTTTCCCGGGCACGGCCAGCTGCACCATCCTCGGGAAGTCTCCCTGCGTCTTCCTGTCTGGTGGCTCCATCAGCTCAGCACCTGACTCTTGATTTCGGCTCAGGTCATGATCTCACGGGTCGTGGGATGGAGCCCCACATCGGGCTCTGAGCCGACAGAACTGAGCCTGTTGGGATTCTCCCTCTCTCTCTGCCCTTACCCTGCTTGCTCTGTCTCCCTCTCAAAATAAGTAAGTCTAAAAAAAAAAAAAAAAAAAAAAAAAAAGCCTTCCATCCAGAGGGGAAAGTAGGGCAGCCTAGGGACGCAGGGACACCCTGAGCGCCTCCCAGCACACCAGCACGGGCCTGGATGGACTACGGCCACGGGCACAGAGGGTAGAAGCTTGCATTCTGAGGGGCCGCAGAACTTGGACCCCGTTCCAGAGCCCCCAGGGGAAAGCAGCCCAGCCCGGACAGCTGTCCCTTGGGCCATCGATGACGCAGCCCTCCCTTCAGCAGAGCCTCCCAGCGGCCGCCACGGGGGCCAGGAGGGGTCATCTCCACACAGCCAAGGTCACTCCTTGTGTAGCCCATGGTGCTGTTTCCGGAGATCCAGCCCCCCCCCCCCCTCACCGTTTCTGTGGCTCTGGGAGGGGCACCCAGGGTGAGACTGGGGAGGGGGCCTGGGGCCAGAGAAGGAAGTGCACTTCCCCGCCTCCTCCCCTTCTCGCTCTCCCTCCTGCCTACGTGGCAGCCTTGACACTGCAGCAGACTCCTCTGGGCCAGAGGCTGCAGCAGGGAAGGAGAGAGCCACTCACAGAGCTGCGGAAGGAGGGAGCTGGGGAAGTGAGCCTCACCCACTCTGGTATCTGGGGCGGGGTGGGGGGTGGGGGGGAAGACATCCAAATGACCCTGCCACCAGAAGTCCCTTTCCCGGCGCCCAGGGACAGCCCCTTCCCTTTGCGGCACTCAGGTGACAGTGCAGCCTGGCATCCCTGGGGATCCTGGAGCAGGGCCACCCCAGAGCCTCCCCACTGTGTGCCTCGGCCGGGGTGAGGGGAGCTCAGCCCTGCACTTGCCCTCCTGAAGCTTGAAGTCAGACTGCTGGGCTTAAATCCCACCTCCGAAACTCCCCCAGCGGCCCTCAGTCCCACTTAGCAAGCTGGCCTGCTATACACAAGGAGCCTATGACCCCCAGCAGGAGGTCAGCTCCTCCCCCTGCCCAAATCCCATCCCGAAGGCCGGGATGTGCTGGCCATGGGACTCACTGACCACAAGGGCACCGCCACGGCACCCACGTCTCCTGTTCTCTCCCTCCAGCCTGAACTAGAGTCTGTCTATAAGGGGCCTCCTGAGGGACGGACTCCAGAGCAGGACCCAGAGGGGAGGGGACAGAGGGGACAGGGAGGAGGATCAGCATTTGGGTTTCGGAGCCACCCCAGGCCACTTTCTCAGCAGGCAGACAATGCTTGTCCTTCCAGGTCCCCAAGGCCCAGGGGGCAGGGAGAACTCACTGCTGCCAGAGGCCCCGCTAGCTCTGGGGACAGAGTTAGCCTGTTATACCCATGACTGGCGGGCAGACAGGAGGCCACAGAGATCCAGCCCCCAGGACAACATCTCTACAAGGACAGGGCTGAACCAGCCTGCAGGACACACCCTTGCTGGTTCGAGCCCCTCAGGGGGGGCTACAGAATCCCCCCCTGCCTGCCCTACCCTGTGTCTCTGCCTCTGGGCCCAATGTCCAAAGCCCAGCTGAGGGAAAAAGCCTTATGCTCCGGGGCATCCCCTCCGAGCCCACACCCTGCAGGCAGCCGGGCCTGCACCCTGGTCCACCAGCAGCCTTGAAGGCAGAGCCACGGTGACCGCCCTCCTGGCCCTCGGCTGTCTGGCACCATCCGAACCCGAGACCCCCTGCTTCGGGCCATGCTGGGGCAAACAGACCTGCCCGGGCCTCGGCCTGCCTCTCTGCCTGCCTTCTCCCTTCCTTTCTCCGAAACCCGAAAGTGTCTTCGCTGGGCAAGCAGGCCTTCAGTGCACCCAGCCCCTGGCTCCCTAGGGATCCCGCAAAGAAACCTCCAAGTGACATCAGGTATCAAAAGGGAAATGGGGTGGGCGGGATGGAAGGAATAAGGGACAATGGTGCCAGCTGGGAACCCCAGACATCACCGTTCTTCCCCAGTGGTGGGGGGGGCGGTGCACAAAGGGGCTGCCAGAGTGGAGTCAACATCCTGGTGTCCCAGCCCTGCCCATGTCCCAGCCCTGCTGATGGCTGAGCCAAGTCTGGGCAGTGGCTGCTGCTGGACTGCAGAAGGGGATGGCGGCACCTTGTCACACCATCCCACGCTCTCCACGCCAGATCTGAAGTCCAGCTCTCTGCAGAGGAAGCGAGAGCCAGGCCCGGCCCTCACCCCCACGAGCACAGCAGACACACACTGATGCACGGAGGCTGCCCGCAGCCCAAGCCCCTGTTGAGGACAGAACAGGAAATGATGTGAAGCGCTGGGGTGGGTCCCCGAGACCCAGGGAGGCTCGGTGCAGCGGGGAGAGGGCCAGTGTCCTGATAGGGGCTCTGCGATCAAGAAATCCAGCTCCGCTCAAGGACAGCAAGGCTGTTGGAGGCTTGGCTCATGGCGCCCCCGCCAGCACCCTGCCCCATCCCAGCTGCCTGCCTGCATCATTCATTTCGGGGTCTGTCCTAATATGCCCTCCCCTCCAGTGAGCCTGTGAGGTAACGGGGGGGCAGAGGCTGTGCCTCAATACGCTCTACACAGCCACAATCCTCAAACGGAGCCTCCAGCACCAGGTACACATTTGAAGAGGACAGGAGGGAAGCTGGAGGGCGTAACCAAGGGAAGGAGAAAGAAAAAGAGTTAAAGGCAAACAGGAGACAGACCTCCTGGAGCCCTAGCGAGGCCCAAAGGGTCTGGGGCCCTCCTCTCTGCCCAGGGGCACGTTGTGGGCGTCCCAGCCCAGGCCGCAGCCACAGCCCATGGAATGAGCTGGGCACAGTGGCGCAGAGCCTGGGGGCCAAAGCCAGACCTCTCACCCCAAGAACCCGGCCCGACCGCTTCCTGCCGTGTGACCTTGGGCACAGCACCAAACCGCGTCTGTAAGTGGAGGCTAATAATAGGACCCACCTCAGATGGCCACTGCGGGGATGGACACAAGAAGAATTAGCTTTTATTTTCTTGGCTGAGAACCGACGCTTTGACCATAATGCAGTCAAGGCTCAACAAAGGGGCTGAAATCACAGAAGGCCGGCACTCCGTGGATGCTGCTCATCTCACAGCAGGGGGAGGTGACGTGCTGAGGTCACCCAGCACAGACAGGCCACCCGCGCTCAGGTCAACACTGCTCATCCACTCAGTATTTGTTCAGCACTTCGGACACGCGTGCCAGGAGCCAGAAAGGAGGCACCTGGTGCCCACAGTCCAGGGGGAGAGAGATACTGGACCAAATAAGACACAGAAAAGACTGGAGGGTGGAAAAAGGAGGCACGCAGTGCTCTGAGAGCGTGAGGGGAACGGACCTTGTCGAGAAGGCCCCTGAGAAAGGGAGGAGAGGAGAGGCAAGAAGCAGCTCTGGAAAGAGGGCGCGGGTGCCAGCACCTGGGGCAGCTCTGACGGTCCCTGACACACTCACGTAGAACTCAGGGTACATTCCAGGTCTGGGCCAGGTCTACCCACCTAGACTGCGTTCTCCTCAGGCAGTGAGCATGGCGCGGGCTCCGCCCTGGGGGTTAGCACGGTCCGGGGCTGGGCCACCACATGCCCACGGCTTCTCTGAGAAGCACCAGCCGAGGCGCAGAGGCTGGGCCGATGCCCGGCCTTCCCATCTCACCGGGTGCAGGGCCGGCAGAGGCCGCGCGGCCCCTCACTCACCCTCTGCGTCCACCGTCTCCTTCATGATGATCTCTACCCGCTCCACATGGTGCCGGTTCCAGAGGCCGTCCAGGGCCTTGCGGTTCTGGTCTCGGAAAGGCAGGATCTGAGCCACGACCTGTCAGAGAAGGAGGCCGGGTGAGCTGCCGGTTCTCGGGGTGAGGAAGGCATCCTGACTCCCAGGAAGGGCCCACGCCTCTCTCCCCCACCCCCTGCTCTCGGACCTCACAGCTCTGCACAGACTCGAAACCCATTAAGTAACCTCCACAGGGTTACTGGGGTCTCTAGGTAGAGCTGTTCCAGAGGTGCCTCAAGGGCACGCTCAGCGCGAAGCTGCCAGTGGCCTGCATCGGCCAGGAGGCCACCCCACGCTCCGCCACAGAACCAGGCTGAGAAGCACAGGCTTAGAGTCCCTATTGGTGTGAGATCTTATTACCAGTCTTGGGCTCAAAGCACGACTCGGGAAGACATGAATACTGAAAAAAGGCAGGTGGATGTGGAAGAAGTTAATTCTAATCCCCACACTGGGACCCACTGGAACCAGGCCAACACCAGAGTTCTGGGGCCACCTGTGTGGTTGATACAGGGCAGCAATGAGAACGCGGCCACCCCCGCGGACAAGGGCCACGCAGTCCTGCCCTGGACGCTCCGCTTTCCCTGCAGCCGCTCACCGCCTGCCCACCGCCGTCGGGACAACCACGGCAGCTCAGATCTCACAGGGCTCCGGTCTGACCCCACAACCATCAGTGCGGGTCTCCGCCGACGGGGTCTCCCTGCGCCTGGCCCGCTCCGACGCCCAGGGCTGCGGCTCACCTGCTTGCCCAGGTAGTGGTCCACCCGGTACATCTCCTCCTCTCGGAAAAAGCTCCCGAGTTCCGTGGCCAGCTGCTGGGCTGAGAGGTGGTCATGGCCGAAGGGCTTCTCGAGGACGACCCGCAGCCAGGCGCCTGGGCCAGGGCGGCAGCTGCTGTTAATGTTGCGGGCAATGTCCGCGTAGGCAAAGGGCGGCACCGAGAAGTAGAAAATCCTGCCAGCCTCCCGGAGGCCCTCATGTTGGACCCGGGCCTCAATGTCCGTGCTCAGGGCCATGTAGTCCTCACGGGTCCTCAGGCGCCGGTACCCACTCAGCCGCTGGAACTGGCCTTTGAGTTCGGCACAGCGCCCGGGTGCCACATCCACCGGGCAGGAGAGGGACTCCAGGACCTTGGCTATGAACTCCTGGCCCTGCCTGGTGTCTGTCAGGGCAGCCCCGTGGAAGCTGAAATTGTAGGCCTTGCCTGCCTCGTCCAGGTAGAGCTGGAACAGCCCCTGCCACAAGTACTTTCTGGCTAGGTCCCCAGTTGCTCCCAGCAGGATTACAGAGACGTGTCCCTGGAGCTCCCGGGCCTGCAGGCAGCCCAGAAGGGCCATGCACATCGCCACCGTGAGCATCTTCCAACAGCCAGGGCACCTGGGCACAGGTGAGGCAGACAAGGAACAAGGAAGTATCAGACACAGTTCGGGAGGCTGGGAGGCAGAGGTAAACATGCTTCAGGGCTGTGGGACATTTCCTGCCTGGCAGAAAACGGCCACATTTCTATAATCCCACAGCTCCCCTGCCACTCCCTCCTCAGCAGCATGGCTTCTGTGCCAGGAAGCTGGTGCGGAGGGGGCCCACCCCATAGTGGCGGCTGTACACACAATGCCCCTTGCGAAAGGTGGACAGCCGGGCTGCGGGCAGCGCCAGGGGGGCCCCCAGGACTGCCCTGGGACCAGAGTGCCCACCTGATGACCCATGAGCACAGGTGGCCAGGCCCATCAGCTCAGGAATGGTGGCAGGCCCTCAGGTGACGGCTGGAACTACGAGAAGCCAGGATCACCCCTATCGCTGTTCGCTTTGCTTCTCCTGCGTCTGCTGGGCTCGGGGCCCAGAATGACTGCTAATGACTCCTGGGCGCGGTAAATAACATGGACTCTGGAACCAACTGGGGTGGAATCCTAGCTCAACTCCTTCCTGTTTGACCTTGGACAACTACCCAGTCTCTCCATACCTCAGTTTCCTCATCTGAAACGGGGGTACCAGTGAGCTACACAACAGGGTCATTATAAGGACAGAATGAGTTAATATTTATCAAATGCTTGGGACACTGCCCACCACTCACGGAGCACTATATAGGTGCCAGCTGTCACTAAGGTATGTTAACAACAGCAGCCACCCGGAACAGAGTGCTTCTATGCATAAGATCTCACTGAGTCTGGACAAAAGCCCTGAAAGGAGCCAGTGGAGCAGGTGTCATTAGAGTTTCCCTCTTGGAGAAAGAAAAGCTGAGGCTCAGACGGTGAAAGAAGGTGAGGAAGGAGGGAGCCCTACGGGCACCAGGCTCTCTGGCCCCCGAGCTGACACACTGCAAATGCATGCTGCAGCCTCCCAGAGGTGCGCCTACCACCCGGGGTACAGCTAACATCCTGGCCGATTTCAGGCTAGTTTAAAGCAGCTGACACATATGAAATCGGCAAGAGGCCGCAGACCGCCACAAATGCACCAGAGGAGCTGCTTTCACTTGCCTTCTGTTCTGACTGAGGTTGTAGGGCTCGAATGTGCTCATTTCTTACTCCCCGGCTCTCCCATTCTCCGATTTCCACCCAAGGCCAGTGCTCTGGGGGAAAGGTAGGAGCGAGGCGGAAAGCAGTTGTGGTCAGCTACGCGGCTCTCAGAACTAGAAGGGGCGATGGGGCCCAGCCCGGAGCGGGGGCTGGAATACCGAACAGGGAACCAAGATGACGGACAGCAGGTGTCCCGGATGAAGGGTGAACAAAACCCTCAACAACGGGGCTCCAGTCTGGTTGTGCAGGTAGGGAAAGGGAAGTTCAAGGAGTCACCTGGCCAGCTTACCTTCCTGCATCCCGGTGCCATCGCCCATCCTGAGAGGGACCAGAACTACCCTCTGACTGACAGCATACCCCCCAGGCCCCCACGTTCCCCTCTGCCTCCTCATCTTTTATGTTGCAGTTAGTGGCCAAACCATGATGAGGCTCGGACAACAGGATCTGCATAAGAATCTAAAGGACCCTGGACATTTCCACTATGACGGCCTGACGTGGAGGGTGAAGGGACGCCCCTGGCCTTCCCCTTGCACTCCCCCCTAGCCTGTGCACTCACTCCCAAATCAGACGGGCCAGGGGACCATTCTTCCTTCTCCCTCGTCCCAATTCCTGTCCTTGGCCCTTAGCGCATTTCTCTCTCAACTGGCAATTGCCCCTGTCTGGAGGGAAGACAGAGCTGCAAGGTCAGTGCGGGAAGAGGCGGCGAGAAATCTGAAGCCCGGAGAACAGCCTGGAGAAAGGGGAGCTTCCAGCTGGCAAGCTGCATTCCAGAGCTCCTGATCCTACACCGGTAGCCAGGGCCTGGAGGGACGTGCCGGGGACACAAAAGGAGGAGTCCGGGACCTCAGGGAGCCTGGATGGGCAGGTGAGGGAGCCCCACAGACCAGTCCCTCTCCCCCAGGTCCAGAAGACTGAACAACTGCCGCGTCCCCAAGCCCGAGCCCCCAGTCACTGGGCTAACCAGCTTCCTCAGACAAGGGGAGGAATGCGGCATTTAGGTCAGAGGACCAGGGCTCAAGATCATCTCCTGGCCTGTGATCTAATGAAGTTACCTAGTCAGTTTGGGTCCTCGTTTCCTAACTGTGACACAGAGCTAATGCCACCAAACTAAATGGGGGGCTTGTGACGATTAGCCGAGGTAACGCAGGCGACAAAACTCTGCACAGATGTTACGGAACTAGCTGAGTGCAAGGGCCTCCTGGCTCCTGGGGGTGGCATAATGCCACCAACCGTGCACACTGGGCATCTCAGCACCTACAGAGACTCCCCCCCGCCCCCGCCCCTGCAGGCAGCCCTGAGGACTGACCTTGGGCATTTAGGGCACATTCCCCAGACCAGTCCCCATGCCCTGCCCCGAGCAGAGGGAGACCGTGACGGCTACGATCATCCTCCTTGCTGCCCCAATGGAAACAAACAGGCTCTGAGAAGCCCAGCAAAGTCAAGAACAGGGCCCCAGCCCTGGAGCAGGGGTGAGGCCACAGGGAAGCCAGACAGGCTCCAGCACACCCACCAACGGTTTAAACCGCTCTCGCGCTGGAAGGCTCTGCTTTTGTGGGCTTTTCAGAAGCACTCCCCCGCACCCCGCACCTCTCTGCCTGCTCCAAGAGGAACAGGCCTAAACGTACCCCTTAAAATT
Organism: Suricata suricatta; assembly: GCF_006229205.1. Lineage (NCBI taxonomy): Eukaryota > Metazoa > Chordata > Mammalia > Carnivora > Herpestidae > Suricata > Suricata suricatta. The sequence continues at coordinate 135,461,542 of NC_043707.1, forward strand.
ACACTCTGGAAGTGAGCCGAAAAGCATGGATGTGATGCTCCAAACGCTAGTACTGCTATGAATCGTTCCTATTTTTAATTAAAAGTAAGTTTTCTGTTGCGCCTAGATGGCTCAGTCCGTCCGGCTCAGGTCATGATTTTGCCATTTGTGAGTTTGAGCCCCGCATCAGGCTCTGTGCTGACAGCCTGGAGCCTGCTTCAGATTCTGTGTCTCCCTCTCTCTCTGCCCCTCCCCTGCTCACACTCCGTCTCAAAAATAAATAAATATTAACCCAAAAAAGTAAGTTTTCTTATTCGCAGCGGTCTGGTGCAGGCAGGGCAGTGTGCAAGACTGCACGTTGGGCTGAGTGGCGGTTTGTCTCCGGCTCCTGCCACCAACGGCCACGTTACCTTGATCACCTCTTGCCAAGCAGCCTGCCCTGGGCCAGGCTCCCTCGCCCCGTCTACGAGACGAAGAGACGTAGCTGACGGATCACTCCTAGACTGCTGCCCCCGGTTCCTGGCTTTTCCCAGGAAAGGAGAGGACCCCTCTCTGATCAGGAGCACCCAGCTGGGTGCCCACCTCCGGCAGCCAGGGCAGACCTGGGCAGCGGGGCCCCGGGGGAGCAGAAGGGGGACTGCATCGAGGAGCAGAGCTGATAATGGAGTGAAGACCAGACTCTTTGAGGCTTTAGCCGAAGCGTGTGAAGGACGCAACGTCACTTACGACACTTTCTTGCCAGAAACACGCTGCCCCCACCAAGTGCCGTGCCGCGGGGCCTCCTCCAGGAGGTGCAGACGGCTGTCTTCAGACAGGCTCGTCGTGGGGTCAGGGCTGACAGGGCCCATGTCCGCAGTCCTGCTGCCCTCCAGTCCAGTAGGAGGGGTCCCCCCAGGGCAGCCTGGGCCGCTCACCTTTGGAAGAACAGCTCCACCAACGTTCCCAAAGCTGTGAACCCTGACTCAGGGAGCCAGAGGGCCTGGATCAGAATCTGGTTCCAGGACGGGCCCCCCACAGGCCCAGCGGGTGCTGTGCTGGGGTGGCTGGGAAGCCACAGGAGGGGGCCGAGCTGCTCCTCTGCTCCCAGCAGACCCGGGGCGGGGGAAAGGAGCGAGAAGGTAAAGGTCAGTGGCTGCGGCCGCCCTGTTCCCTCACCCAATGCCATATCGACACCTTTGACCGCTACCTTCTATTTGCTAAGCTGGAAGGAGGGGCCCTTTTTCTTCAAATCATAGCCCAGGAGTTTGGAATTTTTGGAAGAATGCATGGGAGTAAAAGAAGAGTTCAAACTAAAGATCGTTTTTACCCAGAGTTCGAGGGGAGGGGCCTGGTGCCCCAAACAATCACTAACGCGAGTGTTTTTCCCGAACTCACCTGGTCCTGGGCCACATGCGCCAAACACACCCATGCAAGTCAAACCCTTCAGCTACTCTGCGGCCTGTACTCCTCCCTTCTCGGTCCCCTGGGGACAAGACAGGGACAAGAGTTGCAAGATCAGATTCCGGCGCCCCGCTTCCCTCCCAGATCTGAGAATCCTAACTCCCATCACCTCTTCAGGTGTCTTGGGACCCTATGGCCCCAATGGTGTGCTGGAGCCACCTTGTACCTGCCCGCAAGATGCACCTGCTGAGCATTCGGGACTTTCTCAAACCTGTTGTTAAATACAGCCATTGAATTAAAAACCAAACCAGGGCGCTCGGGGGGGCTCAGTCAGTTAAGCGTCCGACTTCGGCTCAGGTCATGATCTCATGGTTCATGAGTTCGAGCCCCGCATCGGGCTCTCTGCTATCAGCACAGAGCCCGCTTTGGATCTTCTGTGCCCCCTCTCTCTCTTAGACCCTCCCCCACTTGGGTTTTCTCTCTCTCTCAAAAAGAAAAATTAAAAACCAAATCGTACAAATTTATGACCCAAAAAATTATATTCAAAGGTAATAAACACTTGGAGCTCATCATTTTACTGTATTGTACTACACTTTACTATCAACCTGGGCTCTTGACCTCATTTCTACTAGGTCTGTAAGGTGAAGATGGTCTACAGTGGGGTGCTTGAAATGGCCCGTGCAGGGATATTACACCACAGATACCGGCTGTAAATCAGGCTCCCCCTCACCAGGCCCCACCCCTGCAGAACTGTTACGCAGCTGCCAGCAAACAGCGCCGCAGGGATATTACACCACAGATACTGGCATTTACCACCAAAGGACACCGGGTCCTGCCCTGCAGTCTGGCCTTTCTCCCCAACTCCGGGCTCATACAATCACATAACTGGGACACCAGTCAATGGGTGTCTAGAAGACTCACTGTGTTCAACACTGAACAGACTCATCCCCTGATCCGATCTACTGCCCCGGCCTCCGGAAATGGTAACTCAATCCTTCCGGGCGCTCAGGCCAGAAACTTGGGGGGTCATCCCATCTCTCAGCACATCCTATGGTCTCTATCATCAAAAGTCATCCAGACTATAACAACTCCCCACCTTCTACCACCCGACTCTGGTCCTGGCCACCGCCACCTCTGTCTGGGTTACTATGGGAACCACCTAATTGGCCTCCTGTTTCTTCTGCCTTTTCCTGAACACGGCACTCGGGGACCCTTTGAAGGCTTCCCACCCATGATCTCTTTGATCTCTTCTGCTACTGTGCCCCTCTCTAGGCTCCAGCCACCCATCCTCCTGCCTCAGGGCCTTTGTACTTGCTGCTCGCTCTGCCTGACCTACTTTCCCCTGCAGAGGCCTCACTCACTCCCTAACTTGAATTCTTTGCTGAAGTGTCTGTAAGCCTGCAAATCCCCTACCCCCATCTCAGCCCCTGCTCTAATTCTCTCCGCAGTACATATCATTCTCTAATATACTGTCCGTGAAAAGTCTATTTGTTTTATTGCCTGTCGCCCCTCCCCGTAAGAACGCACGTGCCAATGGGGTTCGCTGATGGTCTCCAGTATCCAAAGCAGGGCCTGGCCCACACGAGGGGCACAAGTCAACCCCATTTTGTAGAAGACCGCTGTCACCTGTGTGCGAACTATCTGCATCTGAATGACGGCAGAAAGGAAGAAATCTCTACCAATGACTTCGAGCACTAAGGCACAGTCCACGCTCACAGTAACACCACCAGTAACAATAAAAGAAACATTTGCAGAGCATCTAACTATATGCCAGATCCTCGAGCTTCACTTGCACCAAAGCTTTTAAATTCTCGCCACAACCCGGGAGCTCGGTACCATCACTATGCCCATTTGTACAATGAGTACAAGGGAAGCCGAGGTGCACGGAGGGAAAAGAACTTACTGGAGGGGAGGCAGCTCAGAGGTGACTGGATGTGAACACAGGCAGTACAGCTTCAGCATTTAGGTCCCACCTCCCAGTGAAACATGTGGCTACAACCCCAACGGTGGAATTTAAAACCCTGTCTTGGTGTGGACACGGATTCTGCTCCTCTAAGAGACTGGAACAACAGTGGGGCAAACAATCTATTCCCCTCACGTGTCTCAACCACGGGGAAGGCAAACAAGTCGATAAGCACAAAATGAGGCAATCCCGGTACAGCCGTTGGCACGAGTTAGCCTACAGTAAGCACCCAAGAAATGTTTGTTTCTATCATGATGAAACCAACGGCATCACGAGTAAAGGTACTTTTCTTGCTAGTTTCTTGGAACTGCTGCAAAAGAAATTAACCATCCCGCAACAGAAAAAAAAAAAAGACCAAGAAACGGCTCATCATTCTGCTTTCGTGACCTTCCAGTCATTCTGGTGAAAAAAAAGTCAAAGAAATGTAATGCTAGAAAGGTTAAAAGTCCCCACCCCAGCCCTTGAGGGATTTATAATCTGGCCCAAAGAATAGGAGGGTAAACCCTTTCACTCTGTAGGTATAGGCTTTTCACCTAACTGCTAAGAGGCTTTCTCCAGCTGTAAAATGGGGGTTATCAACCTCATTTTAACACGGGGCCAAAATAAACCACGCAGATCGTGGATGTGAAAATGTTTCAGAGGGCAATGGCGGTAAGAGCTCGCCCAAAGAGCCACCTGGGTCTCAACTCAGGGCAACAAACAGCAAAACCAGCCTTCCTGCTCTGCCCCTGGGTTAGGGTCTGGCAGAATCCACGTGAAACGTGGCACAGAGCAACGACATCTTCCCTTGTTCAAATTCCACCAACGAAGTGAGAAGCGGTTAGGCCCCTGATAAAGGTACCTCCGGGCTTCCCTTGTCCATGGCCTAAAACCATCCCTCCAAAGTAACTTAGGAAACTCCAGTCTCTGTATAAAAATAACCTGCATGTCTGCCTAGAGGAGGTATTTGTTGGGCGGTTGTGTACCCCCAAGGAAAGTTACATAAAGTACTGTCTGAGAAATGAGCTCTCTTCATGCCGAACAGGGAGCATTTTTATCTCGTGTTCCTAAAACGAACCCAAAGATCAACCTCATCGGCTCAAAACGTCTCTCCGCCTTCGATCGATCGAGGCAGAGAATGTGGCAAAGAATTTAAAATATGCCCATTCCTACACCAGTTCCCCCTCATTCTCTACCTTTCACGAGCCAGGGGGCCCGGTTGGGAGGAGAGGTGGTTGGGTGGGCAAAGAATTTAGGTTTATGATCTTTCCGGAAGTTCTCATTTCCAACCAAACATTCAAGTTTAAGTGAGCCAATCCTCAAAGATGCGGCTAGGTTTATTTCTGGAAAACTATGCGCTGGACGGGTGTGTTGCAAACGCTGATTGAAACCGAAGGGCTAAGGCCAAAGATCAAGCTGATCTCAGGAAAGCAAGCACCGGACTCCTCCGCTCATTGGGCTGACTTCCAGAAGGCCTAGGGAAAGGGACGCTGAGGCTCCCTCCACGCGAGCCTGCAAGGGCTCTGCGGAGGGGGAAGCGGACAATTTATTCGGAGGAAGCGGGGC
>NC_043707.1:135466508-135468800 GCF_006229205.1 Suricata suricatta
GGGCGCGCGCGTAGTCGGGCAGGCTCGGGGGCGCGCGCGCAGTCGGGCCCCCGCGAAAGAGGCGAGGGGCGGAGGCGCAGGCGAGACCACGCCCCCTAGCTCGGGGTCGACTGTGGGGGGGGGGGAGGCGGGGCCTCCCGAATGACATTTTGGTTAGCGTGGCTAGGGCGGGACTCCAGAGTGAAGTGGGCGGGCAAACGCAGGCCCGCCGGCCCTACGGGCGGGCGCAGCATCCGGCTCTGTGGTGCTTTTTAGGGGCTGCCTTCTGGAACACCCGAATAGCGAGGGAAGTGAGTGTGCGGCGCAGGAAGCCTGGGAGCCGGGTGGCCGGATCCTCCCCAGGATCTGGCATGAGCTCTGGGACCTGGAACAGGTTACTTACCTCCTCAGGCCTCGCTCTTCTCCGTCTGTCCGGTGGGCTGCTTGGTCCATCCCACTTCCAGAGTCCCGAGTCGTGATTTAGGGGTCGGAGAGCAGGCTCTTGCTGGGCCTCCACGTTCAGCTTCAAATCTCTGCTCACACCCGTGTGACCTTGAAGACACAAACTGAAGACTCAGTTACTTCATCTGTACAATGAGGACGATAAGAGTATGGCCTTGTCTGTAGGGTGGTGGTGATGTGTATACGTGTGACAGCACGGTCAGCTGCTTCTGTCCGCACTCCGTGCATGGTATGCGAGCCCTCTGCCCCAGTCCTCACCAGTATCATGCAGTATCTGACCCTCACCCTGCAGCAACCTCCTACCTACTTTTCTCCCAGCCCTACAGGCTGTCAGGGCCTCTAGAGAGGCATTAGAGAGGCAGCGGACCCTTCCTGAGAGTGAAGGGCCTAAGTGACCTTGGCTAATGTAGGCTGGGCTACCCAGGACCGCCTCCCCCCATCCCTACTCCTAGAGCATCTTAGCTCTGCCCCTTCTCCAGACCCACCTTCTCCCACCACGCGGACAGGAGAAGGCATGGGCACCTCTGCTGAAGAGCACAGACCACCCAGGAGAGGGGGTTCTGACTGGAGTGAAGAAAAGCTTCTCACAGCTTTTTCTTTCATGAAGGTTCCATGAGAGGTAGAGCAATGAGAGCTAGCAGAGGAAACTTGGCAATGGCCAGCAAAACTGAGTGTGGCCAACAGGCATGATTACCACACAGGATATTGGGCAAGAGGGTTCCAGGAAGGCTGAGAGGCTGAAGGAGGCCGGGCCCCACCGTCACGGAGGCCAGGGGCCATGTGGGGGCCTGCAGTGAGCTGTCAGGCTGCAGGAAGAATTCGGGCAGTATGCTGGGTGGGATGGGGGAGGGCTCACGGAGCCAGGCACCCACTGGGCTGCCTCCACAGCTGGATGTGGGCAGAAGGGTCGAGGGCAGGGACCGGGCAAAACAGTCTGGGAAATGCCAGGACTGTTGGCCAAGAGCCCTTCCATGTTCTGCAAACCTGGGTGCACCGTGTCCTCACACAGCTGTGGGAACTGGGGCCGAGGGAGGCACAGATGGAAGAAGACAGGTGCCCAAAGACTGAGATTAACCAAGGGGTCCTTTCCCGGGTTCCTATAGAGACCTCCTAAGAGTGACCTGCAGGTACCTTGAGGGCATCTTTAAAAAGTATCCCGTAGGCAAGTCACCCATAAGCGGCCCATTAAGAACGTTCGTGTGTCCAATTAGGTGTCAGCGGGGCGGGCTCTGCGCCCCGGATGAAATGAGCCCAGGATGTTACCACTGCTCTCTGGGCGGACAACCGCTCGTCCCGACTCTGTACCTTTTAGTCTGACCTGTTCCATTGCTTTGCCTTCTTTCCATCACAAAAACAATTTGGTCTCATCCAGGTGTAAGAGCATTGCCCCGCCACACCCACAAATCTACAGCCTTGTCCTTTGGGTCTTGCTCATTTGGCTTCCGCTCGTTAGCCAACCGCAGCCTTTCTGATTTCTGTGCTACCGGCAGCTACAGGAGGCTCCAGGCGACACTGCAGGGGACCAGGTGTGTCTAGAACCCTCCGAAGGAAGCCAGAAGGGAAGAGCCATGTCCCCTCGCAGCATCTTGCGGCCCCAGCGGTGTCTGTGGCCTCTCACCTGTCACGGAGCACCCTCGAGCTCTCTTCTCCAAGTTCTTTTTTCTTTTGTCTTCCTAAACTGTGGGGTAGGCAGGGGTCAGGGTTAACTCAGCCCGCTGCACTTCACGGACATGAAAAGTGAGACCCAGAAAGATGAATGACTCACAAGGGATGTCTGTGGAGTTAGAAAGAAAATCACGTGGCGGGTTCTATTTTCAGAACGACTCACCAAGTCACCCCCCCCCCCCCCCC
>NC_043707.1:135468900-135471738 GCF_006229205.1 Suricata suricatta
CCCCCCCCCCCCCCCCCCCCCCCCCCCGCTCCTTCACTCTGCCTTTCGCACCGGGAGGGGCGGGGGAGAGCAGGTGTTACGGATTTGCAGCCACAAGTCGACTTTTTCAACCCCATACATGAGAAAGCTCAGCACTTTTTCTCCTCTAAAGACGGGCTTCGTGAGGTCTACGTGAAATTAGCGACGTATTGTTTTTCTATTGCTGCCATGACAACTTGCCACCTTGAGTGACTGAAGCAATGCAAATGTTCTGTCCGACAGTCCTGTGGGTCCCAGGGCCAGCGTGGGGCTCCCTGGGCTAACACCGCGGGGTGGCAGGGCCATGTTCCTTTCCAGGGCAGCCCTTTTCTTGCTCATTTGGATGCTTCCAGAAGTCAGTTCCTTGTGGTTTAGGACTGAGATGCCTGTTCCCTTGCTGGCTGTCCGCTGAGGGCCATTCCGAGCTTCCAGAAGCTACCATACTCCCTGGCTTAGGGACCCCTTCCTCCGTCTTCAAAGCCAGCCACGGAGGGCTGAGAGCTTTGGTCTCTCCCCTGTTTTCGGGTTCATCTTTCTGACCCGTCTGGGAAAGGGCTTCTGCTTTTTAGAACTCATGCATTAGATTGGGCACACTCGAACAACCCAGACTAATCTCCCATCTCAGAGTCTGTAACTTTAGTCACATCCGCAATGTCTCTTTTGCAATGTAAGGTGACATACGCACAGGTTCCAGACATTAGGTACTGTGGGACTTTAGGGAGTCATTATTCCTGCCTACCACCAGCTAGAACTTTCCAGACTCTCAACCCTCTTGATTGTTCAGCATATTTATCACATGACCTTTTATGAATAACTTTACTAAAATATAATTCACATATGATATAGTTTACTCATTTAAAGCGTACAGTTCCGGGGCACCTGAGTGGCTCAGTCAGTTAAACGTCTGACTCTTGGTTTTGACTCAGGTCACGATCTGACGGTTTGTGGGATGGAGCCCCTCATCAGGCTCTGTGCTAACAGTGAGGAGCCTGCTCGGGATTCTCTCCCCGCCACCTTTCTGCCCCTCCCTGGCTCATGCCCTCTCTCTCTCTCTCTCTCAAAACAAAGAAACTTACATTAAAAAAGTAAAGTGTACAATCCATTGGTTTTTAGCTGCCACAGAGTGGTGTAACCCTCCCCAGTATCAATTTAGAACATTTTTATCACCTCAGCAAGAAACTGTATCTATCACCACTCACGCCCCGTTTCTCCCCACCATCTCAACCCTAGGCAGCCACTAATCTACTTTCTGTCTCTGTGATTTGCCGATTCTGGACATTTCATACATGTGAAATCCTATAACATGTGGCCTCTTGTGTCTGTATATGTTACACACACACACACACACACACACACACACACAATGTGTACCAACACTATGTCTTCAAGGTTCATCCATGTTGTAGTATGTATCAACTCTGCATTCCTTTTATTGCTAAATAATATTTGACTGTATGGATATGCAACCTTTCGATTATCCATTCATCAGTTCATGGAGCTCAGTGTTACAGGTATTTCCACGTGGAGGATATTACGAATCATGCTGCTCAGAACATATGTATCCGTGTTTTCTGCGGATTGGTTTTTACTTCCCTTGGATACACACCTAGGAGTAGAACAGGCCGGTCACATGGTAACTCTACAGTTAACTTTTTAAGAAACTGCTGAGAAACCATGAGAGACTCTTAAATTCGGAGAACAAACTGAAAGTTGATGGCATGGGGGAGGGGCAAGCGGGTGACAGGCATGGAGGAGGGAACTTGCTGGGTTGAGCCCTTGGAATCATATGGAAGCCAATTTGACAATAAATTGTATTTTAAAAATAAATAAATAGGTAAAAACAACAGAGTGGAAGGAAGGAAGGAAGGAAGGAAGGAAGGAAGGAAAGAAGGAAGGAAGGAAGGAAGGAAGGAAGGAAGGAAGGAAAGAAGGAAGGAAGGAAGGAAGGAAGGAAGAAACTGCCAGACTCTTTTCCACAGTGGCTACACCAGTCTGTCCAGCTTATTGGCTACTTGTTTATCTTCCTTGTAAAAAAGGCTAGTCCGATTCTTTGCCCATTTTTCAGTTGGGTTATCTTTTTATCATTGAGTTGGTAGAATCCCTTATGTGTTCTAGATACAAGTTCCTTTCCAGATGGATGGTTTGCAAACATTTTCTCCCATTCCGTGGGGCATCTTTTCACTTTCTTGATGGTGTCCTTCGAAGCATGAGACTTGTAATTCTGGTGATGTTCACCGGATCTGTTTTTTCTTTGATGGCGTGTCTTTTTAGTGTCATGTTCTACAAAGGCTTTCCTGATCCAACGTCATGGAAATATAGGCTTGCATTTTTTTCTAAGAGCATGATAGTTTTAGCTCTTATGTTTAGACTTTTGGTCCATTTGGGGTTGATTTTTGTATCTGACATGAGAGGTTACAGGTCTCCCTTCTTTCTTTTGCATGTGGATATCCAGTTTTCCCAGGATGCTCTGTTGGACTGTCCCGTAAGATGCTCCAAACCCCTGTTTGGACAGCCGTGCAACACTGACGTGACCCAAGTCCCTGCTCAATCCAGCGAGACAGGCCCTTAGCGGACCCATGCCTGGCAAATGACCCTTAAAAAATTGCTTGTCAAATGTATGTGGTAGGAGGTGGGAAGCCAGCACTACCAGGTTTGGGTGTCGGGGTCCCCTCCGCTTTGCACGTGGCTGTGAGGCACTCGGAGAGTGTCTTCTTGAAGCGGCCACCTGGCAGCAGTCAGCAGTCTGAAGAGGTACTCCGGTGCCCTTGGCTAAGAGAGGTAAATCAGCGCTGTCACTACTGCCTGAGCCAGAGCTCAGGG
>NC_043707.1:135471838-135500463 GCF_006229205.1 Suricata suricatta
GCCATCGCCTGAGAGCGTGGAAATGTTGACTGTTGGTGGGAAATTTGACTGTGTGGTTTGGGGCAGGTGATGAAGAACTTGAGTGGCATTCCCTGCCCAACCCTCCCTGGCGCCGGAACGGTCCCATCACATCTCTGGAATTCACAGTTTAGAGATGATCGTATAAGGGCACCTGGTGGCCCAGTCGATTAAGCATCCACTCTTGACTTCAGCTCAGGTCATGATCTCAGTCTCAATCGTGAGATAGAGCCCCGCGTGAGACTCCACACTAGGTGTGGAATCTGCTTAAGATTCTCCCTCTCTCTCTTCCCCTCCTTCCCTCCGCTCTCTCTGTCAAAAAAAGTGATCTTATAGCACCTGAAAATATCCATTGTCATTGTTTTTTAGCCTCTGTTTATTGGAAAGTGTCTTGTCAACTGTACTCTAAACACTTTGAAGGTGAACTGTCTAGTGTCAACTGTATCTTATGAACACAAATCTCACTCACCCCATCACCCAGAGCCAGGCTCTCCTCAGTACATTCTTATATTAAATACCCTCCATAATACATGCATAAATGGGTGAGTTAATTAATACACCACAGCTGGAAGCTGACAGATCTTTGTCAGATGAACCTTCTTTTAACACATGCAAAAAGTCGCATTTGGTTGTGCATCAAAGAACACAAACAAGAGAGCAAAAGAACACCGTGCAGAATGAAAGAGATTCTGCGAATCATGTGTCTGATACAGGATCAATATTCAGAATATAGAAAGAACTCTTACGACTCAACAAAAAAACAAACAATCCGATTCAGAAATGAGCAAAAGACTTGAACAGGCATTTCTCCAAAGAAGATGGTAAGCTATACCATGGCCAATAGGCAGGAGAAGAGGCTCAGCATCATTAGCCATCAGGGAAATGCAAATCAAAACCACAGTGAGATACACCTCACACCCACTAGGAAGACCATAATCCAACAAACCAACCAAAAAAGGGGGGAGAGTAACAAGTGTTGATGAGGATGTAGAGAAAATGGAACAGTCGTGCATCGCTGATGGGGTTGTTCAGCGGTGCACCTGCTGCTGTTCCAAGGTCCCAAGGTTCCTCTAAAAGTTAAACACAGAATTCCTGTAGGATCCAGCCATTCCATTTCTAGGTACAAACCCTAAAGAAGGGAAGGCATGGACTCAGATACTTGTACACCATTGACCACGGAAGAATTATTCACAACAGACAAAAGGTGGAAACAACCCAAATGTCAGTCAACAGATGAACAGATAAATGAAATGTGGTCTATGCCTACAAGGAAATATTCGGACACAAAAAGGAAGGACATTCTGACACCTGTTACAGCACGGATGGATGTCAAAGACGTTATGTTTTAGTGCAAGAAGCCAGACACAGAAGGACAAATGGTGTCTGAATCCGCTTCCGAGACCTAAAGCAGGCATGTGCAAGGGGACAGACCGTACAATGATGGATGCCAGGGCCAGGGGAGGGGGAATTTTAATGGGGTAGCATTTAATGGGGACAGAGCTTCTGTTTGGGGATGGAAAAAGTTTTGGAGTTAGTTGGTGGTGATGGTTTACTCAACATTATGGATGGCTTTTTTGTTGGTGGTGGTTGGTTTTTGTTTTTAAATTTATCTATTTAGGGGCACCTGGGTGACTCAGTTGCTCAAGCATCAGCTCAGGTCATGATCTCACGGTTCAGGGATTTGAGCCCTGCATCGGGCTCTGTGCTGATGGTTCAGAGCCTGAAGCCTGCTTTCGAGTCTGTGTCTCCTTCTCCCTCTCTGCCCTTTCCCCACTCGAGCTCTGTCTCTCTCTCTCTCTCTCCTTCTCTCACAAAAATAAAACATTAAAGAAATTTAAAAAACAAAAAATAATAAAATTTATCTATTTATTTTGAGAGAGAGGAGGAGGAGGGAGAGAGAAAAAGAGAGAGAGAGAGAGAGAGAGAGAGAGAGAGAGAGAGAGAGAGAGAGGGAGAGAGAATCACAAGAAGGCTCTGCTGTCAGCACAGAGCCCAATGCGGGACACCAACTTACAAACCATGAAACAGTGACCCGAGCCAAAACTGAGTCGGACGCCTAACCAACTGAGCCACCCAGGCACCCCAAGGTTGTGAATGTTTAATGCCATTGAATTGTACACTCAAAAATAATTAAAATGGCAAATGGCAAATTGTTGTCACAATTTTAAAAATCACGAAAAAGAAACGTAAGTCACATTGGGGCTGCGTCCTGTGGTCAAGATGCTGAGAAGCACTTGGCTTATTTAACCAGGCGCCCACCTGTCTCTCCTGCCCCCCAGGACCAGGACAGGCCCGTCACCCCTTTCCCTTTGTCTGGAGAGGGCTGGGCACACAAGGGCTTCTCCCAGAGGCTGGCATCGGCCAGGACTGGGACGGCAGCCAACTTTCCTGTGGCAGAAACAGAACTTCTTCAAGGGCCCAGCCCCTGTGTCCCCTGTTTCTTGTCCCTCCCGACACCCCAGCAATGCGTGTCCAGCCACAATTTTATTGTCAGAGGCTACTTATGTGTTTGTTTTAGTCCGACACTTTGCCTTGATGACCAGTCCGGTGTGGGGGGAAAGCCGAGAACGTGTAAGTCCCTGTCACAAAATAAAAAGGCGCAGGAAATTCAAACACAGGTGGGGGGCTCTGAGACACTGCGTCCCCAGAACCATGCACTTGGGTAAGACAAGAATGATGTTCTGGTTCTTCTAGAATTAAGCACAGCATGGATGAGGCCCTGAATGAGTTTATCCGTATTAGGTTCCAGGATGCTGGGTAATGTTAGAGCAAAGCTCGCGGATACTCAAAGAAATCCAAATTGCAAATAGAACTCTAATGAGCACACACAGGCATTTAGAGGTGAGGTGGGAAGTGTAGACGGAGACTTACTTAACGCATGGTGTGTGCTGATCGCGTCTCCCTGCAGGTGGGAGATTAACTCTGGCATGTCTTTACAGCTTTTGTGCATAGCAGTGACCTAGTGGGACTCACTGGGGGCAGAAAGAGATGACGTCCTGTCCCTGCTGCTGGCTCCCACCTGCTGGGATGCTCTCACTCCACCCTTGGGTGCAGTCTAAGGATGAAATCTGATTTCCTGGCCTCTCTCTCTCCAGCCAAGATTAATATTCATTCATTCATTCATTCATTCATTCAGGCATGCATGCGTTCATGTATTATTTTTAATTAATTAATTACTTTATTTATTTTAAAGTTTACTTATTTATGGGGCCCCTGGGTGGTTCGGTTGGCTAGGCATCTTACTTCGGCTCAGGGCATGATCTCATGGTTCGTGAGTTTGAGCCCCGCGTCCAGCTCTCTGATGTCAGCGCAGAGCTATGATCCTCTGTATCCGTCACTCTCTGCCCCTCCCCTGCTCACGTGCTCTCTCTCAAATATAAATGAACTTAACAAAAATTAAAAAATTAAATTATAAAGTTTATTTATGTTTAGAGAGAGAGAGAGACAGAGACAGAGCAAGGGAGGGGCAGGAAAGGGAGGGAACCCCAAGCTGGCTCTGCGTTGTCAGCACAGCCCCATTCAGGGCTCGATCCATGAACAGTGAGATCATGACCTGAGCTGAAACCAAGAGTCAGCAGCTTAAGCTTAACCGACTGAGCCCCCCAGGCACCCCAGCAGGCTTTCAAAGCCCACAGACCGGGCACTTGGGAGGGCCTCTGGCGAGTCCAGCAGGGAAGAGCTCACACTCGCTGGTCTTTTGATTCTCGTGGGAACACGTTCTCTAGCGGGTCTTTTGTTATTGGCAATTCTGCCCCCAGCCCCTGGAGATCAGAACTCATCCTCTGCTTCCCCCTCCAGGCTTTCCCAGTCTTGTCCTGCTGGGAAGATCCAAGGACGCTCCCTGGCCCCCACCTGGTCTCCGGGAGCTCTGCCTCAGACCAGCCATCAGGAAAGAAAGTCACTGCCAGGGGCTGCTTTAGCCTGTGCAGATTTCTCCGGGGAGGGCTGCCTCCCTGGCCTTTGGGGGCCCGGTGTCTGCCCTGTGCGTTTTCTCCATAAAGAGCCTTCCTGGTGGCTGGAGGTAAGGAGGAAACAAGCCGCTGCTCCTCCACCAGGGGGCGATACTCACAAGACACTGATCTCTGGAAAACCTTTCCCCCCACCTCAAATGCGCTGCCTGCTCTACCGTCCTCAAAGTAGTCACTGAAATACTGGGTGCAGAGTGGTCCAGCTGTCCATGCCTCGCTCAGGAATGGGGAATCGCAGCCTCTAAAAACCGAATGGAGCCGGGGCCCCCTATGACATCCCTTTACACCCACTTTTCATGACCAAAGATTGAAAGCAAAGCAAGGATTTCTTTCTTTTGTCTTTTAAGGGTTTTGCTTCACACTAAATCTAAGAGGTAGAAAATTCTCAGCAGAGCCTCAGGGACCCGTGCAAATCACTGAATGACTTTGGGGGACCCAGAAAATTGCTACCAAACCCCGGTCAGCTAGCGAAGGCCTCCAAGGCCCACATGGGGGGAATTCTCCAGTGGATTCGTTTTGTCAGGAATACTAATGTCACTCACACAGTTCTTATCTGTTACACAGCTCATAAAGGATCATGTAAGCACCAATCTGTTTATTTTATCCATTTGGGTTTTTTTTAAGTTTTATTTATTTTGTGAGAGAGAGGGAGAGAAAGAGGGAGGAAGAGAGAGAGGGAGAGAATATGCATGGGGGAGAGGCAGAGAGACAGAGACAGAGAGAAAGACACACACACACACACACACACACACTCACAGAGAGAGAGAAAGAGAGAGAGAGAGAATCCCAAGCAGGGGTGGAAGCCCAGTGTGGGGCTGGAACCCACGAACTGTGAGATCATGACCTGAGCTGAAATCCAGAGTCAGACACTTAACCAACTGAGCCACCCAGGCGCCCCCTTATTTTACCCATTTTTGGAAGAACGTCTTTCTGGAATGCATCGCTCTCTTGCCTTGTTAAACCAAGCATGCAGTGAACATCTAAGGTTGCTAGATATGTACAGGACGCCCAGCAAATGTGAATTTCCGATGAGCAGCAGATAACGCTGGGGTACGAGCATACCCCAAAGATCGCTCATACTAAACGATCACGTGTTATCTGCCATCCAGATCTGACTGCGCATCCCACACTTTGACTGTACCCCCCCAGCCCTAACCGAACAGACTGTTTCCTGTGGTTACTCACGCTGATGCGCACGTTGATGCAGGCGCCAATTCAGGCTGTGAAATGGACCCAGAATGCCACGCCTTTCACTTTTATTCCACCCTTCCTAATGTTTCCCCTTCTTCGTCAGTTTGTCGGGAGCCCCATCTGTTGCTCAAAGCAGACATGTCTGTCCCCACTGGTGACGTGCCCTGGTAACCTATGGGCAAATGCGGTGTTCGGAGTGGCACACTTCCCGGACTGGAAGTCTGGGTCCAATCCCAGGTGCCCCCATCACCTCCCGCAGCTCAGGGGACCCGTGTGAGCGTGGATTCCTGCTTAGGGAATGTGGGGGGCATTAGAGCTGCCTCACGGGTTATGTGAAGCCCAATCGTGGGAAGTGCTGGGCCCTGCCTGGCCCTCCACACGCCCGCGAAGATGGGGTAATCGCCGTGCGGTGGGCTGAGCAACCGGATAAGCAAACTGCAGAAACAGAGATCTAAGGAGAGAGCTTCTATGAGTAAAACATGAGCAACAGGGATGTGGAGGTCGCTGAGAGCGGGTGCCGGAGGGAGGCGGGGGGCCAGTGCTGAAGTCACAGGAGAGCATGAGGACACTCGCCCAGCCAGTGTGGGGGTGCCAGTGGATAGCGGGGAGTTGTAATCTGTTCCCCAAAATCCGTGTGCTCAACCCCTGACCCCAGCACCTCAGAATGTGGCTGTTAGGGAGATGGGGGTCTTTCAAGAGGTGATTAAGTTAAAACGAGGCCATTACGGGGGGCCCTGATCCAAGCCAACTGGCGGCCTTCTTAGGAGACGAGGTCAGGACACAGTTGGGCACAGAGGGGTGACCCTGTGAGGACGCAGGGGGGGACAGCCACCTGCACACCAAGGAGAGAAGCCTCAGAAGAAACCAACCCTGCCGACGCCTCGGTCTCGGACTTCCAGACCCCAGAACCAAGAAAATGAATTTCCATTGTTGAAGCTGCCCCATCTGCGTTGCTTTGTAAAGGCACGCCCCCCTAGCAAGCCAGTACAGGTGTGAAAACAGAAGGTTCTGGAAAGACAGCAGCAGGCCACGTGCCAGGGTGCGGTAGTTCATCCCTTTATCCAATAGATATTATTATTGTTATTGCTGTCCTTATTGATGTCAGGGAGCTCAGCAATGAACGTGGTCCTTCCCGTGAGGGGGACAGAAACCCAAGAGAAGAAACCACAGAACCAACCACAGGCAGTGGCAAGTGCCAGGCAGGGGGGGTAGGGGGGCTGTCCGGGAAGGGGTGAGGGGCCGGGAGACAGGTGCAGGGCCAGGGAACCTGTCAGAAGAAGCTCCGAGGGTGGGGCCAGGGGCCATACAGGGAAAGTTCCAGGTGAGGGAACCGCAAGGGGGCATTTATAGAACCTGAAGAAGCCCAGTGCTGCTGGAGCCTAGCCCGGCCATGGACGAGAGAAGCCAAGGGGAGGCCAAGGGTGGGTGAGGGGGTCCTGGGCCCCAGGCAGGCGTTTGCACTTCCCCTAAGATGAGGGGCCGCTCCAAGGGCTGGGCACCTGGAGAAGGCCGGCCCCGCTGGCCATGCTGGGAACGGGGGTGACTCCCAAGGGCATCACCCGCAAGGCCACAACTCGGACCTCAGGGCGGCAGTTAGACCAGATGTCCCCCAGTGGTGGGGGTCAGGGTTCGCTGGAATGGATGAAGAATCCCACTGGGCACAGATAGAGAAGAAAGAGTGTGTTCATTCATTCATTCATTCATTCACAGATATGTGTACAGCCCTTCCCCAAGCTGACGACATAGCAGTAACCAACAGCCAACGTCTCTGCTTTGGGGGGAGGCTGCGTTCCAGTGCAGGGGGCACAAATAACACATAAGTAAGCGTACAGTGTCACGGTGAGAAGAGAAGTAAATCGGGGCGAGGGCCAGAGTGCGGAGGTGGCGCTAGTGTGCTGTCTGGGCGAAGGGAAGGGCTCTCCAGTAGGGGACATTTGGGCACAGACCTCAAGGTGCGGGTTCCATAACCAGGGTGGTAATTTCAAGGACCCCAGGAATGCTTCCTTTTGCATCAGAAATAGCTTTCATCTGGCTTCCGGGGCCTGGAAATGCCTGCCAGCCCTCTGCATTACGGTCTTCGTTCTTCTGTCAAACATGGACACTTCCGGGAGACGTTCAGTCAAACACCGACACTTCCAGGGGGACGTTCAGTCAAACACGGACACTTCCGGGAGACATTCAGTCAAACACGGACACTTCCGGGAGACGTTCGGTTGAGGCTGGTGAACCTCCGGCATCTAAATGGAGAGACACCGGTGATCCGTGCTGAGCAAACTCCCCTCTAGTCCAGTGTGGACGGAAGCTGCATCTCCCCCGTTCTCTACGCACAGTACGTGCTCAACAAACAGTTTTGAAACGAACAAGTGAGAAGACCCACTCAGGGCGTCTGTAAGCTGGTGGGTCTGATGTCTGCGGGTTTATGGTTCTGTTCAGACGTACCAGGAGGCAGGTCGGGAGGGTAGGAGATGGTCATTCCATCGCGAACAAGAAAGAAGCTGGAAGGAAGGAAGGAAGAGACAATGTCAGTGTCACTGTTGGGGACAGAAGGGCTGTCGCTAATCAGAAGTGTATGTGGCCCTGCCTCCCCGAGCCCTCACGTGGCACTGCTCAGGTAGGCTGAACTCCCCACAGCCCAGTAATCAACATGCACCGTGTAAGCGCGTCAAGGCAGAAAGAGCCTTTGTCCCCTGTTGAAAACAGAAGCCGCCCTCTTGGACCCCCTCCCTGGTGATGGTGGGTTTGTGTTGGGAGAGAAAAGGCCAAGCACATGGAAGTCATCACAGAAGGCTTTTACTCATCCGGAAAGAAAAACCACTGTGGTGCGTTGGACGCCCCTGGTCCCAACCCAGATGTTTCGCCATGCAAAGGTCGCGGGACTTTTTGTGAGTTAAGATGCAGGGAATCTCCTGAGTCAGACGGCAGTCCCGAGCTCATCTCCAGGCAGCACTGCTCCCCTCCTGGCCCTTCAGGGGCTCTACCTCATCCTAAAAAGGGAAAGACCCTCAAATCAGCTCCAGAGTCGTATTTCAGAGCGACTGCCAGTTGGAACACTTTCCAAAGATGTCCTCCAGGTTTCTCCCGTTGTCACCGAGGATGAAAGGGAATCGTCACATATTAACCTTGAAGAAGGTGGCTAGTGGAGAGCACTGAGGCTGTATCTGCCTTCCACCCCTGTGAGGTCAGCATGGGAGAAGCTAGGGGGAGCTAGATTACGCGTATTGTTTTTCATGGTCCAAGTTGACAGGGTCATTTGCACGCCAAAAATACGAGGCTTTAGGGGCTCCGAAGAAATCTGTTATGTGTTAGAAACATGTTCTTGGGAGGTGAATCATAGGATTTGCTAAAACACCACGGGAAAGACAAGGTAAAACACAGGACCCATTAACGTTGGCTGTTCTAATAGGCCGTCATTGTCCCTAAGTTTCTTCTTTCCTATTGATTTAAAAACGAACGCATGCTTCGTGGTCTTTATTGACCGGGCAGGTGTTTTGCTAATCACTAGTGACACAGAGAGATGTGCAGTGGCATCTCCCCTCCATTCTCAGGATGACCCCACACCGTGATCTGCGCTGTCCTGTGTGGGAAAAAGGTGCAGACGCCACCCCAGGTAGCAATGGCAAAAGATGGTGTCCGACATAGATCAGCACAGAGCACACATCCAAAAACGCGCCATAAACATCTGGAAAAGAAACAAATCTGAGACGTGGGTTGGAGAGAAAACCAATGATGTCAAGTTGAGAGAGAGAGTGGAGTCTGCAACCCCAGCATGAGTAAGCCCAAGTGTGGTTAAGAGCAGAGATTCTGGAGCCCGATGGCCTAAATCCTGCCACGGGGTGTGTGACCTAAACTTCTTTGTGCCTTAGTTTTTTTGGCTGTAAAATGGGGATGATAATACAGTACCCACGTCAGAGGGCTCCTGTAAGAAATAGATAAGTCAGGGGGCGCCTGGGTCTTTCCGTCGGTTGAGCGTCCGACTTCAACTCAGGTCGTGATCTTGAGGTTTTGTGGGTTCGAGACCTGTATCGGGTTCTGCGCTGATAGGTGTAGAGCCTACTTGGGATTCTCTCTCTCATCCTCTCTCTGTCTCTGTCTCGCTTGTGTGCTCACTCTCTCTTAAAATAAATAAACTAAAAAAAAACAAAAAAAGAGAGAGAGAGAGAGAGATACATCAACACAAGCAAAGCACCTGGAAAGCGCTGAGCCTTCTACGGATGTGGCTACTCACTTCTAACCAAAGGGGCCCATAAATCGGCATCTTTAAGGACTGAGGAGGGATGGGCAGACATCACATTTCATCACTGTTGGTTCTCGTAGGAAAACTTTCACTGGACAAGGGAGTGGGTTGAATGATGCCTTCCCCCACGAGGCGTGTCCCGCTGGAATCTGGGAGGTCGAACTTATGTGGAGAAAGGGCTTTTGTGGGTGCAATTAAGGATCTCAGAATGAGACCATGCTGACAAGGGCAGGCCCTAAATCCAGTGACAAGTGTCCTGATCGGTGGAAAGGCAGGAAAAGACAGGAAGACACCCAGGGAGAAGGCCACGTGAAGACGGAGGCAGAGCTTGGGATGGTGCGTCACATGCCCAGGGATGCCAAGAATGGCCACCAAGCACCGAAAGCCAGCAGAGAGGCATAAGATGGATGCTTCCAGAAGGAACCAAGCCTGCCAACATCTTGATGTCAGACGCTGGGCCCCTAGAGCTGTGAGACAATACATTTCTATGGTTTCAAGCCACCCATCTCGTGGCAATTGATTACCAATTGTGACCCTGGCAGACTGGTGAAGATGGTACTCCGGGTCTCCAAACCGAAGGACACGGAAGAAAGCTTGCTTGCGTGCATAAACCGTACGGGTGGCCTTGCCCCCAGAGACAAGAAAAGGACTTGGTATTTCCCCCCCAGCGCTCTCAAAGTCTTGAAATTCCTCAGGCTCAGGCTGCAGATCATCTAGGGCGGGGAAACTGAGTGCCAGAGCAGAGAGGAGTCCTCAAGGTCAAGTAAGGAAATAGCCGAGGCAGAGGGGTGACCTGGGAGAGGGTGATGCCAGGGGCAGGGGAGGATCAAAGGATCTGCAGATCCAAATCCTAATCCAGGTTCTGTGCTTTACTGGGCCTCAGCTTTCCTGTCTGTGAAATGGAAGGATTGGGCTGTGTGTGCTCTCTGGGGTCCCTTCCAGTGTGACAGTCCACATGTCTGCGGCCACCCCCGGGGCCACCAGGGGTGTGGCATGGAGGAGGGCAGTGCGGGCAGTCTGACTGCAGCTGGTCCTTGGCTCCGTCTGCCAGCACAGCCTTACCTGTGTGCTAAGGCCCCGGAGCGAGGAAGGTGGGTGAGGGCGGCGGGTGCGATGCATTGCCCATGGTGGCCGTGGTGCACTGCAGCCCGGTGCCCCTGTCCCCGGCAGGACGCAGACAGCAAGAAGAGCCTTCCCTGCTGGTCTGTTTAGAAGCAAGTCACACACAGCGTCTTACTTCAGTGATGAAATGGACACGGAATTGATGCAGTCGGTGCTTCTGAACTATTTATTTATGAGTCTTAGTCGCCCTCCCCACTACTTTCTCCTCTATTGTCCTTTCTCAGACTCTGAGGTTGCACTAAGTTCAAAATCTGGGAAGACTCATTTCTCCCCACACCCCCTTCAACTTCTCGGTTTATCTACACTGCATTGTCTCTCGTGGATTACACCAGGATGCACTATTTTAACCATATCTGCATTTAAAGCACTTCTCTCTCCTGGAATTTCCCCAATTAAATCCCTGTCTCAATTTCAAATGATACCAATTTGCAGAGAGGCAGGAGCGGAAACTTCAAGCATCACAGATATGCCTGGGCAACATTTACACTTCGTGGCCATCTTGTAACATGTTGTGTGAACACGCATTTCTTAAGTGGGATTTTCTTGAAGGAAAGCAAAACTAGAGGTTTCCAAACTGTTGAGAATTTGCCCGTGGACAGAGAGGAATTTTCCTCTTCTTAACCCTGGGTCTCCTCTGTCCTTTTGCAGTCAAGTGATGGTGTGGACTTGTCTGGAGCAAAGCAGATGGTCACTGGTCTCTGCTCCTTGCCGGCCATCAGGCTGCAATCCTCAAACTTTGGAACAAGTCCCACCTCCTCCAAAATGTGGTCCCGGAAAGGAGGGAGTGAAGGATGCTGCAGTCTTGTCTTTTTTTTTTTTTTTTTTTTTTTTTTTTTTTTTTTTTTTTTTTGCAAGAAAAGCATCTTCAGGTGAACAAATGCGGGAGGAGGAGCAAAGCATTGGACCCGGTTGTGAGGGAGTGTGTGTGGGGGGGGGGGGAGGTTCTTTGGATGTAGGAGCGGGCATCACGCAGTGTCAGGGGTTTAAATTAAACGAGGGGGAGGAGGAGAGACCATCCCAGCCGCTGCCTGCAGCGTTGACTCCGGGCATCACTTCGGTGCAGGGACCCAGCTGACACTTCTTATTTCGGGTCCCGCCTTCCCAGCATCAATCTGCAACTTGCCGGCATCCGGGGAGCACAGGCGGCTGGTGAGCAGAGGACGGAGGTAACTTTCAGGGAGGGGGTGTGTTGATTTTTTGAGGCTGCATCAGCTCGTTCACCGGCTCCTTCGACAGCCGGCAGGAGGATCCCCTCTCCTTTGGGTTTTAAAAAGCTCTCTCCTCTGAGAGGCTTCAGCCGTCTCCTCGCGCTTTGCGGAACTCTGGGCTCCATGAAGTTCTTCCAGGTCCTTCCCCGCATGGCTTTCCAGCCGAGCCGTGCGGGGGAAAGCTGAGTCAGGCGCTCATAGGGGTACATTTTCCAAAATAATTTTAGAACGCTGTTCGGATTATTATTTTTTAAGGAGTTTCTTGCTCGTGTTGGTTTCACGGTTGCACCTTGTGTTTGAGTCAGGCTGCAAGGAATGTCAAGTGTGTGGAGGAAATTTCGGTGGGGGTTTTACGGTTAAAAAAAATTCTACTCCATTGCAGTCTTGCTGCAGTTCCAGCAACCTGCTTTCGCTGCAGAGGCTCGGTGCCGTCGGCCTCTCCTCTTTACCCTTGCTAGAGTCCGAGTCTCTGATTCCCACCTGCCCGGCTCCTCTAAGCAGCCCCCGCCCCCCATCTCCTGGCCCACCCACCGTCTGCAAAGGACCCCCGTGAGTGAGTGAGCCACCGAAGTCCCTGACACTTGGGGTTTGGAGGAGAATTGGGGCGCTGCAGCTTTAAGAATGCCGTACTGCGAAATCTTTCTCCTTCAAGTGACTGCAGATGCTGAACAGCAATGGGAGGAGGTAGCTGGGGGAGGGGGAGGGGGTGGGGAGGGGGAGGGGGAAGAAGAGGAGGGGGCGAGGGAGGGGAGGGGGAGAGAGAAAGGGACACCCACTCTCGGGTCAGCCCTTGGCTAGTTCAGCCTGGGGAACGCTCGCCCCCCCCCCCCCCCCCCCCCCCCCGCCCGGGGCAAAATCCAAAAGCACACTCAGGACCCGACTTTGGGTCGGTTTCCCTTCTCCCACATGCTTTGGGGCAGGGGACCCCACAGACTTACTGATGAGTTTAAGCTTAGTGTCTCCTCGCCTCGGTGCGTGGGTTTGTGCGTCTGGTTCACTGGCTCTTTAAGTCATGGGGAATCGAGCTGAGGAATTTGGTTCCTTCTCTGTCGTGATTTTCCCAGCCTGGCTTGAACCTTGGGGACGCAGATGCAGCCCGGATTAACTGGGGGTGGAGGTTGGCTTCCTCTGGGTAAACTGGGGTGAGCTTTGGAGGGAAACTTGAAAGGCAAATAAATCACTATTGGCGACCACGGGGACAGAGGCTGCTGCGGCAGCGTTGGGACCGGGTGGGTTCCGTCTGCGTTGGGAGAAGGTACCGGGTGATGAGCGTTGAGTGCCACGCGGTTGTGGGGGGAGCCACCGGGAGCTCATCTAGATGGGGTGCACAGAGGCGGCGACAAGCACACTTTGGGCCGTGGCTGTTTCTGGGGGAAGGAACAGGCAGCCCCAGGCCCCTGAGCTCTGGTCTCCGGGACCAGACTCCTTCCTGCCCCCTCCCTGGCCGGAGGGCCGCCCCAGAGACAGTTGCTGCCTCAGTGGGCGCCGGCCGGAGGAGCTGCCGGCTGCTGGCACCGGCACTCCGGGACAGCAGTGCTCGGATCTGGGTCTGCACAGTGATGTCATGCGGGACCGGCATCCGCCCAGTGGTCCTGGGCATTGGAGGGGCTGTGAGCTCCTTACGATTCCTCCCAGAGCGAAAGGTGTCCTTTTACCAAAAGGAAAACAAGCAAGAAACCCCCTCCCCATACATGTTCAGTCTCACAGTAAATCAGTACTAAGGATGTGCTGCAAACCTCTCTAATTTAGTGTATGTACTCTACACTGTATACAACTTCCAGATAGAAATTCTCTCTGGATAAGTTATAGGCAGGTATGGCCCAGGCAAGCCCCCCAAACAGCCACGGGGCCGGGGCTGGCAGCGTGCAGTGGCCTCCGTGGGCTCCCGCGTTGAGCTCCGGTTCTTGCTGTAGACAGGAGCCAGACTGGGGGGCCACCCTGAGAACCCCTGCCCACTCCCGGGCCACGGGCACCAGGTTACAGCTCCTCGGGGCCATGCCAGGGGCCCTGCTCAACCCCCGTGGCCGTTTTTATACATCCTTTATATATTTAAAGCCATCTCTGACCTCTGTTTATAAACGGGGGGAGTGAGGGGGGGGAGGCAGTGCTTGGAGGACCCCTGGTGATATGCAGTAACTTTATCTTTCCAGACACGCATCCTTGAATGCGAAAGATTTCGAGCCCGGTACACCCAAAAATGAGTCACCGGTGTCCCGCATTCCAGGGTCTTCCGAGGTCACGCGTCGTGTGTGTGGTATTGAAGACGCAGCCTCATTCGTGCGTCAGGCAGGACTTGCCCTCCCCTCCCCCCTCCTGCAGAAGCTGCTGGGACGTGCCATTTGGACAGACCTTGATGAGTTTTCCCTCGTGGGTGGGAGAAGGTGGCGGCGGCCCGGCCACCTTGGGGAACGGGAGGACAGAGCTGGTGAGCTCAGGCAAACCCCTCTCCCACCTGAGCCCTCCCTGCCGGGCCTGGATGACAAACGAGCATCCTTGAGATCTGCAATTAATCCCTTGTAGCTGGAATTAGCCAAGAGAGAAGCCTCTAGTCAGCGGCAGCAAAGCAAATTCCCCCCCCACCCCCGCATGCCATCTAAGTCCTACCAGTCTCTGGTCCCCTACGGGGAGGTCAGGGGACACAGGCCCTTCTTGCACGTGTTCAGAGGGGGTGACCCTGAGCCCAGCACTCGGATGTCGCTGGGGCTTGTGAAATGAGCTGCATTCGCTGCAGGTGCGAGTACGTGAGGGGCTTCTCTCTGCACGAGACCCCAGTTCGCAGGGAGGCGCCACCTGGGCCAGAGTGACCGCAGCAGGGCGGTCGGGGAAGGAGCAGCCGAGTTGACAGGAGACCCTCAGGGACAGGTAGATGGGGACAGGGCCTCCGCCCCTGCAGGCCCCTGGGTGCCCTGGTGTCTCAGGGACACCAGCTGGTGAAGAACAGAGCAAGGCAAGAGCTGGCCCAGGACCGCGAGGGGCCCGCGCCGGCCACGCTTCATCAGGCGGAAAAGGCCAACGTGGTTGGCCACAGTCGCCGCTCACCCCCAGGCCCACTCGCCACAGGGCTGTAAGGTGGGGGGAGCCAGGAGAAGATCCTCCCCTGCCCTCCCACGGTCCGAGCCCCGTGGCCTTGCACTTGACCCCACAGCCACATCTCAGGGGTGACGTGGGCCTGGGCTGCTCTTTAAAGAGAATACTCTTTCCATTCCCCAGAGTCTTCAGAGCAGGGCACACTGTGGTGAGTACTTGTCGAGGGGAATCGGGAATCGAGGCTATGGCGGGTCCCTGAGTCAGGTGGGGGGCCGCGCCTGGAAGGGGGTGTCTTTTCCGTGTCTTGGTTGGAGGCTCCTGGGCTCCTCCTCGCAATGCACCAGTGCTGACTCAGGGCTTTCTCCGCTCTCCCGCCGCCAGTGCCCCAGCCCCGGCCAGCCCAGCCCTCGCTGCTGCCTCTCCAGGTCCCCTGCGCAGAGGCGAGGCGTTTGGAACCAAGCTGCTGCTGCAGGTACTCGCCCCCCCCCCCCGCACCCCCCCCCCCCGCCTCCCCCCTCCGCGCCACCAGGGCCAAGTCAGCAGTGCTGGCCGCTGTAGGGCTGCAGCGCGGGCGGGGCGGAGGCCCTGCACCACTGCTCCGGCTGGCTGGCTGGCTGGCGCTCCTCTGCCTCGCTCGCGTCCCGACGGCCACCTCCTGGCGGCTGCGCGCTGGCGCAGGACCCCGTCCTGATTGGTGCGCTGAGTGAGTCTCCGGCTTTATTTATACCACCTTTTCTTGGCGACTGGACTTCATTGGAGTTGACAGCTGGGGCGCCGGCAGCCTTCCCCGGCGGGAAGGCAGACACGCTGGGCTCCTGTGCGGACTGCCTTTACGCATCCTGCATCCTCCGATGGGCCGGCGCCCACCCGAGCAGGGGGTCGTGATTTGGAAATCTCCCTGGAAGAGGAAGATGCACGGGGCGCCTCGGAAGGGTTAGGAGGGTGCAGGATTTGAGAGGAGCCGGGGGGTGGGGGGAGCTGTGCTGGGGGCCCTGGCTAGCTCTGGACCTCCCACTCCAAATCGTGGAGGGCATTTTGGAAAGCGAGGCTGCCTTCCCAGTTGTGGGAGTGAGGAAGGGAGTCCCAACCCAGCCATCCTCTTGGGGGTCAAAGCAAAGGGACCTGCACATTCTTGAATGCGCCCACTCGGATTGCTGGGAAGGCCTACGGAGACAGACTGAGGCTCGGAGGCCGAGGAAGGTCCTTCTCTCCATCGTCGTGGATGTAGGGACAGAAGGTTAATGTTGGACGTGGAGGGAGTTCGGCTTCCCTGGCAGAGGGACGACGCACCAGCCAATATGAGTGGGGTCCAGGGGCTGCCGGCCCTCCTGGGCGATGGGAGGGGCTGGGATGGCAGGAGCCAGGGGTCTGGGGGACAGAGAGGGCAGCCCCAGGGGGTTCAGACAGCACCTTCTGCCCAGAATAGCAGCCTTTGGTACGGGCTGTTCTTTACACCAGCAGCATGAAAGTGCTGTTCGACTGGTCCCCAGGGACCTGTTCCTGGCAAGCGCCCCGTCGCCTGGCAAGATGGGAAGTGATGTCACGCTGCGCACCTAAGCCTGCTCTTCTGGGGCTGCTCACGGCTGAGAGACAGTTCAGAGACCGGTGTCTCTCACGGCCCTGGACCCTGGACATCCATGGGAAGGGCCTGGACGCTGGTGGCCACCACTGTCTTTAGCGTCCCCACCTCGAGGCTGCCCTGGGAGCCTGCACTGCGCTGGGAGAAGGAAGGACGTGGGGGAAGGGGAGGAGGAGGAGAGGGCAGGGGTCACGGGGTCCGCAGACCCTGCTCTGAGGTGATGTCATCAGTCTCGGGGGGAGGGCCGCCTGTCTAGGCCCATGACTACTCCAGAACTGACACCAGGAGCCCTCCTCAGCCTGGGACAGGGACAGCACTGCAGCTGCCGGTCTCCCTTGTCAAGGACGCGGGGACAGGCGGCTCTCCGGGGAACTGCCTGCACCCTCCGGGCACAGCCAACTGGCCAGTGGAGTCCCTGCAGCTCCTGCGGGATCCAGGTCTGAGGAAAAGCTCATGAGAGCAAACAGAGGGCCTGGGTTTCAACTGGAAACGGGACGCTGGGGGCATCCACCTGGCAAGGCGACAAGACCCAGAATCCTGAAGGTCGGGAGGGCCAGGTGCTGCCGGGGTCCTGGGGCTCCAGGGCCGGACCCCGACCCACCACACAACCCCACTGGCCATTTTTTGCTTCCCACCCAACGCAGAGTCAGCAATTTCTCTGCTGTTCTCATTCACTGCAAATCTGATTAAGGATCAGAACCTGTCTTTCTTCATGTGAACTTTAACCTCGAAAATGGAAGATACTCAGGCTCAGCGCTGAGGACAGGGAAGCCCAGAGATGGCCGACTTGCCCAAGGACACAGAAGGCTCAGACCTGGGAGTCCCTGGGAGATGTCTGGACCTGGCATGGGAGACAAGGATGGAATCATCAGCAATGGACCCATGGGGCGCCCCAACTCAGGTGAAATAGGACAAGGTAAGAGGGGGCACCAGGAGGTAACACAGGCCCGAGCTCCTGAGGACCACGGGCAAAACGGCCTGGCCATCAGGCAGTTCTGCCCTTGGTCCTGGATTCCGCCTTTGAGCAGGGCCACAGCACCCCTGGTTTACAATTCCTATGGTGCAAAGTGCCAGAGGGAAGAAACGTAGGGCTTATTTTTTAAGTTGCTTCTCTTTGCGGTTCTGGGAAATCCGGCCCCTGGAGTCCAGAGGCTGTTATTGGAGCTGTAATGCAGGCTTTCTCCAGCAGGGGGCGCCCGAGGACGCGGGAAGCGGTGCTCACTGCAGGGATGCCGGGTTGCGGAATGGGGTTTGGGGTCTCATTCGGTTCCATGAACTCAGCAGTAGAGTTTTTCAGAATTTTTTGTCTCAGCTAATAAAAGCAGGGAGGGCTGGCCGCCCTCGAATAAGGTGGCAAAGGACAGATGGGACAGCCCAGTAGCAACACCAAACTGAGGCTTCTGGTCCTCCTCCAGGATCTTCGGGACACCCTTGGGTTTCAGATCAGGCCCGGTGCTCACCCTTGCTCGGGGACGTCACAGAAAGGCAGCAGCAAACCCAGACAGGAGTCCACAGGGATCAGCCACTGGCTTTGCCTCGTTCTTATCCTACCAGCCTTCCCTGATGACCTGCCTTTCCGTCACTAGGTTGGGGGCTTCTATTGAAAGTCTTAGCTCACTTTTGTATCCGATGAGCTCCCCCTGTCTTCCCCAACAGTTCCACTTTGTTCAATGCTGATCTGGTGTTGTGAGCAGGACTGATCCGAGTACCCTTACAAGGAAAATGCTGTGTGCCAATGACCTTCAGCTACTTGGAGGTGAGTCAGTGCAATGGTCTAGAGAGAAGGCAGCCTATTTTCCTAGATCATGAGGTTACCTCTCCTGTCCACGGTCAACTGTGTTGCATAGATTGTACGTTATCATGCTTAGGCGGTAGCTTCTTAGTTCTCCGGTTTAGGGCGAATGTGAGACTGCTGTTGTGTATGTGTGCACGCGGCACACAGTTGCTGATGGAAATCCCGTAGAGCAGGAAAGCTGCCAGACGCCTTATGAAGACATAGGTGGTGTTTATGCAGACTCAACAGAGATGGGGGAAGTTAAGCAGGAGATTTGACTAGGGCTGCCTCAAATGGCCCCAAGAGGCAATACATAGCCTTTTGACTGACTGGCAGTGTACAGGATTCCCGTAGTGGTCCCCATCATCTGTGATTTTGCTCCCCGCAGTTTCATGACCAGCCAACTGTGGTCCTGAAGCAGAAGATTCTGCTTCTGTGGTACCATCCGAGGGTCCATAGTAGCCTAAGGCTACAACTCGGTGCCTAGTCATTCCCCTCCCTCCCTGTCATCACGTAGGCATTGTATCACCTCACGTTGTCACAAGGATGAGCACGTACAGTAAGATAGAGGCAGAGAGAGACCACATCCATAACATTTATTGCAGTTATAGTCTCATAATTGTTCTACTGTATTACTAGCTATTAGTGTACCTAATTTATAAATTAAACGTTAACACAGGTGCACACGCATTGAAAAAAACAGAGGGTATGTAGGGTTTGGATAAACTATCCAAGGTTTCAAGCATCTGCTGGAGTTCTTGGAATGTATCACCAGCAGATGAGGGAGGATTTCTATATCTCTCCCAAGGAATTCTTGATCATACCTTCTTCTGATAACTTGGTTCAACCTGAATATTCATCAGGCATCCGCTGCCGCGGGAATTGGGGTACAAACAGTACAAGGTCTAGTCCATGCCTTTCAACATCAGTAGCAGTTTCACTCTATGGGAATATGACAGCAAAGCACCAAAGGCCTGGGGTCACTTCTTAACAATACGGATGACAGTTCTGGTCCTGCCTTTTCCTCCTTCTTCCTCGAACCAAACCAAGTCCTGGTCAAGAGTGGACGTGTGGACATTGTGTCAGTGGGATAGATCACGGAGTTTAGAAGCGCGGCTAGCGGACTCGTCCAGTCCTGGGGCTCAGATTCCCATGCCAGGGTCAACGCCCATTGGCTGCTTTCTTGGGGTGTCTTGCTCCAGGATCGATCTGCTGGGGGCATTTGGCCTGGGCTCCATGTTCAAAAGAACCTGCAGACATTTTAGATCAGTTCTTGCAAATGGTACAGGTCTCTTGTGTTTGGTTTGTATGTGTTTGTTAAAAACATTCTGTTTTAAAAAAAAAATTCTGTTTTAAAATATTAAATGTTTAAAATCTGCATTTTTAACCCTATTTTGATATGTCTTCACTTTGCAACCTCCCGGGTCCCCTACAATGTGGAAGTGGCCTGGGCGTCTCATGTCCTCTGAAAGGCGGGCCACACTCAAGGCATTGCCCCTTTGTGGTGTAAAGGTCACCTTGCCCTGCAGCCTACATGTTGCAAATAGTCCGTTCAAGGTCTCAGAGATATCCAGCTTCCTTCGGTGTCATAAATGTGCTTATTTCACAATAGGAAGTAGGCTAGGCACAATGTTGTGTTTGTTTCTTTGTTTGGTTTTGGGGTTTTTTTTTAAGTACCAATTTGGTTTATCTTCAAAACAGGAGGGGTAAGATAGGGCTGGCTGATGAGAGAATTGTGAAGTTGGCAAAGGTTGTCTTTGATCGCCCCCCCCCCCCCCCCGCCCTCACACTGCCTTTATCCCACTGGCCTACCCCATAGGCTTGAAGGGACGCGGGTCACCATGGAGCCTCTATCCGGAGCCTGTGCTCAGCCTGGCTGCCTGAGGTCCACGCTGGTGTTAGGTCTCACCCACTGCTCTCTCTCACCTTAGAAGTTTGCTCTAAGTTGTCTCTGTTGGAGACACCAGTGTGTGTAGGTCTCTGGAAGTCCCTAGCTCTCTTAGGCATTTCCCAAGGACTACAAAGACTTAACTCAAGGAAAAGTTTCCCGTGGGCAAAATCACCCTTGGGTGAGCACGTTGGTGAGGGACGCTTGAGCACACTGGCCAGGCACCCATAGGTTCCCTCCATGTGCACCTGGCCCCGCATTTGGTTTGGTCTTCACGACTTCTTTGCTTCTTGACTTCTCGAGATTCCTGAAGCCCAGCAGTGGCTGTTCTGCCAAAGCGTTCCTTCTAGGCTAGTGGAGAAACAAAGCTCCAGCAAAGAGGTCCGGGGAGTGCCTTTATCTCTTCCAGCCAGAGACCCAGATGCTTGCCGCTCCATCTCGTGAGGGCTGTGCCAAGGATTCCTCCTATTTATAGAAAGATATGGGTGATCCACAGCTAACTACGACGAACGTGGCAATGACCATAAACACACAGGTTGGTGGTAGTTGCCAAAGGACTGAGGATGTGTGCTGGGTGCGGCTGAGCAGAGATAAAGCGGGCTCCTCCAAGGACAATGACCCGCATCATTCATGGGAGTCAGCCCCATAGTCCTCATGTCGGAAATATTTATACATCCTGGGATATGAGTGGCTTTCTTTCTGGCTTTCTGTTGAGCTCAGCTGTCCTTTAGAGTAGACTTACCTTCGGGGGGTGGCCCATTCCACTAATTACCGGCTCTTTCTACCATCTGCCCTGTTTTACGAGGGCACCGCCTATCCTTGGCATTTCCCTAGCATCCCCTGCTCCACAAGGTCAAGGTCCCGCCCCCTTCAATGAGATGATTCTTTTCTGTAGAACAATCCACATTTCCTACTGCATGCGGTCACTTTTCCTCTTTGTTTTTTTTTTGTTTTTGTTTTTTTGATTAGTCAGTAGAATAATGTAGTCACCGGCATCAGAAATAAAGCGCTTATGTTAATGTTTTCTGAGTCAGGAGAGAATTGCCACTTTTCCCCTCCATGGCCCTTCGGCTATAAGAAATGAGTGTTGTAACCATGGCCGAGGGTGCTCCTTAGTACTGTTGTCTCTGATGTTGCACTGGGGACCCACGATGGAAATGGGCTTAGTGGTTACAGCCTCTGGTTCTCACTGGCCATTGGTGATGATGACGATGGTGACTAAGGATGGCGAGTGTTGGGCCCAGGACCCTGGTCTGGTTCCTGTAGCCTCCAAGCAGGGGAGAGAACTTCTGGGTGTGTTCTGAGATCAGTGAGGAGGCAAGTGTGGCTGGAGCAGAGTGGGAGAGAGAGAGAGAAAAATAAGAAATGAGGTCAGGAGTCAGTTGGGGCCAGGATCATTTGAACTTTTAAGGCTACAGAAAGAATGTTGGCTTTGACTCTGAGCAAGGTGAGGAACCTCTTTGGAGGAGAGATGTGACTAGACTTTATTCTAAATAGTGGCTCCCGGATGCTGTGCTGAGGACGGGCTTTCAGGAGCAAGGGTTGGGCTAGGAGGCTATGACAGTTACCCAAGTAAGAGAATGACCGAGGCTTGGACACGTGTGGAAGCACTAAATGTGATGAGAAAAGCAGAGAAGGGTCTGGATTCGGGTTGTATTTTGAAGGTGGAACCAGCAGGCTCTGCTGATGGACCAGATGTTGGGGGAAGAGAAACAGGGGTCAAGGGCGGACTTGACAGAGTGCTGGAGGCACGGGGTTGCTGTGCGTGGAAAAGGGGACACTTTGGAGAGCAGCCTAGGGAGGCCAGGAGCAGTCAGGACTTCAGTTCGGGATGTATCACATTTTCAGATTTCTGTTACACACACATGAGACTTTGGGTTGACTCAGGGCCTGGAGGTCCGCAGAGAGGTCATGGGTGCACATACTAATCTGGGAGTCATTGGTGTACAGATGACATGGATAAGCCATGAGGCTGGATGAGATCCCCCAGGGAGGAAGTGTTGGCAGACTAAGTCCTGGGCTCCCCAGCACTAAGAAGAGTGGGGACCAGAGAAGGGACTGGCCGAAGAAACTAATGAGTGGTCAGTGACTTCCACAAAGTCACCAGAAAGGAAAAAAAGGGTTTCAAGGATCAGAGAAGGACCCACTGTGTCCAATGATGCTGACAGGCCAAACAAAATGGAGCCTTGGAAGTGGCCATCGGGTTTAGCCACACGGAGGTCAGCAGTGACCTTGACAAGGCACCAGCGGAACAAAACCGAGCCTCAGGGCTGGCTCCCTAGGCCCGCTCAGCGAGAAGGAGCATCCTCAGACTCCGGCTCACGGCAGCAGCGTGGATGGGTGTTGGCCAAGCAGCCTTCAGGCTCTGAGGCCCTCACAGGCTTAGGGGAAGCCCGTCCCTTCCGCCGGCGGTCTCAGCAGGCAGAGCTGCAGGGCCCAGAGCTTGTCTTCTTGTCCCCAGTAAGTGCAGAGAGACAGCCTCCAGGCCATTAGTCTAGGGGGCCACCCAGACCTTGTCCTGGTCCTACTGGGAGCTGCCAGGCACTCAGCACGGGGCTGCCCAGTGCAAGGGACCCCACTGGACCTTTCAAAATATTTTGCCTGAACTCAGCCACACTGCTGTCTTGCAAGCACCATCCTTGCCCTCATGTCCAGCCGCTGCGTTATCGCCTAGACGCACTGGCTAGCTGGATACCGAAAGGCCCTCCGCCTGCAACTAGTTTAAAGGACAATTTAGTGACCCAAGAGAAGTCGCTTTACCATGTTGCATTTGGGGATCCCAAACCCCAGAAGTGGATTGTCACCGGGACGCCTTCCAATACCTATCACAGACCTCCCGAAGGGAGCAGTGTATTAGAGTAAGCTCAGTGGGCGGGGACCCATGTCCTCAGGCTCTTTCACCCGAGGCCCCTCAATGCCAGCCAGTGACGGCGGCCACCATGTGATACAGCCCGGTATGCGATTTTGTTTTTAATTTTTAAGACATATTTATTTTGGGGAGAGCGCAGTGGAGGAGGGGCAGAGAGAGGGGAACAGAGGACCTGACGTCAGTGAGCCCCACGCAGGGCTCAAACTCACAATCCATGAGATGGTGACCTGAGCTGAAGTTGGGCACTCAACTGACTGAGCTATCCAGGTGCCCCAGTGTTTTTAACTTTTTAAATTTGGGGAGAGGAAGCGGTAGGGAGGAGGCAGTTGAGAGCTTCTGAGATTGTACGTGAAATTTTGTGTGATGTGAGTTATTGGGGGTTATCCTTGGAAAGGATTCCTAGCCTTCATCAGACTCTCCCAGGATTATGTGGCCCAAAAAGGTTATGAGCCATCAATCTGGAGCAACAGATAATGCATACATAGTAAAATTCATATATATTATATAAGACCCATGCCATACACCCTATTTAATATTTACCACCTTATATGTTGTAGGGGTAGGACCTGAGGAATTGCCCTTTCAATGTTGTGCTTGCTCATGGTTCTGGCAGCGCGGTCCTGACGCCGTCTTGAAGGAGTCTTGTTCTGGGAGGAGCCACCCAAGGGTCCCTCTGACCCTCCTGGCTTCTGGGGTCAGGGCACGACCAGGAGTGTCAGGCTGAGGCAGGGCGGTGGCCAGAGAGAGCTGCCCGGCACCGTGGACTTTGAAGATAGTTGGAAAGGGGACTGGGAGCCTGCAATGGGCCAGTAGACCTTGGGGAAGGAGAGGGTGGAGTCTAGGCCTTTCTACTGCCCAGGATGGACTAGGAAGGCCCTGATGAGGCTGGCTGACAGGAAGGAACACCCCTTAAAGGGGTGTGGGGAAGGAGGCATCCTGAACCCCAACTCAGCGACTAGGAAGTCCTAGAGAAGAGGGTGGGCTCTGTGCCCCGGGCCCCAGGGTGCTGTGGGGGCATGGGCAGGGGGATTTGGCTGCCTCTGGAGCCAGACGACCCGGGCTCACGTCCCAGACCAGCAGCATGACCTTCGGGAGCTATTTAACCTCTCCGTGCCTCGGTTGATTCATCTGGAAGATGGGAATAATGAAAGTCTGGTGTTTTTATGAGGATTATACCAGGTCGTATCTGTCCGAGCACTTGGTCCCAAGCCTGGCTAAGGCAGACCCCCAGTGTAAGGCTTGGTTAAACAGTCCAATGTGCGGATTGGCAAGACTTCATGTCTCCAAAGGGCTAGACATTGAGGGCTGTGGGGCGGCCCTGTCTAAACCCCAGTATCCTCCTCCGTCACCCCGCCCAACTGCACCTGGGGAAACCGGCAGACCTCTGACCTGACCGTCCCAGATCCTGGAGGGATGATGGGGGCAGTAACCGGGACTTACAGCCTGGGGGGAGGGGGGAGCTGCTGCTCCCAGGGTTCTTTAGGCGGGGCAGGGGGCAGGGGGCTGGGGGGGATTCCTTGTCCTTCCCAGCGTCCTTAGGACAGAAACTGGCCTGATTTTCCCCTTTGAGCTGGAGAAATGGGAGGTTCCAGTGACATGTTTTTATGAAAGCTGCAGGCAAGGCAAACGGATCTGGGCAAGTCCCACTTCTCTGGGCTCAGGGTTGGGGAATTTTCCCTCATTCCAATAAAAACAGAGGGGATCCCCCTCTGTGCCTGCAGCCTTTGTTAAGTAGTGCCCCTGTGTCCAGAGGCGAACTGTGCCTCTGGGGTTTAACAGAGCCTGAAAACCCAGGTCTGTCACTTTCAAGCTGAGTGACATGGGACAGAAGCTTCTCTGAGACTCAGTTTCTCACCTGCTCCATGAGCACAGTGATTAAGGATCTCCTAGAACCGCTGGGGATCAAGTGAGAGCAAGTCTGTAAAAGCACGTGACAGTGCATATCACATAGAACAAGGACTTGATAAACGGTAGCTAAATAACGTATGTATGTATACGTATCAAACATCTGTGGGGAATCGATTGTTCTCCTAACGATAAGCTGAGCTCTCACTGTCCTCAACCTAGAAAAAAGTTTGATTCGATGCATAAGCCAAAGGACAACTTCAGGAACTAGAAAATAAACAGAACTTAAAACTACGTTTAGTTAAAATGCCCGGTCAGCATAGCAATGGGTAAACATCTCAAAATAATTCTCCCTGCTGTACAGCGTTTTAACTTCTTACGCTTATTTGCTATTTTTTAATCTGGTGGTGATTTCTCCCCCAACCCAGCCAGTCAAGTTGGGCTTTGTTATTCAGAGATGGGGCCTTGAAAATTGTGCCTGCGGACGGCTCTGTAGTGCGAGGTGGGCTCCCTGGGCACCCCCCCCCACACACACACACGTGCGGGCACACACACACACACACCCACACACCCACACACCCTCCACGTTATTCTCCCAAGCAATTCCCTGATATCAGGGCTGCAATGAGGAAACCTCTTCCTGGCAAGAACACTTTCTTCTGCCCAGTCTGGGGCCCCCTGTCCCTGTCTTCGAGGGCATAACAGACGGGCTGCCACGGCCTCCTGGCCACTTGCCCCTGAGGTGGTCACAGCCAGGGCCCCAGCGTGGCGCAGCCTCAGCCACAGGGGGCCTGACTGGCCGGTGTTGCCCACAGCCTGGATCAGATCTTCTAAGTCAGGGGACTCAGTGGTTAGCGAACATCGAAACGCCAGTGCTTTCGGATGCCCGGGTGCCCGCCATGCCTCTCTAGCCAGTAAGGAAGTACGGCACCTCGTTTTTGTCTTTTTCTCCTGAGAGGTAATCTACTTGCCATAAATGTTACCATGTAGAAGTGTACCATTCAGTGGGTTTGCGTGTATTCGCAAAACTGTGCGCCCATTGCCATGATCTAATCCCAGAACGTTGGTCTCCATTTTTCTTTAATTCACCGTTTGGGACCAGATCGATTCGTAGGTTGACAGGACAGACAGGACAGACGAGAGAGTGAGACTGTAGGGCATCTGTGGTTACATTTAAGGCCTGAAGGCCTCCGAGGCAAGGGCGTTGTTTCAGAGCCAGGCCTGGGGATGCGGACCCTGTGCCCCTGGGGGCATCTGTGGAAGCGCGTCCACGCTACTTCCGAAGCCCCTTCTCCACAGCCCTCCTTTGCTTTTAACTTAGGGGTTTGTGTATGTCCGGGTGCTGGGTGGGTCCTAGTGGAAATAGAGATGGGTTCAGCGTCCTGGAGCCTGGTGGGGCTGGGGACAGGTGAGCAAGACTTTGGCATCTACTTTGTAAACAGTCCTCACTCATACAAAAATGCTAAACAATAAAATGATGATGATAATAATAATAATAATAATAATAATAATAAAAGTAATAGGGCCTGGACATGGTTTGGCTTCTCTGGATGAAAAAGTAAGGAAGAATCCGGTTATCCCAACTCTCCAGTGGCCAGAGCCTGGCGTCTCCAAATAGAATTCATTCAACAGTTAGCTGCTCAGGTCAAGGCATTTTGGTGGCTCTGAAAGGAAAGCAAGAAGAAGGGGCGGAGGACCAGGGCAGAGGCTCTCAGACAGGATGCTGGCCGGCGCCCCCATGCAGAGAGCAGAAAACTAATGCCTCCGGGGGCTGGCACCCCATGGAGGTCCCCAGGGTGAGCTGGGAATGCGCCAAAGCGCCTCTGTGCGCATGCCCTCTAAGTAGTGCTGTACTTCCAATGGTCCCAAGGGGCAGGGCCTTCATTCATTCATTCATTCATTCATTCATTCATTCATTCCACAGGATTTACTGAATCCATACCATGAAACCAATGCTGTCTGTATCCATGAGGACACCAAGGCTTGGAGGGGCTAAGCAACTTGCTAAATTGAGGCAAAATGGCCAGTGCTTCCTGAGTGAGGCTGGGGGTCTAAAAGGCATGCACTGGGTCCTAGTTCCCACCCGCCTCTCCCCCTACCTGTGACGGTGGCCAAGTCTTACCTTTCTGGTCCCTGATTTGCTCACCTGTAAATGGGGGCAGCACTAGGCGAATCTCACAGGACTGTTGGAAGATTGCACAAGGCTGCTGGGGAAGGGTTTACCACGATGCCCGACACATTGTGAGCACTTGATGCAGATTAGCTGTTACCATGGCTCAAGGTCATAAGCAAGTCAGGGTTAGAATCCCCTTTGCCTTTTACTGGCCTCATTGATCCTTCCTGAGTCTTTGAGGATCTGGGAAGGCCATTTGCACCCCTTCTGCCCCACGGAGATGGACACCCTGGGGTGAGGTAGGTGGGGAGCTGTCACCTCCCCTGCACTGCTAGGGTGGGGAGAGGTGGGCTTATCTCACCTGCTGGCTGGCTCTTCCCTTTTCTTGGACTGTTCTAGAATCCCTGGAAAAGTCTGGGAGACCCTGGGCTCCACATAGACTCCTCTCTGTGAGTCCTGTCGTCCTCATCCATCAAATGGGGGCAGCTTACACCTGGCCTCCACTTGCTCCCTCAGGGGTGCCCGGATGTGATTCTGTGATTACACACCTGGGCAGCGGGGCTTCCCCGTTGTCCCCACAACGACCATTTTCTCCCAGTAAAATGAATTTTTGTTTTCTCCCCCAGGCGAATGAGCTTCTGCTGTCACTTCAGGGAGCCGTCGCACCACCACGAAGAGTCCAGACGACCTTTGCCCTTCAGTTTTGTCCTCCTGGAGACAGGTGCCCGCTAGGTCCAGGTGCATCACGCTGAGTGTCTGTGAGTCTGCAAGGAGGGTCTGCTTCTCAGAGGTGATCCCCGTCCTACAACACCCCCCAGGGCTGAAACACGGGCAGAGGGAGCCCCTTGCCTCCCAAGGGTCCCGAGGTCCCCACCAGGTCGGACGGAGTGGGATCTAGGATGGTTGGTTAGGTGTGGGGCAGCGGCCCGGGATCCCCATCCCCACAGCAGAGAGGGCAAGGGGAATCTTTGGAGCCGCCCTTACACGTAGGTCCCCACCAATGCCCAGGGTGACCCTCCCCAGACGGGTGGCAGCGTAGAAACCGCGAGAAAATGGGAGACAGCGCACCTTGCAGGCGGCCCTCTTCCTCCCCAAAACTCGCGTCCAGGACACGCGTCTGCGTTAGCGATCCCGGGACCCTTGCAAGCCGTGCGTTCCTCCCCCCTCTCCCAACACGGGGGACCCCTCTGCCGAGCCAACCTCGACCCGCGCACCCGGCTTCGAGCGCCGCGCCGCCCTCCTCTTGCGCCCCGGGACGCGCCGGGCACCCAGGGGTCCGCAACGCCAAACTTGGGGGCGCGGTGAGGGGGGGCGGGGCGCCGGGCCCGAGGGCGGAGGCTGCCACAGGGGTGCCCGGTCCTGGCACTGGAAGTCCTTTCCCCGTCTCCTTAAATCCGGGTCTTCCTTAAATGCGTGGGACCTTGGAGCTCTCCAGACTAGAACAGCTCCAGACCCCTGGCACCTCCTTCACCCGCGCCTTCTTCCCACTTCCCGGGGGAGAGGCCGCGGGCTGGGCATAGCGGCGAGTGCCCCGCGGTTTCTGTCTGCGCTCTCGCAGGCCCCCTCGGCTCGCAGGGGCGAGGAGCCCCGGGCGGGGGTGGGGTGGGGTGTCGATGGCCGTGGAGCCTGGCACAGGGGCCCAGGAGAGGCGCGCCCGGGCCCCTGCGGCGGGTGGACCGGCCCCACGGCCGAGCGCGCGCCGCGGCCCCTCCTGTGCGCACCGCCGCGGCCTCGGGCAGCGCACACCCTCCACCCCCCGACGTGACCCGGCGCCTGCAGCGCCCCCGCC